>NC_052146.1:177631899-177939875 GCF_902713615.1 Scyliorhinus canicula
GCGGAGGTCGGCATTGGGCAACTGAGTGAGACTCCACTGCTTTGCGGTTTTCCATGGCATGTGTGGCACACCACTCCCTCACCACGCCCACACCCTTCATCACTCCAACTTGTGACCCAATCATACGTCATACCTTGTGTCTTGCAGGATCACCTGGCGACGAGGCGGGCACTTCTGGTGTCACCCGAGCATAATCCCAAACAGATTCCCGCGACGAGGAGGCAATGGACAGTGACGCAAGCCCCCTAACGCCAGCCTGAGACAATCTGGAGCATTAGTCCAGGAACAACACTGACTTTCTGTCACAGCTGTCAGCAACCATTCCGCCATCCCAGAGACACCTCAGTTGGTCATGTTAGTGAAGAGGTGCCCGGGGCACTATCTGGTGCGTACCAGTCATGTGCTGCGGTACATCAGTGGAGGTAGCAACCCCCAAGGGAGCGGATGGTCAGAGGATGGCCTGACCCTAGGGATTAGCTGCCTTCCTGACGGTTCTCGGGTGGCTCCGTTGCACAGTGGTTAGCACTGTTGCCTCAGCACCAGGGACCCGGGTTCAATTCTGGCCTTGGGTCACTGTGTAGAGTCTGCACGTTCTCCCCGTGTCTGCGTGGCTTTCCTCCTGGTGCTGCAGTTTCCTCCCACAGTCCAAAGATGTGCAGGTTAGGTGGATAGGCCATGCTAAATTGCCCCTTACTATCCAGAAGGTCAGATGGGATTACTGGGTTGCGGGGATAGAGTGGGGGCAAGGGCCTAGGTAGGGTGCTCTTTCCAGGGTGTGGTGGAGACTTGAAGGGCTGAATGGCCTCCTGTACTGTAGCGATTCCATGATTCTGAAATAGGCAGTCCATCGATAATGGAGATGCAGGCACAGCCAGGGAGTACATGAGGGGCTGTCAGTAACCATGCAGCCCATGCAGGTGCAGTTGGAGAAGTCCAACTGTCTTCAGGGGCAGTGCCGTTGATGCGTGCCACCCAGGTCAACTAGGTGGGACAGTGACGTGGGACTGCATGGGTGGCGTCTGCTTTGGAGGCCTTGGGGGCAAAGGTATCTGCCATGGGTCAGGATGTCCAAGGCCTGGGGTACTTTGTGCGGGTGGTGTCTGAGGCATAGGACAGGGCTCCCTATCACAGGCAACTATGTACCAGGCCACCTGGACGTTGCACTGGCACTCCGGAGCGTGTAGCATGGTAGCACACTGTTGCTTCAAAGTGCCAGGGACCCGGCTTGGGTCACTGTCTGTGTGGAGCCTGCATGTTCTGCCCGTGTCTACGTGGGTTGTCTACGTGGGTTGTCTACGTGGGTTTCCTCCAGGTGCTCCGTTTTCTCCCACAAGTCCCGCAAGACGTGCTTTTTAGGTGAATTGGACATTGTGAATTTTCCTTGTGTACCCAAACATGTGCTGTAGTGTGGCGACTGGGGGATTTTCACAGTAACTTCATTGCAGTGTTATTATTAGCCTACACTAATAAAGATTGCATTATAGTAATAACGGGTTATGGCTGAGGCTGTCATCGTCATTGCCCAGGCGTCGGCTAACCTACACCAGTCCGGGAGGGAGGTGGCACAGTCCCAGAGGGAGGTGACCCACTCCCTGTGCTCCATGGTCGTGAGAATGGAGACCTATGTTGAGACGAGATCAGGCATGCAGGACTGGTGGTGCCAGGTAGCAGGGGAGCGACGGAAGTTCGCTGCAGTCGGCACTTCCGTCCCACAGAGTAGCTGGGGGGGGGGTCATCAGACACGCCAAGGGAGGAGGAGGTAATGGGGACAATGTTGGTGGCTCCTGCAGGGGAGGTGCCGGTACACCACAGCATCTCCGACTGCAACCCCCGTAATGCATCCAATGGGCAGCAGGCAGAACGGGGTGGCACCACACCACTTGGGATACCCCAGCAACTGCAGGCCCAGTCGCTCCAGAGCATGGCTGCCATAGGCGACCCATGTCACTAAACGGGATTTGCAGCAGGCCGCCACCACTTCTGATGTACCGCCTGGAGATGCGGGGTGGATGGCTGCTGTGGGTGGGAAGATGGGTGGATTGTGTAGGTGGTCACGGGCCGGGGCCCCGAGGTCAGATCCTGCACATCGGCCCGGTACCCCTCCCCTGCCCCACATGCCCAATGCCCTTGCCACCCCAAGGATTCGGTGTGACCGTGTGATGGAATAGCTAGTTCGCATGTAGGGATCACCCAGGCGGATGGTGGAAAGTGCTACTGTGGGTAGGAGTCAGACATCATCAAACAATGTGGAGTACCAGAGCCCATCGCAGAGCGAGTAATCATCATCCATCCCATGGACCAGATTTACTGTTACTGCCAACCCAGGACCTGCACCCGTAGGTAGGAATCACAAAGGAAGTTCCAGGGGGCTGTAGGATTGGTGGTTGTGGGAGGGGTTGGCCGGCCGGTGGACTGGGGGGGGGGAATGTCTGGGTTAGATGCGATGTTCGTGCCAAGGCGCCTCAAGCTGATTAGACCGTCTCCTGTGCACTGTCTCTGGTGCACACGTGTGACCTCCTTTATCTGCCCGGGCCATCCCCCTCATCGGACAAGGATTGGCATTCATCCTCCTCCAGCACATTGCCCTTCTGCTGCGCAATGTTGTGGAGGATGCAGTAGGCCACCACGATGTGGGAGACCCTCCTAGCACCCCACTGGAGGGACCCTCCTAGCAGCATACTGGAGGTCCCCTCCAGGTGGTCTAGGCAGATGAACCTCATCTTCAGGATGCCGATGCACTGCTCGATCCCACCCCCGGTTGCTGCATGAGCATCATTGTAGCGGGTCTCCGTGGAGATCTTTGGCCTTCCAATAAGCGTCATCAGCTACATCTGCAGCAGATAACCCCTGTCGCAGAGGAGCCAACCCCTCACCCGAGGGGAGTGTGCCAGGATGAAGGCGTCATGCACGCTGCCTGGGTATCGGGTGCAGATGTGCAGCTCATGGTCTCACATTGGCTGCAAGTTCATCGAATGGAACCCATTTTGGTTTGTGAAGACGGCCGGTGCTCATAGGGAGACGTCGATCCCGTCGATCACCCCTTGGACCTTTAGGCCAACGATGGCTGCTAACCCCACTGCCCGGACATCTTGGTGGGCTCAGTCCACATTGAAGCTGATCTATTGTGCCAACAGGCCGTATAGGGTCTCTGTGACGGTGAGGTCTGAGAGATCCCCAATTGGCACCTGGAATTACCCCGTGCTGTAAAGGTTCAGGGCGACCATCACCTTGATGGCCTCTGGGAGTGGGTGTCCTCCCTCGTACCCTCATGTTTCCTGTTACTCCATGATGCGGCAGGTATGTCGCAATGTCCCCCTGCTCAGCCGGAGTCTTCGGCGACATGCCCAATCAGGCAGATCCACAAATGACAGGCGCTTCTGGTACACACAAGGCCTGATAAGGCGCCTCCTTCCCATTTCCTCGGCCTTTTGAGTGGCCAGCTCTCCATCCTCACAGATTGTCTTCTATTCCTCTGAGTCAGGCTCCGCCCCGAGCCGCACCTTCTTGTACAGCCTCAGTGTAACCCCAGGGCTGCAGCGGCTAGGGTGAAGGTCGCCATTCCTGGTTGGATTCCAAATCCATTGTCTGTATGGGTGAAAGGCCCCCGTGTCCAACCAGATCCAACACGGTGGCCCAAGGTTGCACTGCAGCCCTCGCCCCACATGCCCCTCTTTCACCGCCCCTCCTCTCCCACCCCCATCCCCAGCTGTTCTTCCGGCATTCTGCCCTCCGCACTGCACTCCTGGCACCTCAGAGGCTGGCACCTGTTCCTGCCAGCAATACGCTCTGCAGCCCCGTCCACCGCCCCCCTGTGGGGACTACCTTTTTGGTGTTCCCCTTGGGTGGGCTACGTGATGCCTTGCTGGTGAGTGGGGTCTTGTGGGGGTGGGGGGGGGGGGGGAGGTTAGGGGTGGGGTTGGTGTACCCATACAGCCAATGTCACTCTATGCAACCATGGGCATGGTGTGCGGTCAGTGGTGTGCGCAGCAAGGTGTCTGCCTTGCAGACTGTGGGGATGGTAGCCTGTGGCCAGGACACCATCCCGGACCCAGGGTCACCCCAATGCCACGGCCCATCCCCTGATCACCCCTGCTACACCGCCCTAGCAGTTGACCCCCCCCCCCAAAGTCAACCATGCCAGTGGCAGGACAGGCAGCCCGCGGCCGTGTCTCTGGAAACATGTCCTGCCTCCTCTCTCCCCCTCAGCAGTCATGATGCCTGCATCCCAATTTTTAAAACTACAAGTGAAACTCGCCATCGTTAATTCCTCCTGGTGGAGGTGGAATATCGTGGGAGTCGCGGAGAATGCCGGATCAGGCTCGTTAATGATATGCCCATGGTGTTTACATGTGGAGTAGAATGCATTGACGCCACTGTTGAGGCACCGGCGTTGGCATTCCGTTGGGCGCCAAGGGCCGGCCACGATTTTCAGCTCATGGGCGATTCTCTGCCCAATTGTGCTTCTGGTATCCCAGGATGGAGATTGATGCCCATTAACTCTCATTTTTCTCATACCACTGACATCTGGATGGATTGCTGAGAAATTCATAGAACCTGTCTTTGTTGCAGCTGCCAGTTAATATGCAGTTTGTGGTGTGTTTGACTATAGGTTGCCCATTCATGTTTACCTCATGTTAATTCTGTACATTCGAGTATAAATTTCTTATTTGTTTAGAATCTGGAAATCTTGTGGCGTAAGTCTCTTAGTAAATAACTGGGATTTAAAACATTTGTTACTGTGTAACAAAAGTTATTAATCCCTAACCAGATCGTAACAAAATTGGGGCTCTGGTTTTGGATTTTAAAATGCTAGATGGACATATATGATGTGACTTGCTGAAGTTAGGGCTAACAGAATCTCATGTTGAATTGCATTCTGCTTATTGATGCGAATACTTATCCATGAATGATTTGCAATAATTAACCAAGGTTAAGTTAATAGCATTAGCAAAAAAAGTTGAAGTTAAGAGTTAAAAAGGAGATTAAAAATATATGTTTGAAGTAATAGCACAGTATCTGGATCGGAAGAAGAAATGTGTGACCCAGGTAGAACACCACTTGAGTTGGCTAGAACCCAGTTGCAGATGAAGCAACTTGAAAGAATAAATGGAAGATCTCATTTGAAAAAGAAAGAAACATGCAACGGCTGGAAATTGAGCTCCGAAGAAGGAAGTTAGCAAGGGTGGAAAAGGATAAGGAAAGAAACAAGCTTGAATGAAATTAAACAGCATGAACTGGTTAAAGAAAAACTTGGGTTAAGTGGCTTAAGAGGAGCTTTCCAGTCAATAAAAATGAAAATGCAGAGAAGAAAAGTGATGTAAATAAACCAATATGCTTTTATTGCTATAAGACTGGGCATGTAAAAGCAAATCGTTGGAAGCTCAATGATAATGAGCTGTAATAAGTGGCAGTAATAAAGAATGCCTAAGGAGTCTTTGGAAAAGACTGTACCAGTAAAGGAAATGGGTGTTAATGGGTGCATGTTCAACAAATTCCCTCAGACCCAACCAGAATGAGAGATTGGGTTCAAGATAGTCAAGGAGATTCTTCCCTGGATACTGATGAAGGGAGTTAGGTTACTGGAGGTTATCGAGAAGACCTTAGATGGGAAGATCAAGATGTTGGATCAGTTTGAGTGGAGCTAAGAAACAGCAAGCTGCAGAAAACTGTGGTGAGGGTTGTTTACAGACCAGGGGTGGGAAACACCCCTACACAGCGGGACGGGGGGTCCCGGCATAGGGGAGTGGCGCCAACCACTCCGGGGTCGGGCCTCCCCAAAGGTGCGGAATTCTCTGCACCTTTGGGGGTTAGCCCCGCGCCGGAGCGGTTGGCACCCTGCCGACTGGCGCAAAAATCGCGCCAGCGGCCTTTCAGGCCCGGCGCCGGGGCTGGCCGAAAGGCTTTCGCCGGTTCGCGCATGTGCCGGCGATGACGTCAGCGGCCAGCTGCCGCTGACGTCACCGCCGGCGCATGCGTGCTGTGGGTTTCTCTTCCGCTTCCGCCGTGGCGGCGGCGGAGGAGAATGAGTGCCCCCAGGGCACTGACCCGATCCCTGATCAGGGGGGGGGGCCCTATCGTGGGCCTGGCCACCGTGGGGGCACCTCCCGGGGTCCGATCGCCCCGTGCCCCCCCCAGGACCCCGGGGGACCGGTCGCACCGCCGATCCCACCGCCACAAGAGGTGGTTCAACCCTCGGCGGTGGGAGAGGCCTCCCAGCGGCGGGACTTCGGCCCATCGCGGGCCGGAGAATCGCCGCAGGGGCCTCTCCGCTCGACGTGGCGCGATTCCCGCCCCCGCCAATCTCTGCCACGGCGGGGGCAGGATTTTCGGCGGCCCCAGGTGATTCTCCGACCCTGCTGGGGGTTGGAGAATTTCGCCCCATCAAACCGTAGTGGTAATGTAAGGCAGGGTATAAATCAGGAATTTGAAGTGCATGTAACCAGGGCAAAACAGCAATTATGGGGGACTTAATCTACATATAGACTGAGTAAATCAAGTTAGTACTAATGCCGGAGAGGATGAATTCCTGGAATACATTTTTTAAAAATAAATTTAGATTAGCCAATTATTTTTTCCAATTAAGGGGCAATTTAGCGTGGCCAATCCACCTACTCTGCACATTTTTGGGTTGTGGGGGCGAAACCCACGCAAACACGGGGAGAATGTGCAAACTCCACACGGACAGTGACCCAGAGCCGGGATCGAACCTGGGACCTCAACGCCTGGAATACATTTGAGATAGTTTTCTGAAACAGTATGTTGAGATCCAACTATGGATCAGGCTATTTTAAATGAAGTATTGTGAAATGAGAAAAGGCTGATCAATAATCTTGCTGTGAAGGAGCGTTTTGGAAAGAATGACCACAATATGATAGAATTTTGCATTAAGTTTGAAAGAATGTAGTTCAATCTGAAGCTCTGGTCTTCAATCTTAATAGAGGAAACCACAAAAGTATGAGGAGAAAACTGGCTGTGGTAGATTAGGAAATCATATTAAAAGGTATGACCAGGAATTAACACATGATTTACAACAATACTATAAGTTGCATTAAGGAAGAAAAATCCAACAGAAAAAGTGAGATAACGGTGACTAACAAGGGAAATTAAATATTGCATTGGCTAAAAGATAGAGGCATATAAAAAAGAAGTAAGCCTGAGGATTTTGAACTTTTTTAGAATTCAATAATGGAAAACCAAGAGGCAGAAAAAGAAAATAGAATATGAGAGTAAACTGATGAGAAACATCAAAACCGACTAAATGCTTCTAAAGGTATGTGAAAGGGAAAAGATTAGCAAAAGCAAATGTTGCCCTTGAGAGGTAGAGACAAGAGAATTTTTAATGGGGAGTAAGGAAACGGCAGAGAAACTGAAATACTGTGTCTTTCTTCATGCAGGTTTCCTCTGTTTAAAAATACTAGAGAACTAAATGACTAGTGAGATGAGGAACTGAAAGAGATTAGTATCAGTAAAGAAAATGGTATGGTAAAATTAATAAAATTGGAAGTCGATAAATCCCTTGGACCTGATGATCTATATCCTTGAGAGTTGAAAGATGTGGCTGTCAAGATAATAGGTACATTAGTGGTCATCTTCCAAAATTCTCTACATTTTTGATTGGTTTCTGCAGGTCAGAAGGGGGAAAATGTGACTGAACTATTTAAGAAAGGAGGATGATGGAAGCCCCAGACCTACAGACCTGTAGCCTAACATCAATATTGGGGAAAATGTTAGAATGTATTATAAAGGATGTGATAAATGAACATCTAGAAAAAAAACAGTAGGATTAGGCAGGGTTAACATGGGTTTTATGAAAGAAAAATCATGATTTTGAAGACCCCCCCCCCCCCCCCCCCCCCCCCGATGTAAGTAGCAAAATAAATTAGGGTAAACCAATCAATATTGATTTTTAGAAGGTTTTTAAGGTTCCACACAGGAAGTTAGTAAGCATTATAAGAGCACATGGGATACGGCTAATATACTGACATGGATTGAGAATTGGTTAATGGACAGATCGGGTGTGTTATATGTAGCGGCGCGGGGCCGATCGTTGGGGCCATCTTTCCTCGTCCAGGTCCGCCGGCTGAGTCCGCCATCACGTTCGGCTCGGCCACTTGGGGCCGCCACTGTCCGCATGTGTGGACTCAGAACTGGAAATGCGGGAGGCCGTATCTGCAGCTGAAGCTGCGAGAAGCACTCTGGGGAGGTATGTGAATAGCTACCAATATTTTTAAGGAACCTTCAGAGTAAAACTCCAGCGTTTTTACGCTGGCGTGGGGACATAGCCCCATTTTTTGGAGAATCCAGCCCAGTGTATTTCTTAATTGATGAGAGATTGGGAAGTGTTGATAGGAACATAGGAATAGAGGAGCAAGAGTTAGCTATTCAGCCCGTCGAGCCTGCTCCGCAATTTAAACACATTATGGCTGATCGTTTACCTCTGTGCCATTTTTCCCAACTATCCTCATATCTCTTGATTCAATTAGTATACAGAAATCTTTGGATTTTGTGTTTTGAACATGCTCGATGATTGAGCTTCCACAGTCCTCTGGTGTGGAGAATTCTAAAGATTTACCCCATGAGTGAAGAAATTCTTCCTCATCTTAGTTTTAAATAGCCTGCCTCTTATTCTGAGACTGTATACTCTGGTTCTCAACTCATCTAATCCACATCTACCCTGTCATGCATTGTAAGAATGTTGTAAGTTTCAATGAAATCATCTCATTCTTCGAAGCTCTAGAGAATACAGGCCAAGTTTTCTCAATTTCTCCTCATAAGACTATCCCGCCATCCCAGGGATTAATCTGGTGAAGCAAAAATAGAAAATGCTAGACAATCTCAGCAGATGTTACAGCACCTAGAGAGAGAATGGAGCTAACGTCTGGATGACTCTTCGTCAAAGCTAGAGGGAACTGTAAATGGGATCAGAGTTAGTGGGGAAGGGGAGCATGGAGCAATGGGACTGGATACAGGGCCGGCCTTTGGTGACTGGTGAACATCCGTTGAACTCCCTCCATGATAAGTATATTCTTCTTTGGTTAAGGAGATCTAAACTAAGGCAGCTGAACACCAATATACGTAGGCTTCTGAATGTTATAATGATGCCGGCGGTAGTAGGGGAGGCGGAGATAGTGGTAGCATTAGACGCAGAGAAGGCCTTTGATATGGTTGAGTGGGGGTACTTGTGGGAGGTGCTGGAAAGGTTTGGGTTCGGGGAGGGGTTTGTCAGTTGGGTGAGGCTGTTATATGAGGCCCTAATGGCGAGCGTAGCCACGAATAGGAGGAGATCGGAGTACTTTCGGTTGTACCGGGGGACGAGACAGGGGTGTCCCCTGTCCCCCTTGCTCTTTGCGTTGGCAATTGAGCCCCTGGCCATGGCATTGAGGGAGTCGAGGAATTGGAGGGGTCTGGTGCGGGGTGGGGAGGAGCACCGAGTGTCACTATACGCAGATGACTTGTTGCTATATGTGGCGGACCCAGTGGGGGGAATGCCGGAGGTGATGAAGATTCATAGGGAATTTGGGGGCTTTTCAGGGTACAAGCTCAACCTGGGTAAGAGTGAGCTGTTCGTCGTGCACCCGGGGGATCAAGAGGAGGGGATTGGTAGGCTCCCACTGAAAAGGGCAGGGAGGATCTTTAGGTACCTGGGAGTCCAGGTGGCTAGGAGCTGGGGGGCCCTACACAAACTTAACCTCACTAGGCTGGTGGAGCAAATGGAGGAGGAGTTTAAAAGATGGGACATGTTGCCGCTGGCGAGGGGGAGGGGGGGGTGAGGGGGAGGGGGATGGGGAGAGGGAGGGGGGAGAGGGAGGGAGGGAGGGAGGGAGGGAGGGAGGGGTGGAGAGGGGGGTTGGTTTCGGGGGAGGGGAGAAATGTGTACATGTGTTTATTGAATATGCCGGGTGCTTGCCTATTTCTTCTTTTTGTAGTGGGGGGGGGGGTTTGGTTTTGGGGGTTATTGTGTTTTTTCTCTTTGTTGTTGTTAATACTGTTTTCTTGTTATTTTCTGTTTTTGATATTTTTTGAAAATCTCAATAAAAATTATTTAAAAAAAATAGGGGATCTAAACTGTACACAGTACTCCAGGTGCGGTCTCACAATAGCTCTATACGGATGTGGCAAGACATCTTTACTCCTGTACTCAAATCCCCATGTGGTAAAGGCCAACAAACCATTTGCCTTCCTAATTGCTTGCTGCACCAGCAAGTTAGCTTTTAGTGACTCATGAACAAGGATGCACAGACCCTTTGGAACATCAACACTTCCCAATTTCTCACCATTGAAGAATTACTCTGCATTTGTTTTTTTTCTACAAAGTGGATAACTTCATGCTGTAAGGATCTTGTTTTCACCTTTTGTTTTTACAATTGGCAATTTTGATCCATGGAAGATTAATGGACCTGTGACTTTGTGGCTTGTGCCTTTAATTCCAACAGCAGGATTCTGAAAACTATGCTGTTTTAGACTGATGATTAGAGATTGGCTGGCCCCAGAAATGACTTGGTCTGATTGACTTCGCTGATGGCCAATGAATGAGCCGAAAATATTATATTCTGCCCGGCAACAGATGGTGATTGGATATCTTTCCTCTGAGGTGCTTTACAGTACCGATGCTGGTCTTTTTGTTTCATTTTTGGCTCTGAAGCCTGGTTGGAGCAGTTTGAAATCACTCTCTCAAAGATCTACTGAATTCTCGATAGAAATTCAGTGTAAGAGCTCTCTCTCTCTCTCTCTCTCAAGAATTGGTTCTGCAATCAGAATCCACAATCTGATGTCTCTCTCTCTCTGGGAAAAGGGACTGATGTGAAGCAGAGATCGGAATCTGATAACCCTCTCTAAAAACTGGTTGATGTGAAACCAGAAGCCTCCAGAAAAAGCTGCAAGGTATACTGCTGAGCCACAAAGAAGAATATTACAAGCTGTAGGCCAGAGACTTTAAACCACACTCAATGTGAAGGGGGTTCACTGAAATACTCCACCTGAAGCATAGACTTTTACTGTTTAACCTTAAACTTTTCCCTTCCCCTTTGTGTTTCTCTGTCCTGGTGTGTGGGTAGAGGGTGGGGACAGTTAAGGGGAGTCAGGTATTGACTCACTGTTAACTAGTTGTTTTACTGCATATTCTATATTTGCTCTGGTTGTAAATAAACAGTAATTGAGTTTCAACTTACAAACCTGGACCGGGATTCTCCCCTACCCGGCGAGGGAGGGGGGGGGGGGGGGGGGGGGGGGGGGTCCCGGAGTACCGGGAACCAATCCGGCATCGGGCCTCCCCAAAGGTGCGGAATTCTCCTGCGGGGGGTCGGAGAATTCCGCCCCTGGTGTCTGTAATTATTAGACAGCCAAGGGCGTGTGTATTTTCATAAGAATTATTAATTAATTCACTTTGTTGTGAGTCCAGGACGAGTGGGGCAGGAATTGACCACATACTTGCCTAGGGTGTTGTAACAACGCTTATTCACATTGTATTCCATCTGCCATGTTCCTGCCCACTTATTTAGCCTGTCCAAATCTCCTTGAAGCCTCTTTCCATCCTCCTCATCACTTATATTCATACAGTAGTTTGATAGTATAGAACTTGCCTACTTCTGATAAAAGAAACATGCTGGGCTGGATTCTCCATTGTCAGGATTCTCCGTTATGCTGGCTGCCCACGATTGGAAATCCCAGTGGCCAGCTGGCGGGATGGAGAAATCCCGGTGGGGGTGTGGTGCGGTGGGATAGAAAATTCCGCTCGCTGTCTTAGGTGTTTTTGTTTTGCACTCATCGTGGGCAGTTTGCACGATGACAAAGTAAATGGAACAATTTATACTGCATGAGAAGAGCATGCTGATTAGTTGGCAAGTGAACTCTAATTGGTAGGGACATTGCCAAGAGGAATGCAGCAGGAAACAGTTAACTGCCAAGTTTTTATTCAAATTCAAACCAGGCAGATCAACTGTGATTTGTCAAGGCATTTCCATGGGGAATGGACCAGGAAATGGTTGTTGCCCAAGCTTTTGTTTAGTTGAAAAAGGCGCAATGCATGGACATGTGCCTCTGTCTGCAAAGGCTAAGGCCCTGTGTGTGAATATATGCAGCGTAAGTGAGGCACACTCTGAGCCTGAGTGAAAATCTTAAATAGGCTTTCAGTGTCGGTCTTGGCATAATCAGGATTGTTGAATATGTGTTGTCAAATTGTAGTCGTGTCTAATGTTGGACGCTGTAGCTGGGATTTTCTGATCCTGCCCATGGCGGGAATAGTGGCAAGAAAGATGGAAAATTTGATGGAACAGCTTGTTATATTCTCTGTAGCTCAGCAGTATACTGTACAACTTTTCTTGGAGAGGCCTCTGGTTTCACATTCACCTGTTTTTAGAGAGGGTTATCAGATTCTGATCGCTGCTTCACATCAGACTCTTTTCCCAGAGAGAGGGAGACATCAGATTGTGAATTCTGCTTGCACAACCAAGTCTTGAGAGAGAGAGAGCTCTTACACTGAATTTCTAGAGAGAATTCATTAGCCAAAGATCCATTGACATTGATCACCGGGCAGCACGGTAGCATAGTGGTTAGCACAGCTGCTTCCCAGGTCCAGGGTCCCAGGTTCAATTTCCGGCCGGGTCACTGTGCAGAGTCTGTACGTTCTCCCCGTCTCTGCGTGAGTTTCCTCCGGGGCTCCGATTTCCTCCCACAGTCCAAAGATGTGCAGGTTAGGTGGATTGGCCCTGCTAAATTGCCCTTGGTGTCCTAAAAATGTTAAGTGGGGGGTTACTGGGATACGGTGATAGGGTAGATACGTGGGCTTCAGTAGGGTGCTCTTTGTAAGGGCCGGTGGAGACTTGATGGGCCGAATGGCCTCCTTCTTTACTGTAGATTTTATGGTGGGAATTTCCGGTCCCATGGCAAACATGGGCTGGTTGTCTATAATCAGCACTTTTCCTGTTTTGAAGAGCCCATGGGTCCAAGCCTTTGCGCCTGAAATATGCCCAGTTTATCTCTGATTACCCTGGAAAGTTAAGATGTCTGAAAAATTTGAGCACAGACTGTTACTATGCAGTAGCAACAAAGATAACAGGATCTTTATGTCAAGCCATAAAGATGTGGTCAAAGAATTTCAGTGCCAGTATTATGCCGGATAGGTAAGCTGTATATTGCAATGACCAGTGGATGTGATAAAACATTCAGCTGATCACACTTCTTGCAAATTGTCCTGATGAGTGCAAGATGAAAAGCTTAGACATCATGGATTTTTTTTAAGCATTACTCGAGGTCTGTGGACCAAAAGACAGGTTTGACCTGTTGAGTCTGCTCCACCATTCACTGCAATCAAGACTGATCTGATATGACAATCCTTAACTCCACTTTCCTGTCTTATCTTCCTAACCTATGGTTTCCTATTGATTAAAAATCTGTCAATCTCAGCCTTGAACATACTTCACGACCCAGCCTCTACAGCCCTCTGCGGTAAAATATTCCACAGATTCACTATCCTCTGAGAGAAGAAATTCCTCCTCACCTCTGTCTTAAATGGGTGATTTCTTCCTTGAGACTATGTCCTAGATTCTGTAACAAGGGGAAACAATCTCTCAGCATTTAACCTGTCAAGCTCCCTGAGAAGCCTGTGTATTTCAATAAGGTCACCCCTCCAATGAGTACAGGCCAATCTCTCCTCATAAGAAACTCCCTCCATACCTGGGATCGACCCAGTGAACCTTATCTGGACTACCACCAATGCTAGTATATCTTTCTTAGATAAGGGGACCAAAATTGTTCACAGTATTCCAGGTGTGGTCCAACTAGTGCCTTGTATAGTTTTATCAAGATTTCCCTCTTTGTTTGTACTCCATTTCATTTGAAATGAAGGCCAACATTCCATTTGTCTTCCCTATTACCTGCTGAACCTGCAAGCAGCTCTGTGATTTATGCACGAGGAATCCCCAAATCGCTCTGCTGCAGTTTTCTGCAGTCTTTCTCCATTTAAATAATATTCAGCTCCTTTATTATTCCTACCAAAGTGCATAACTTTACATTTACCCACACTATATTCCAGCTGCCATGTTTGCCCACTCACCTAACTAGTCTAAATGCCTCTGTGGACTCTTTGTGTTATCCTCACCACTCGCCTTCCCACCTATTTTTGTGTCACCCACAAACTTGGCAATAGTAGGTTCACTTTCCTCATCCCAGTCATTATTGTACACTGCAAATTATTGTGGTCCCAGCACTGATCTCTGTGGCTCTCCACTAGTTACAGGTTGCCATCCTAAAAATATCCTGCTTATCCCACCCAACTCTCTGTTTTCTATTTTTTAGCCAATCCTCAATTCATGCCAATATACAACCCTCAACACCATGGGCTATTATTAAAAACCTTTTGTGCGGTACCTTTTGTGCGGTACCTTATCGGACACTTTTTTGAAATCCAAGTATTACATCTACTGGTTTCCTTTTATCTATATTGCTTGTTACCTCCTCAAATAATTCTAATACATTTGTCAGGCCTGATTTCCACTTCATGAAGCCATGCTTACTCTGCTTGATTACATTATGTATTCTAATGCTCTACAATTGCAACATTTATAATCAACTCTGAACAAAGACAGGAGTTAAGCTAACTGACCTTTGTTACCTGTGTTGTTTTTTGTCTCCCTCCCTTTTTGAATAAGGATATTACAATGACAGTTTTCTAATCCTCTGGGACTTTTCAGAATTTAGGAATTCTCACACGATTACAATAGGCCCACTATCTCTGTAGCTACTCCTTTAATACCCTAGGATGAAAACCATCAGGTCCAGGCAATGTAATGGCCTTTATCCCCATTAGTTTCCTGAGAACTTTTTTTCAAGTGATTGTTATTGTATTTGTTTGCTCAACGCCCCCCCTTGATTATTTGGGTATTTTTGGAATGCCATAAGTGCCTTCTACCGTGAACACTGACATAAAGTATTTATTTAAAACCACTGCTGCTTCCTGGTTCCCGAGTATTTCTCCAGTCTTATTCTCTAGGGGCTTATGTTCACTTTGGTTTCTCTGTTCCTATTTATATATTTAAAGACGTTCTTGCAGTCTGATTTTACATTACTTGCTAATTTACCTTTATAGCTTATATTTTCTCATTTATTTATGGTCATCCTTTGTTTTTTAAAACATTTCCAACCCTTTGGCTTTCCACTAATTTTTGCCACATTGTATGTTTTCCTTTCAGTTTAAGACTATCCTTAATTTCCTTCATTAAGTATAGTTGATTTATCCCTTTCCTAGAATCCTTCCTCACTGGGAAAACGTTTGTGAGCTATGAACTATTTTCATATATGTCTGCAATTGCTGATTATTAGTCTTTTCTGCTGAACTCCTTTCCAAGTCTGTTCCAACAAACTTTGCCCTCTTTCTTTTGTAATTACATTTATAACTGTTATTTCTAATCCAATCTTCTCACTCAAACTGAATGGAAAATTATACCATGTTATGGTCACTGTTTCCTAGGGGATCTTTTACTCTGATTGTTTATTAAACCTGCCTCATTATACATTACCACATCCAAAATAGTTTGATCCCTGGTTGGATCCAGAATATATTGTTCGAGGAAACTGTGCCAAATATACACTATGGCTCATGGCTACCTGTGCCAATTTGATTTTCACAATCCACATGAAGATTAAAGTCACCTATGATTAATGTACTGCCTTTTTTAGATGCCCTCATTATTTCCTTTATATTCTCCATCCTACAGTATAGCTACTGTTTGGGGGGCCTATAGATTACTCCCATCAGTATCGTCCTCCCCATTTATTTCTTACCTCCACCCATATGGATTTTACATCTTCCGATCGAAGATCATTTCTTGCGATTGTACTTATTCCATCTCATCCAACAAAGTTACCTCACCACCCTTTTCTTCCTGCCTGTCCTTGTAAAAAGTCACATACCCTGAATATTTAGTTCCCAGCTTTGGGGCACAATTCTCCCATCAGGAGACTAAGAGCTGGCGCCGGAGTGAAAACCGGAGTGTTTCACTGCGGCATCGGAGACTGCTCCCAGCCCCTTATTCTCCCATCCCCGGAGGGGGGCTAGGAGCGGCGCCACGTCATTTACGTGCGCCGGGCCTTGGTGCCGCGTAAATGACGCGGCCGGCGCGTGTGAATGACGTCACCGCGCATGCGCGGTTGCCCTCCTCCCCGCGGCAGCCCTGCAAGAAGATGTCGGATAGATCTTGTGGGGCGGTGGAGGAAAGGAGGTCCTCCTTCCTAGAGGCTGGCCTGCCGATTGGTGAGCACAATCGCGGGCCTGACCCCTTTTGAGGCCCTCCCTGGTGCAAGAATCCTTCTGATCCCCCCCACAGGCCCCCCCCGGCAGCGTTCCCGTGCTGTTCCCGCCGGCAGCGACCAGGTGTGGATGACACCGGCGGGAACCCGTCCTGTTGGGCAGGCCGCTCGGCCCATCAGGGCCGGAGAATCGCCGCTCGCCTGTTACAAACGGCGATTCTCCCAGCCGCCAGCCGTGAATC
Organism: Scyliorhinus canicula; assembly: GCF_902713615.1. NCBI lineage: Eukaryota > Metazoa > Chordata > Chondrichthyes > Carcharhiniformes > Scyliorhinidae > Scyliorhinus > Scyliorhinus canicula. The sequence continues at coordinate 177,648,384 of NC_052146.1, forward strand.
TCGCTGCGCTGGTTTCGGGGGGGTGGGAGAATCGTGTGCGGGTGCCAGTGCGGCATGGCAGGATGCCCCGGCGATTCTCCCACCCGGCGAGGTGCGGGGGGGGGGGGGGGGGGGGGGAGAATTCCATCCTTGATCTCGTTGTAACCACACCTCTGTAATGGCTATAAAATCATATCCTTTAACCTCAATTTGTATCATTCATTAATTTATTTTGCATAGAAGCCAAAGAGTGATTGTGGAGGTTTGTTTTTCAAACTGGAGGCCTGTGAGCAGCGGTATACCTCAGGGATCGGTGCTGGACCCACTATTATTTGTTATATAAATGATTTCGATAATTTTCTGAAATGGGAGGACTATGAAGTGCATTTTTATGTCCAAATGGACCTGGGTGCACTTATTCATGAGCCACTGAAAGCTAACATGCAGGTGCAGCAAGCAATTGGGAAGGCAAATTGTACGTCGCCCTTAATTGCAAGGGAATTGGAGTACAGGAATATAAAGATCCTGCTGTGATAGTATAGAGCCTAGGTGAGACCACACCCAGAGTATTGTGTGCAGATTTAGCCCCCTTACCTTTGGGGTGGATATACTTGCCACAGAAGGAGTGCAGTGAAGGTTTACCAGATTGATTTCTGGGATGGTGGGGTTGAACTTTGAGGAGACTGGACCTGTATTCTTTACCGTTTAGATAAATGAAAGGTGATCTTATTCAAACATACAACATTTGTACAGGGCTCAACAAAGTAGGTGCAGGAAGAATATTTCCCCTGGCTGGGAAATCTAGAGCCAGGGGGCATAAGCTCAGAATAAGTGGTAGGTCATTTAGGTCTGAGATGAGGAAGAATTGCTTCACTCAGAGGATTGGAAATCTTTGAAATTCTCTACCCCAGAGAGCTGTGGAATCTCAATCCTTGAGCATGTTCAAGATAGTTTTCTCGATATTAAAGGCAGCAAGGGACATGGGGACAGTGCAGGAAAGTGACGTTGATGTAGAAGATCAGCCATGATCTAGTTGAATGGCAGAGCAGCATCGACAGGCCAAATGGCCTATTCCTTCCCCTACGTCCTATGTTTATTGGGTATTGGCTGATGATATGATTTGTCTTCCACATGGTTTGATGAAAGTGGAAGTATTAACAAAGGGGTATCCATGGGACTATGAACCTGTTCCTTTTTGTAAAGTTCCTTTTGCAGTGACTTAGAAAACAGAATTGTTAATGTGGGAATTGTTGCTCGTTTACCTGTGGATGGGTAGATTTTATACCAGGTAAGGATTTTGCAGATTTGAAATTATTAACATCTCTGACAGTTTTGAGAGAATAGGTTCAGGTGAAAGAAACTAAGATTTTTCAGGAAGAACATCCTGGACTGTTCTCTGATTGTGTAGTAACTAGAACCCAAACTTTTAAGGCTGGGCAGGATGAAGTGGGGAAAATGGCTACCCCATGGTTAAGAAAAGTTTGTGTCAGAGATGCAAGAATGTCAAAGGTTGTGTAAAGAACTAGGAACTGCTAAGGAAAAACTGATCAGTGTAGAGTACTAACTTTCATGCACAAAAGATGCGTTAGATAATGAAAAATGAGAACTGGTGAGAACATTTGAACACTGTCACACAAGAACACTTGAATGGCGATTTGAAACGTCCAAATGATAAACTCGTAGAAGCAAATTAAACCAAGATTGATCTCCAATTAAAATTTAATGAACTTTATGTTGCATATGTTGCTATTCAATATTGTAGAAAAAACACTATTTACTACTGGAACATTATTGTGAAAAGAACAGTGAAATTCTTGAACTCGGTGGAATCTGGAGAACATGAAAAATGAAATATGTTGTATGGAAGACCAGATCCAGACCTTAAAAACAGCTAAGGAATATTTTAATAAATAGAGAGGTGAGGGGGAAAGAGGGGGGGGGGGGGGGAAAGAGAGGGGGAGGGGGAATTGGAAGAGTCTAAGGAGCAGTCAGAAATCATGGAGTGCCGATGTAAAGTGATCAAACTTCTGCAGTTATCTCTGAAATAAAGGCAACTGAACTCTGTCAGGTATGCATGAATCAGACATATCGCTGACGACGAGAGAAGCATTGCTTCATTCCCAATGCAAGTCGTCATCCTTCTCCTGTGGCGTGCGGCCAATGGCTTTAGCGTCCTGCACATGAATATAGGAACCATCATGAGGCACCTTATTAGTGAGTTGATGTCAATCTCTGTGGTGGGCGAGCTATTCATTCCCTAATCCTGTTCGTCCCCAAACTGAGATTCAATGAGGGATTCCCTGGCTCTTCGCCTCATACGGGCCCAGGCCATCGCCTGAGGAACTTCCTCCCCCTTCTCTGCACATTGATCCTTGTCGACCTCCACATCCGAAAAGATGTGCTCCTCCAGGTCCAGCTGCTCGCTCGGTTGCAATGTCAGATTGTGCAGAGCGCAGCAGATCACAGTGGCGCAGGGCACCCTCGGGGGGTGTATTGGAGGCCCCCCATCCCCCCCCACCCGACTGGTTCAGGCACTGGAATTGCACCTACCAGTATTCATGTTGGCGCAGGATCCTAATTGTAATGAGTCTCAATGGGTGTTTGTTGCCTTTGCACTGGGTCATCAGCCACTTCCTGAGGGGTAACCTTTAACTTGAGGAGCCATCCCTCCAGCTGCTGCTCTCCCTCAAAGACGACTGGGATCTGCGATCTTTGTAAGATGTAACTATCATTGATACTCCCCAGGAAGTGGGCACACATCGCCATGATTTGCATCGCATGCTCACAGATGAGCTGGACATTGAGGGAGTGATTTCCCTTGCCATTCATAAATGGCGCACCTTGCCACCATGGAGGTCATAGAGACACATGGGTACAGTTGCTGACACCCTGCACCTGGGACATGCCTGCTGTGAGGGAAAGGCCCATGGTTTTGGCTTCCAGACATGCCTGGTCTTGGTCCAAGTTGAGGTACATGACAGCCCTCACAAATAGCGCATCTATGACCTCCCTTGCGTGCTTGTCTGCGGCAGACTGGGGGATGCCACACAGTTCACCTGTGCAGCCCTGAAATAAGCTACTGACATTGAAGTTCACAGCAGCAGTAAATTTAAGGACCACAGGCAGTGGGTGACCTCCCAGTTCATTGTAGTGCCAACTCTTGCATCACCTGGCACAGGTGGTCTATCGTCTTCGGCATTCGAGATCTGACATCCGGTGATAGAAGGTTTGAGATGAGAATACCATTGGATGGTAGTGTCTCCTCCCAGGCTCTGCCATCTGTGGCCCTACTCCCGGAAGAGCAACGGGCCCAGCCTCCCTCTTCTGCAGGATGCTGTACTGTGGCAGGTTGATGTCATCGCTGCCGGTCGTTCGCAATCGTTCGCCAACTTGACTGGCTCCCATGATTGTCCAGAATCATAAACTGAAAGGAACAGAACAACAAAGTGAGCAATGAGGATTACTGACAGTGCCCTGACTCTCTGCCCTCTCCGCATCTGGGACATCCACCCATGCGCTTCCCCCAATGTGAGTGCCTTTCCACTGAGCCTCACTCCCTCCACTGTTACACAATCGCTTCCCCACAGTTGTCCCTCTCAACTCCACCTGAATCAAGCGCTTTGACCCTTGAGAGTCTCAGCAGTCCCTAAGCTCTCTACCAAGCAGGAGGTGTTAGGGCAGTCGAGTGCATTCAATGGACCTGTGTTCAAACCTCATGGGGGAACCTAGATGATGATCCCCCAGTCATTTCCGTGAATGGAGTGAGTCAATAGAATTTACAGGCAGGAGGAGGCTATTCGGCCCATTGAGTTTGCACCGGCCCAAGATTCCGAGACTGAACCCCCTACCCCGGCTCCGAGCTGAACCTATATGGTTCCTCTGAGTCCTCTCTGCTGCCCCCTCTGTGACTGGTATCCTTGGATGGTTATGGTGACCAGAGCACTTACCTCTGATATCGCCTTTGGAGGTGAAGTAGCAGGTTCTCGTTTTCATACAGGGGCCTGGAAAATCTGAAATCACGATCTCACCGGAAAGAATTGTGGTTTCCGATTCTCACCAAATTTCCTGCTGTTCTCACAGATGGCTAACAGGCTCAAAATCGCTCCCGACATATTTAGCCATCAGTCCATCTTTGGGCTCCACTCCAGATTTTTTGTCAGGGTTTACTCCCTTGGCCTTCAACTCTCCTGAGGTATCCACAAGGCAGTGGAGCTATTCATCTATAGCTGGAGGTTTGGTTTATGAGGGCCAGGGCTTGTTCACATGATGTGGGTCTGCTCTCTTGGGTGGGGGGGACGTGGGGTGCAAACCTCCTAGTTGCAGCGGCCCCAGTTTCATGTGTTGCCACAAGGAGGAACGGCTCAGGACCTGTCGATGGAAAGGCTGTGTATTGACAGGGAGAGACTTGCGCATTTGATTATTCTTTTCAAATCGCTGCTAGCCAGCAGTGTTGGGCTAAAAATGAGAAGCAAATTAACACAAAAGACGTGGGAAACATACTAACTTTCTTCACCCACTCATTAGGCGAATCACATCAACCTGTTGGATAGGCAGGCTCACACCACCTAACCACATTATTAGCATCTGTGTAACAATGAGCAGACCTGGAATTAATGCCTTCAAGAGAGGACAGTGAACGAGTGGCAGATTTGTGGAGAAAAGAGGAGAGAAAAAAATAAAACCATTAATGACATATAACCTTACTTTGAAAAATATTTGCATTAATCTGTACCTTGTGTTTCACCCCAGCCTGTAACATAGCATTCAGCTTCACTTGGTAATATATAGCCTTTTGTTGGCAAACAGATTAAAGCGACTTTGTCATTCAGGATTGCTGGCCTAAAATCAAAAGGTGTGATTCAAATCATTTTTGAAACATTTAATTTGCATAACTATGGTTACATCTTAACTAAGTGATATGTGCATTATTTTTCTTTAGCTTATAAACTGAAGATAATTCATTGATTGGCGATGCAGCGTGGCATAGCTTCATTCATGTAAGATTATGTTGAGAGCTTCATTAAAAAAACAAATCAGCTATTGTAAGAGCGAGTGAGAAAAATGACTACCTGTACTCAAATTATAGTCCTGTTGTACCTTTTGTCGAGTGCTTTATAAGAATCAGAAAATGCATTATGCTACAGGACGTAGAGAGAAAGATTATGGTCAGAGAGAGGTGAAAGAGAGACGGACAAAGACTGGAGTCAAGAGAGAGAAAGGAAAGTGACTGGCTATTTCATGCAAATAGTTCAACTTTCAATAAAAATTATGAGATGAATGTTAACAACAACCAATTTCCTCTCCTACTTGACAAACAGTCTGAAAAGGCAAACGTTGATTATGCACAGTGCTGAGAAAGAAAGATTCTAAGTGGTAACACTAATAAAAAGGAGAAATAAAGACGTTGACAATTCATTCATTTTGTAGAAATTGTGGTGATGGGTTGACCTCTGTTGTAGGTGAGTTATGTTTTGGTCACAAATACTAGACTTATGCCGCAGAATTTCTCTACCTTATTTGTTATGGTGGCCACGAAGGACGCGGGGGATTGTCAGTAGATTTCCCCGCGGGCTTCGTGCAGTCTGAATTCACCTATTACGTGGCCAGTAGATCGCCCAATAGGAAATGTATGGCGGGAGCTTAAAACCCAGACCTGCAGCTCCATAGGTTCCCAGGCTTGGAGGCATGTGTTGTAAACCGCGGTATAGCCCTCTTTATTACTGCAATAAAAGGAGTTTGTTATTGAAAGATTGGCCTTGGGGTGATGGAGTAAAAATGGGTATTTCCAAGCAACCTTCAGAGTTGAAAACGAATTCTTCAAGAGGCATTATCAAAAGCAAATCAAGATCTGGAAGTAGAAGGATCCAACACTGTCAAAATTGAAGCACAGGATAACTGGATGGCGGTGTCCTAGGATGACCCTTAGACAATATGAACCCTTATCTGACCAAGAAAGGTGCACTCCGTGTCTAGGACGGTATAATTCTTTGGGGGTCCCAAGTAGTTGTCCCCTGCCCAGGCCTGCCAGTTCTGATGCAGTTGCATAATTGCCACTCTGGGTTCTCTAAAATGATAACGTTCACCAAAAGCTACGTTTGGTGGCCCAATCTTGACTCTGACATCACGGACTTGGTGAAGCAGTCTGATTCATGTCAGAAGAATCAGAAACTTCCTTATTTAGCCTCCTCCACCCATGGGAGTGGCCAGGTAGGCTATGGGTGCAAATGCATGTGGACTTTTCGGACGTTTTATGGGTTCTATGTATTATGACCCTAACAGATGCACACTCCAAATGGTTGGAGATGCACCGCATGGGCCCCATGCCCTTCCACACTACGATTGAGAAATGACATCAGAGTTTTTGCACACATGGAATACTCTGGAAGTCTTGGTTTCCAACAATGGAACTTAACCAGTAGTGAGTTCCAAAGTTTCATGCAATCCAATGGCATCTGACACATTAGAACAGCACCGTATCGCCAATTGTCAAATGGGCTTGCAGAATGGGCAGAGCAGACCTTTTAAATCGGCATGATTACACAACTGGCAGCATTCATCAAGACCAAATGTTTTTATTCAATTATAGGACTGCTTCTCATACACAGGAATCTCCCCAGTGGAACAGTTAATGGGGGAGTGGCTTCACGCAAGACTATGCCTACTATTCCCAAGCTTGGAGGGGAGGGTGGAGTTCCAACAAGAGAACCAGAAAAGAAATGACTGCGCGACACTGTTAAAGAATATCCAAGACAGGTGGGGAACGTCGGAGATAGCTCCAGCTGGCTCCCTGGAGTAGTGGTGAGGAATGTCCTACAGAGTGAAGGTCCGGGATAAGGTCTTGAGAAAACACGCAGTCATCCCGGGAAAAAACTAACTGCTGGCCAATAGAAGTGGCTGCTGCAGGTGCAACGCAACAGCTGGAAGAGAACCCTGTGTCTGTCTCCCCTGATAACGAGGACACGGGATCCGAAATGGAAGCAGAAGAAGCTCGGACTGTATGACGGAGGAATCTGCATCGGTACTCTTCAGTGCTCCCTCTGGAAACAAAGGTCTCCAATTCAGTTTACACCACCTGATCCAGTTCCACCCTTGAACACGTGTTGTAAGCGGCAGCAATGGTCCTTTTTGGGACTGCAATAAAAGAGGTTTGTTATTGGAAGACTGGCCTTGGTGAAGTTATTACATCATTTGGGTCCTGTTTCCATAGAATCATAGAAATCCTACAGTGCAGAAGGAGGCCTTTCGACCCATTGAGTCAGCACCATCGAGTCTGCACCCTAGCTAGGCCCACTCCCCTGGCCTATCTCCATAACCCCACCTAACCTGTACATTTTTGGACACTAAGGGGTTATTTTAGCATTGGCCAGTCCATTTAACCTGCACATCATTGAACCATGGGAGGAACTGGAGCACCCAGAGGAAACTCATGCAAACGCGGGGAGAAAGTGCAAACTCCGCACACAAAGTCACCCAAAACTGAATTGAACCCAAGTCCTTGTCGTGGTGTGCAGAACAGGAGGAGAATTGAGGAAGTAATATTCCCAGAGATCGTCCAGTATTTAAAATAGAAATTGAATCAAATCCCGTTTGTTGGTGATTACTTGACACTCATTATGAATTACATAGTAGTCGTCATGACACAAGTCCCTCAACGATAATTGTAGTGAATGTTGCACTTGACTGAAAGCTTCCATAGTCAAAGCAAAAAAGATTATGGCTGTGATATATACTGGTATACGAAAATAGAATTTTCACCATAGTCATCTGAAATTCTTCTCTCTGCTACTTAAGCAGAAGTGTTAACTCATTTAACTTGAATCTGTTAACACCTCTCTGCCAAAAGGGCGAAATTTAAGGAAACACATCGGGCCAGATGTAGTTGGAGAGACATGTCTTGTGGTATGCATGGCTGGTTAGACTTTTCCTGCAACCTTCAGCTCAACAAACAACTTTTCTTTAGAACTAGCTAGCTGGAAATATAAACTGATAATGGCACAGTGAGGGGAATGGAGCATCTGGGGGTTAGTAAATGGTGAAACCAGCAGTCTAATTAATTAAATTTGAGGATTAAGAAAGAAACCGGAATGATGGATAAGAAAGGATGACTTTAGAGTCAAATCAGGTACAGAAAGAGAAGTTAAGGAAATAAAGAGAGCGAAAGATTGGATTAAGAAAGAAAAAGACAGTAAGGAGGAACCTTCAGGGAGAATTTACTGCACGTAGGAGTGAGGCTGAATGGTTTAAACAGTTTCCTTTCTGGGCTGTAGAGGTTGATTGGCATTGCATTAACAATGATTACTTTGTTTAAACAGCAATTCTATTCTTAATTTTACCAGTGCTAATTTTCTGTGGTATGTTTAGTGGGCAATTAACCTTCAAATTCAACAAGTTAAAGGGAAGGCCAAGGTCAAGATGCCATTTGTGCAAAGCAATTCATGCTGAATCTCTTACCCCCTGTGAACACGCAGGACAATTTGTGCATTAATAATGTTGAGTATCATTAATATGCACTATTTTTCTGATATGACTTCGCCCGTTAAATGTTCATAAAAACAATAGAAGCAAGAGTATTATTGTTACAGTATGTAAAGACCTTGAGTAGGAAGTGCATCCCTCACAAGCATTGCATCAACATGAATAGAGGCATAATTGTCTTATTTAAATCAAAGGCAAATATAAAAAAGAAATGAAAACAAATACCTTTTAAGCCTTAATAAAGCAATGTCACTCCCATTGGGTCCGAGAACGATTTTGTCAACGTTTTTTATCTGCCTTGACGATTCAGATGCAGACTCTCTGTATATTCCAAGGTAGATTCTGTAGGCCAAAGGATTCGAGGATCTGTGATAGATACGGTGAAGAAATTAGCTGCCTGCATTTGTCATATTTGTCTTCACAAAAGCAACATCCTTCAACTAAATAGTGCTTTTTGCACAATAAGATTCCCAATGGTGTTTCACAGGAGCATTATCCAATAAAATTTAAGACTGAGCCAATAAGAAGATAGTAGGACAGATGACCGAAAACTTGGTCAAAGAGGTAAGTTGTAATGAGCATCTTAAAAAAGAAGGGTCGAGATATGGAGAGGGTTTCGGGAGGATATTCCAGAGCTTTAAGGCAGCAGAAGACAATCTGCCAATGGTGGACAGGGGTTACAGGATCAAGGAGCGGTGAGGCCATGGAGGGATGTGGGAAAAAGATTGAGAAATTTAAAATCAACGTGTTACTGAACCTGGATTCAATGTTGGTCACAGACCAGGGGTTGTTAAGATTATGAGCATCAAATGCAATATTCCCTTACCGTTCGAGACAGTGTTTGGCTGTGAGTACCCACTTGGCATCGATAAGAGTCCCGCCACAGAAGTGCACACCAAAACTGCAATATAAAAGGTTTTAAGATTTAACATCAATTGATTGAAAAACTTCAACAGTAAGCATCAGAGGTTTGAAACAAGTATAATGAATGTTAATACAAGGCATCAAAAATTATTTTAATCTCTTTTGGTCTTTTTGTCAATTATTAAAAGATCTGTGCTCTGTTTACTGACCCTCCTGCCAGTCAAAAACAGCCCATCTATTCTTTCAGCATCCTTCGTTATTTTGAACACCTACAGAAAAGTCTTGCCTTTCACAATTTTCTTGTTTGTGTTTTTCTTACCTGCGCTAAGCCTTTTGTACACAGCCATCGTGTGGCCATTGTTCACTCATCCACATTCCCATTCCCCTCTCCTCTTTCCCCGAGGGGATGCCGGCCATGGCGGAGCAGAGACCGTGACCCGCTTTAATGGGGACATGGTGTCAAAGCTTTGGAGTCCTTCAAAGTCCTGGCTGTCAACATTTAATTCTCCCTTTTTAAGCACCTTTCCAACATGAGAAACAGTGCCTGGAATGGTTGCAGCTGAAGTGCAGCCTGAACAGAGGGATTAACCTCAATGTCCAAATCTCTTGGTCCAGAGCTGCAATAACATCACTGTTCAATTTTGAAATGTTCACCGATTTTTTCTGCCAGTTTTGAGGTGATTCATTTTTTCTTTAATGCCTCTTTTTAAACTTAGAATAGATGTCTTCTTCCATCCCCCCCATCCTAGTCTGTTGCATGCAGATACTGCATCACAACTTGCTTTATAGTATTTGTGCAAACTAGTGTTGCCCTCACATTGCTGGAACCTGCCTAATTAACTCACATTGAAAGGCATGTTCATCGTTCAGGATTTTGTCGCTTGTGAGGTTTTGTGGGAACACAACCCTGGTCAATAGCAGGACTTTACACTAAATCACCCTGGAACTTCCTCTGCTTCAAGGGAAGCAATCTTAGCTTCACTAATTTCTTTTTTTCAAAATGTATTTTATTACAAACATGTATCAAAACAGGTTACAGCGAACAAACACGCCGGAAAACATGCTTCCCTACAATCAACTATACAGTCTGTACAGATTTTTCCTCTTTTTCACCCCTCACTTCCCCCGTGACGGACAGTCCCTCAAACACGGTCACAAACATCCCCCACCTTTTCTCAAACCCCCCTGAAGAGCACTTTAACTCATACTTTATTTTCTCTAATCGCAGGAAGTCGTACAGGTCACCCAACCAAGCCACTACCCCCCCGGTGGCGATGCCGACCGCCACTCCAGCAAAATTTGCGGCTGTGCAATCAGGCGGCGAAGGCCAAGACGTTGGCCTTCCGTCTCTCCATGAGCTCCAGCTTCTCTAAGACTCGAAATATCGCCACCAAAAGGTCCAGGACCACATCCTCCTCCACTATCCTGGCTAAGACTGCGAACACTCCCGCCCAGAATCGTCACAATTTTTCGCAACACTAAAACATGTGCGTGTGATTTGCTGGCCCCCACCCACACCTCTCGCACTCATTTGCTACCCCCTGAAAGAACCTATTAATTCTCGCCTGAGTCATATGCACCCTGTTCACCACCTTAAACTGTATCAGGTTCATCCTTGCACATGATGAGGTCCTGTTTACCCTTCGCCGTGCCCCACTCCATGTCCCCAATTGATCTCCCCTCCAAACTCCGCTTCCCATTTCTCCTTGATCTTCACCACCCTCCGCCTCCCTGCTCCCCCAGCCACTTGTATATATCATCAATTCTTCCCTCCCCTTCCACATCCGGGAGCAGCAGTCGCTACAGCAGGGTGTATCCCGGCAACCTAGGGAACCCCCTCCAGACCTTTTACGCAAAGTCCCTAATTTGTAGATACCTGAACTCACTCCCCCTTGGCAGCTCTACCCTCTCCCTTAGCTCCACCAGACTGGCGAACCCGTCCTCCAAATACAGATCCCTCCCCTTGACCAGTCCCACTTCCCTCCACCTCCTGTATACATCCCCCCTCCAGCTGAAACTCATGATTCTCGCACAGCGGCGTTAGCACCGACATCCCTTCCAGCCTAAAATGCCTCCTCAGCTGATTCCATATCTTCACTGTGGACTGGTCTACTGGGCTCCTTGAATACCTACACAGAGCCATTGGCAATGCTGCCATCACCATAGCCCTCAAACTAGACCCCTTACAAGATTCCTCCTCCGTCTAACCCATTCTACCCCTTCTCCTTCCCACCACCACCACACCTTGTCCACATTCGCCGCCCAATAATAATGAAGCAAGTTCGGCAACGCCAGCCCCCCTCTGTTGCCTCTGCCTCTGTAGCAGGGTCCTCCCCACCCTCGGCACCTTCTCCGCCCATACAAAGTCAGAAATGATCATGTCCACTTTCCGAAAAAAGGCCTTTGGTATAAAGATCGGGAGAGCTTGAAAGATAAATAAGAACCTCGGCGAATATTCATTTTCACCACTTGGACCCTCCCTGCCAGCGTTAAGTGCAGTGTATCCCACCTCTTAAGATCCTCCCAAGCCTCCTCCACCAGCTTCATTCAGTTCCATTTGTGGAGCCTCGATTATTCCCTCGCTACGTGAATCCCCAAATACCTAAACCTATTCCATGCTACTGTAAATGTCATCCCCCCCATAATTAGCCCGCTGTGCCAGCTCATTCACCAGGAATACCTCGCTTTTCCCTATATTCAGCTTGTACTCTGAGAACCCTCCAAACCTCCCCAGCAAGCCCATAATCCATCCCATACTCTCCAACGGATCCAAAACATACAGCAAGAGGTCAGCGGCATAGAGTGACACCCGATGTTCCCTCTGTCCCCTCATAATCCCCGTCACTCTGCTGACCCCCTGAGAAGTAACAGCGGGCACCTGTGCCTCGTACCCCTGTGGAAGTCAAAGCTTTGTGAGCTCATATCATTCGTCCCTACCCTTGCCCTTGGTGCCACATACAACAACCGTACCCATGCCAAAAATCTCGGCCCAAACCTTCCTAAAATCTTGAACAAGCACCGCCACTCCAGCCGATCAAATGCCTTCTCCGCGTCTATGGACACCACCACCTCCGGTACCAGAGCCCCCGACGGATTCATCACCACATTTAACAGCTGTCTTATATTACTTGCGAGCTGCCTGCCCTTCACAAAGCCTGTTTGATCTTCTGCAACCACCCCAGCTTCTCTAATTTCACCAGCTAACTGAAATCTCACATCTTAGGTACTATTCTAGTAGATTTGCTCTGCTCTCAGTCCAAGGCCAGTTTCTTCTCCTGTACCAGCACATTTCTGCCATTTAATTATTTTAAAAACTGTTCACGGAAAGTGCGTATCACTGTCAAGGCCAGAATTTATTGTCTATCCCTAATTGCCCTTGAGAAGATGATCATTACCAGCCATCTTGAAGCAGTGCAGTCAACTTGTGTATGTATACCCATGGAGAAATTCGGGAGGGAGTTCCAGGTTTTTCACCCAGTGACAGTTAAGGAACAGTGATGCTGAGTTACTTGGAGGTGAATGTGCAGGGGTGACATTCCCATGCAACTACTGCCTCTGTCCAAGGCAGTGGAAGTCGGATTTGGGAAGTACTGCTGAAGAAACCTCGGCAAGTTTAGAATTTAGAACAGTACAGCACAGAACAGGCCCTTCGGCCCTCGATGTTGTGCCGAGCAATGATCACCCTACTCAAGCCCACGTATCCACCCTATACCAGTAACCCAACAACCCCCATTAACCTTAGTTGCTGCAGTGCAACTTGTAGATGGTACACAATACTGGCACAGTACATCGGTGGTGGAGGGAGTGAATGTTTAGATTGGTGAATGGGGTGCCAGTCAAGTGGGGTGCTTTGCCCCGGCTGGTATTGAATCTTTTGTGTTGTTGGAGTAGCATAGATTCAGACAAGTGGAAAATATTCCATCACACTTCTAGACTTGTGCCTTGTAGATGGTGGAGAGAATTTGGAGAGGCAAGAAGATGTTTATAGCCAGTACCCAATCTTTGACCTACTCTTGGGCAGCACGGTAGCATAGTGGTTAGCACAATTGCTTCACAGCTCCAGGGTCCCAGGCTCAATTCTCGGCTTGGGTCACTGTCTGTGCGGAGTCTGCACGTTCTCCCCGTGTCTGCGTGGGTTTCCTCCGGTTTCCTCCCACAGTCCAAAGATGCACAGGTTAGGTGGATTGGCCATGATAAATTGCCCTTAGTGTCCAAAATTGCCCTTAGCCTTGGATGGGGTGACTGGGTTATGGGGATAGGGTGGAGGTGTGGGCTTGGGTAGGGTACTCTTTCCAAGATCTGGTGCAGACTCGATGGGCCAAATGGCCTCCTTCTGCACTGTAAATTCTATGAATCTTGTAACCACAGTATTTATGTGGCTGGTCTAGTTTAAGGGCACAATTTAACGGCCACATCATGCCTGACTTAGTGTGGGGACGAGACTGTTGAATCTCATCTGTCGCGAGATTTGCATTGCTTGAAATGCCTCGCAAAGTGTTATGGAGTCTCACGAGACATTGCGACCTGGATCTCGCCCTCGCTGGGCAGGATCCAGATCAGCATATTTAAATGAGCCACGAGGCTCATTTAAATATGCATTCATGGGATTTTCCTGGCACCTGCGACCTAATGGCGCTGTTTGGTACTGATTTCCACAAATGTGGACCAGTTATAATGGCACCTGGTGGTTTCTGAGGCCGTTATAGATCACTGAGTGGTCGGGGACAGGGTGGGGTGGCCTCCTGGGCACCCTGACACCGCCAGCCTGACACTTTAGCAGTGTCATCCTGGGGGGCAGATTGCCACTGCCAAGGTTTGGGCCGGGGGGGGCGGTCCTTACCAGGTGAAGATGGGATGTGGGTGTTCCCTGCGGCCTCCCCTCCCCCAGGGCCTTCCTGAGGTTGGGGGGGGGGGGGTTTGAAAGGTTGGTGGGGAGGGTGGGGGAGAGAGCGAGAGGGGCAGCCAGACAAAATGGATCTCGATCTTGAAGGAGCCTTTTCCGCTGTGCTTGCCAGCAGGAAATGGCTGTTTAAATGCGGCCTTGGTGGAGCAAAACTCCCCGGCCAATAAAATGGCAGAGTGCCTTTGAATAGCAGGGTGTTTTGCGGCGCTGCAGCTGTCAAGAAATGCCTCGCTAAATGCACCCGAAGATTTCTAGTCTGTAACCGACACTGGCAGGATGATTTCACTTGTAACTTATCTGGGAAAGATTTCTTACCATTTACTTTCTGCGGCAAGTCACTTACCTGGTGCGGAGACTAATTTGCCAAGGCCAGGAGTATGGTTTGGATATGCAGCCACCAACAATTCTTCCAAAACATTTCTTAGGCTCAACAGTAGATCTTCCACACTCATTAGGTTGTTGTTCTAGCATCACAAAAAGATCAATTAACTAATTTTTTTTATGTGATACTTGTATGCTTCAACAATTGTACACAATTTCCAGGTTCTGAGTGCCTTGTAGGTGGTGGACAGGCTTTGGGATGTCAGATGAGTTACTCGCCACAGGATTCCTAGTCTCTAATCTGCTCTTGTACCCATAGTATTTATATGGCTAGTCCAGTTCAGTTCCTGATCAATGGTAGCCCCCAGGATATTGATAGTGGGGGAGGTAGTAGCGTTGTGGTATTATCGCATGACTAGTAATCCAGAGGCGCAGAGTCATAATGTGGGGACACAGGTTCAAATCCTGCCACGCCAGATGGAGAAATTTGAATTCAATAAAAATCTGGAATTAAAAGTCTAAAGATAAGCATGAAACCATTGTCGATTATCGTAAAAACCCATCTGGTTCACTAACATCCTTTTGGGAAGGAAATCTGTGTCATCCTTACCTGGCTTACATGTGACATTAGACCCACAGCACTGTGGTTGCACGGTAGCACAGTGGTTAGCACTGTTGCTTCACAGCGCCAGGGATCCGGGTTCAATTCCTGGCTTGGGTCACTGTCTCAGAATCATGGAATTTACAGTGCCGAAGGAGGCCCATCGAGTCTGCACCAGCCCTTGGAGAGAGCACCATACCTAAACCCACACATCTACGCTATCCCCATAACCCAATAACCCCAGCTAACCTTTTTGGACACTAAGGGCAATCCACCTAACCTACACATCTTTGGACTGTGGGAGGAAACCGGAGCACCCGGAGGAAACCCACGCAGATATGGAGATAACGTGCAAACTCCACACCGACAGTGACCCAAGCCGGGAATCGAACCTGGGACCCTGGAGCTGTGAAGCAACTGTGCTAACCACTGTGCTACCATGCCCCCCCACTCTGTGCGAAGTCTGCACATTTTCCCCGTGTCTGTGTGGATTTCCTCCTTATTATCTTAAATGCTCTCAGGGATGGGCAATATATGCTGGCCCATCCAGCAACGCCCACATCCCAGGAATGAATAAAGAAAGAATTCAGTGATGTTAATGCCATTGAATGTCAAGGGGCAAATGGTTTGATTCTCTCTTATTGGAGATGGTCATTGCCTGGCATTTGTGTGGCACAAATGTTACTTGCCACTTGTCAGCCCAAGCCTGGATATTGTCCAGGTCTTGCTGTATTGCGTGTGGACTACTTCAGTGTCTGAGGAGTAGCAATGGTGCTGAACATTGTGCAACCATCAGTAAATATCCCCACATCTGACCGTATGTTATTAAGAAGATCATTGAGGAAACAGCTGAAGATGGTTGGACCTCGGACACTACCCTGAAGAACTCTTGCAGTGATGTCGCGGGACTGAGATGACTGACCTCTAACAACGATAACCATTTTCTTTGGTGCTAGGTATGACTCCAACCAGTGGATGGTCCCCCCCCCCCCCCCGATTTCCATTGACTACAGTTTTATAAGGGTTCCTTAATGTCATACTCAATCAAATGCTGCATTGATGTCAAGGGCAGTCACTCTCACCTCTCCTCTGAAATGAAAATGAAAATCGCTTATTGTCACGAGTTGGCTTCAAATGAAGTTACTGTGAAAAGCCCCTAGTGTACAGCCCTTATGTCCATGTTTGAACCAAGGCTGTAAGGAGGTCAGGAGCAGGGTGACCCTGCAAATCCCAAACTGAGCATCAGTGAGCAGGTTATTGTTAAGTAAGTGCCGCTTGATTGCATTGTTTTAAAAAAAATTTTAGATTACCCAATTACTTTTTCCAATTAAGGGGCAATTTAGCATGGCCAATCCACCTACTCTGCACATTTTTGGGTTGTGGGGGCGAAACCCACGCAGACACGGGGAGAATGTGCAAACTCCACACGGACAGTGACCCAGAGCCGGGATCGAACCTGGGACCTCAGCGCCGTGAGGCGGTTGTGCTAACCACTAGGCCACCGTGCTGCCCCTTGATTGCATTGTTGATGACCCCCTCTATCACTTTACTGACTGAGAGTAGACTGATAGGGTGGTAATTGGCTGGGTTGGATTTTTCCTGCTTTTTGTGTACATGACATACCTGGGCATGGTTCCACATTGCCGGACAGATGCCAGTGCTGTAGCTGTACTGGAACAGCTTAGGCACGGCAAGTTCTCGAGCATGTCTTCAGCACTATTGCCTGAATATTGTCAGGGCCTTTAGCCGTGCCTTTAGCCATTTCTTCAAATCACATGTGGTGAATCAAATTAGCTGAAGCCTGCATCTATGATCCTGGGGACCTCTGGAGGAGATCAAGATCGATCATCCACTCGGCACTTCTGGCTGAATATTATTACAAATTCTTCAATCTTGTCTTTTGTACTGATGTGCTGAGCTCCTCCATCATTGAGGATGGGAATATTTGTGGGCCGCCTCCTCAAGTGAGTTGTTTAATTGTCCACCACCATTATGACTGGATGTGGCAGGATTACAGAGCTTACATCTGATCCATTGGTTGTGGAATTGCTTAGCTCTGTCTATCACTTGCTGCAAGTAGTCCTGTGTTGTAGCTAACTCAGGTTGACACCTCATTTTCCAATAATCCTGGTGCTGCTCCTGACATGCCTTTCTGCATTTATCATTGAACCTGGCTTGGTGGTGATAGTACACTGGAGATATGCTGGGCCGTGAGGTTACAGATTGTGGTTGAGTACAATTCTGCTGTTGCTGATGGCCCACAGCGCCTCATGAATACCCAGTCATGAGTTGCTAGATCTGTCCTGAACCTAGCCCATTTAGCACGATGGTAGTACCACACAACACGATGGCTTGTATCCTTAATGTGAAGACAGGCCTTCATCTCCACAAGGACTGCAGTAGTCATTTCTACCGATACTGTCATAGACAGATGCATCTGCAGCAGGCAGGTCAGTGAGAATGATGTCTAGTTTGTTTTTCCCTAATGGTGGTTCCCTCACCACCTGTCACTGACTCAGTCCAGCAGCTATGTCCTTCAGGACTCTGCTAGTTCGGTCAGTAGTGGTGCTATGAAGCATCTCTTGGTGATGGACATTGAAGTCCCCCATCCAGAGTACATTGTGCTATTGCAACCCTCAGTACTTCCTCCAAATGGTGCTGAACATGGAGTACCGGTTCCTCATCTGAAATTGGACTGTATGTGGTAATCAGCAGAAGGTTTCCTTGCCCATGTTTGACCTGAAGCCATGAGACTTAATGGGGTTTGGAGTCGATATTGAGGACTCCCAGGGCAACCCCTTCCCGACTATATACCACTGTGCTTTCGCCACCTCTGGTGGGTCTGTCCTGCTAGTGGGACAGGACATAGCCATAATGGTGATAGTGGTGTCTGGTACTTTAACTGGTAGGTATGATTTCATGATTATGATTGTGTCAGGCTGTTGCTTGACTAGTCTGGGAGATAGCTCTCCCACAAGTCCCCAGATGTTAGAAAGGAGGACTTTGTAGGGTTGACAGGACTGGGTTTGCCGTTGTCGTTTCCAGTGCCGAGGACGATGCCGGGTGGTCTGTCCAGTTTCTTTCCTTTTTATTGACTTTGTAGCAGTTTGATACAACTGAATGGCTTGCTAAGCCATTCCAGAGGGTATTTAAGAGTCAACATTGCCATGGATCTGGAGTCACATGGAGGCCAGGCCAGGCGAGGACTGCAAATTTCCTTCCCTAAAGATCATTCAATTGTAACACATCTGTGGGGCCAACTCTCGCTGGCAGGAGCACTAAACCTCACTTTGTTGTGCAAAGCTGTGTCAGCTTTGTTCCACCTCCATGGTCTCCCAGGAGCTGCCTGTTCTAACTGTGGGGAATGTATTGTACTAACCATTCACCACTGTATTACATTGTATCACATGTGGGCTCCACCTATGGACCATTGTACTGTATTACACGGAATGTGTCATGTTGGTGCCCTTGTGGGCTCCGCCCCGGCTCCGCCCCCTTGAGGGGAGGTATAAAGAGCAGCTGCCCTGTAAGCGGCTCTCACTAGCAGAGCAGTCGCAGGCAGTCACAGTTCTAGTCCATTATAGACACTGTTCACTTCAACTCTATGTCTCGCGTGAATTGATGGTCGCATCAATTTAATCGACTACAACATCGCATTGGAAGCAGCCCTCTAACCTGATCGACTGGAACTCGACCCACAGGCCGTGGAGGCCAAAGGGATTTTTTCACACTGGCTCTGATGTTTCGAAGCTTACCTCGCCGCCTCCTCCTCGCCCACTGTCTCCGATGAACAGAAGCTGAGTCTCCTCCATGCCCGGGTGAGCCATCGAATCTCTGCACAACTCGAGGAAGCCTCCACATACGCGGACACCCTCGCGATGCTGAAGCACCTATACGTGAGGCCGGTGAACGAAGTGTACGCGCAGCATCTCCTCGCCGCCAACGCCCCGGGGAATCGCTGGAGGAGTACCTATGCGACCTCAAAGTCCTCGCGCGAACCTGCAACTACCAGGCCGTCACGGCCTCTCAACATATGGAACTCGCCGTCCAGGACGCCTACGTGGCTGGAGTCAGGTCCAACTACGTCAGACAGCGCCTGCTCGAGAAAGGCGCCCTCGACCTAGAAGAGACGGTAAAACTAGCCACCTCCCTAGAAGTAGCATTCCAAAGCCTCAACGCGTTCCCGTCTGATCACGCGACCCCCTCGTGGACCCCTGACCAGAGAGTACCCCAGGCCTGTGCTGCGCGGCTGCCCGCCCAACCCAGGGGGGCTACCCTGCTATTTCTGCGGCCAGCACCGGCACCTCAGGTAACGCTGCCCGGCTTGGAACACGAGCTGCAGCGACTGCGGCAAAAAGGGACACTTCGCCAAAGTTTGCCTGGCCAGGTCCAAATTCTCCAGTTTGCAGGCCCGACTCTCGGACTCACAGGCCCGCAGTGGGCTGCGTGCCTGCCGGCTCCGCCCCCTCCGGACACGTCATCTCCCTCGTGTTGTCCGTGGGGACAGCCATCTTCAACTCCGCACAACACGTGCGACTCACGGGGGCCGCCATCTTGGCCGCCGTCTCCCACGCGGCTCGACACGTGTGACTCATGGGGGCCGCCATTTGCTACGCCGCCCGACACGTGCAACCAACGGGGGCAGCCATCTTGGGACCATCCCATCACCTCCGACCACGCCGGCTACCCGCAACTCGGCGCGGTCACCCTCGACCAGTCACGACCAAAGAACCTCCGGAACTCCATGATGACCATCCGGGTCAATGAACACGAAACGCCTTGCCTGTTTGACTCCGGGAGCACGGAGAGCTTCATTCAGCCATACACGGTAAGGTGCTGTTCGCTCCAAATCTTCCCCGCGCTTCAAACAATCTCCCTCGCTTCCGGATCGCACTCAGTGCAAATTATATGTACTCCCCGATCTCTGTGCTCCTCTCCTGTTGGGACTGGACTTCCAGTGCAACCTCGGGAACCTAACCCTGAAGTTCGGCGGGCCCCTACCCCCACTCACCGTATGTAGCCTCGCGACCCTGAAGGTCGACCCTCCCCTGCACTTCGCAAATATCACCGCCGACTATAAGCCAGTCGCCACCAGAAGCAGGCAGTACAGTATCCAGGACAGGACTTTTATCAGGTCTGCGGTCCAGAGACTCTTGCGGGAAGGGATCATCGAGGCCAGTAATAGCCCCTGGAGAGCTCAGATGATGGTCGCCCTCGCTGCCACCCTTAACCAGGCGGGCAGGCCAGTAGCATTTTTCTCCCATACCCTCAACGCCTCCAATATTCGACACTCCTCAGTCGAAAAAGAAGCCCAAGCTACCGTGTAAGCTGTACGGCACTGGAGGCACTACCTCGCTGGTAGGAGGTTCACCCTTGTCACCGACCAATGGTCGATAGCCTTCATGTTCGACAATACACAGCGGGGCAAGATCAAGAACGATAAGAACTTGAGGTGACGGATCGAACTCTCCACCTATAATTACGATATAGTGTATCGTCCTGGGAAGCTCAACGAGTCCCCAGATGCCCTGTACCGCGGCACGTGAGTCAGCGCACAAGATGGCCGACTCCGGGTCATCCACGATGACCTCTGCCACCTAGGTCCACCCAGCTTCTCCACTACATCAAGACACGCAACCTGCCCTACTCCACCGAGAAGGTCAGGGCCATGACCAGGGACTGTCAAATCTGCGCGGAGTGTAAGCCGCACTTCTAGCGACCGGATGAGACCCACCTGGCGAAGGCACCCTGGCCCTTTGAGCGCCTCAGTATCGACTTCAAAGGGCACCTCCCCTTTACCAACCGCAACACGTATTTCCTGAACGTCGTTGACGAGTTCTCCCGTTTCCCCTTTGCAATCCCCTGCCCTGACATGACCGCAGCCACCGTCATTAAGGCCCTCCATAGTATCTTTACCTTGTTCGTTTTCCCCACTTACGTCCACAGTGACCGGGGCTCCTCATTTATGAGTGATGAACTGCGTCAGTACCTGCTCGGTAAGGGCATCGCCTCGAGCAGGACTACCAGTTACAACCCCCGGGGAAACGGACAGGTGGAGAGGGAGAAGGCGACGGTCTGGAAGGCCATCCTACTGGCCCTACGGTCTAGGAATCTCCCAGTTTCCCGCTGGCAGGAGGTCCTCTCCGACGCGCTCCACTCCATTAGGTCCCTCCTTTGCACAGCCACGAACGAGACCCCTCATGACCGCCTATTTGTTTTCCCTAGGAAATCCACCTCCGGGGTCTCGCTTCTGTCCTGGCTGAAGGCACCGGGGCACGTCCTACTCCGCAAACACGCAAGGAGCCATAAGTCCGACCCCCTGATCGAGCGGGTCCAGCTCCTTCACACCAACCCCCAGTACGCATACGTAGAACACCCCGATGGCCGACAGGATACGGTTTCGCTCCGGGACCTGGCACCTGCACGTTCCCCTACCACCACCCCAACCTACCCCCCACCCCCAAACTACACCGACCAGGGCCCCCGCCCCTACATGGCCTCCACACCCCCCCCTATACTCCCTCACCCCCCCCCCCCCCACATCGCCAACCCACAGGAATGAAGCTCCTGAAGGCATGCTCCCGGAGTCCACACCTGTGCCCGCACCGACGAGTTCACCACCCATGCCCGCACCGACGGGTTCGACACCCAGGCCCGCTGCGATACCAGAGCTCCGACGATCGCAGCGCATGATCAGGGCGCCGGACAGATTGAACCTGTGAGCCCTTCCCCCTGCCGGATTTCAATTTTTTAACAGGGGGTGAATGTGGTAAACGTATTGTACTAACCATTCACCACTGTATTACATTGTATCACACTTGCCCATGTGGGCTCCACCTATGGATTATTTTACGTACTACACGGAATGTATCATTTTGGTGCCCTTGTGGGCTCCGCCCCTTGAGGGGAGGTATAAAGAGCAGCGGCCCTGTAGGCAGCTCTCACTAGCAGAGCAGTCGCAAGCAAGCACTGTTCTAGTCGATTAAAGCCATTGTTCACTTCAGCTCTCTGTCTCGCGTGAATTAATGGTCGCATCACTAACCCACAAGGCAGTGACAGCCCCTAACATGGCTGCCACTTGCCTTTGCAATAGATGTCAGGACAGCAGACAACTGCGACCTCCTGGAAGTGCTCAATGCTGTTCACTGGGCTTCAAGTTTGCCTCCTTGTCAATTAGGCCATTTACATTTATATATTGCATTGCAAGCAGGAGTTGGCAGCTGGAATTCATTTGGATGTTTGTTTTCCAATGCCGCATTGAAAATCCAGTCCCATAATTTATTGATCAGATTTGGCACTTCATTTCTCCAGGACAATCAATGTACTTAATCAAATCTTCAAGGGACATGTACAACTGACATTGTGGTCAATCAATTATATTCTTCAAACAGAAAGAAGCATGCTTTGAATAAAATATAGTCCTCTCAACATTCCCTCTTAAAATCCACTAAGACAATATGGGACAATAAATGTATTGAACTAATTGGGCATTGTCCACAAAGTGGACGTTTATATAATTAAGTTGAGTGGACTACTAGACTTTACAAATCATTTTGTAACAATTCTATTCTTAGGTGATCAGTCTATTTCTAACCTTTGAGACCTTGCTTCCCAATGAGTTGGTCTTCAAATCAGCCCCCAAGACAAGTGGTTAACCTACTATCATCAGGCAGGTCAGCTGTTTCAATATGCTAATTGGACTTGTAGATTTAGCAGTTATGGACCAGGTTTCCCATGGAGGCGAGAACAATCAGATCCAGTAGTGCTGATGATATAGGGGACTCCCTCTATCCCACAAGCAAACCTGCTTCCCTCACTATGATTGGAACCCCTTCATATGATTGGAACCCCCCTAAATACCCTCACCCCTCCAACCACCCCTCTTGACATTGCATTTATTCCCAACCCTGTGATTCCCATCTAATCCATGATCTCCCTGGAACCTCCCTATCTTCCGAGGACTTGCACTCTCCCCCAATCCGCAAGCTCCCCATTCCCCTGCAAGCTCCCCACCCATTTTCAAGTACCCCACCCCACCATTTGCTCATTACCTGTGCTCTCCCCTCAATCCATGATCTCCTACAATCCCATGATTGCCCATTGACCTGTGATTTGTCTTGACCCTACCCTCACCATGACCCATTATCTGGCCAACCCACTTCCCCATGATCATTTGCCTCCAGCAGAATGTCTCTCTCCCACCTCTCCTCTCCAGGAACCCAGCCTGACATCTTCTCAGCCTGTCTACTGCACCGAGAAATGGAGAAACATATTCAACTGAAGTTCTACTGTTAATCGGTGCAACCTCCACAATTCCCACATTTCCTGGTTTCCTGGCCACAACTGAACCACCATACCCACCAGCCCCTCACCACTACTGTCATAAGATATGATCATAACCAACAGAAACAGGATTAGGCCATACAAACAAACTCATTCAGAAGATCATGGCTGATCTAAACTCTACTTTCCTGCCATTCCTCCTATAAATCTTGACTCCCTTGTATATCAAACAACTCCCTTCCCTCATTCCAGTAAATCTCAGAGCCAGTGTGAATGAAGGAGAATAACATCTAGCTTTCCCACCTATGAGAGAGCAATGGCTGAGCTTCTGGTCATATAAATACAATGAACAGAAAATACAGCTATTAGTCTACGGGGGAAAGTATGACACATGCATCATCTATTTACTCTTCGAATACTAAGGAAACCATTATACAGAGGTAAATTGTCAAGATTAACAAATGTCTTTTTATGAAGTGTACACAATGTAGCACTTACCACATTTGGGAACATCATCACAATACTCAAATGACTTTTGGGGATCTGTTGTGTAACACCATGGGCCATTGACATCTGCATCTGGATTTCTGCAATGCTACAATTAAACAAGAGATTGAAAAGCAGATATGTAGGCAAATCTCAGAGAAGTGTAAAAACAATAGGGATTTCAACTTCCCCAATATTAATTGGGACAGACTAAGTGCGAAAGGTTTAGAGAGGGCGGAATTCTTAAAGTGCATCCAAGACAGCTTTTTGAGCCAGCATGTACAAAATTTTAGGGGGTGGTGGTACTCGATTTAATTTTAGGGGATGAAGCTGTGTCAGTGGGGGAGTACTTCAGTGATAGTGACCATAAAACAAGAAGATTTAAGGTAGCTACGGAAAAGGACAAAGATAGAATGGAAATAAAGGTTCTGAATTGGGGCAAGATTTTAATAGAATAAGACAGGATCTTGCCAAAGTGGACTGGGAACAAGTACTTGTAGGAAAATTTACATCAGAGCAGTGAGAGTCGTTCAAAAAGGAAATAGAGAGAGTACAAAGCCAATATGTTCTCGTAAAGATAAAGGGTGGGACCAAATAGTCCAGAGAACCTATTGTCTATGTGTGGAGGCTTTAGAGAGGGTGCAGAAGAGATTTACCAGGATGTTGCCTGGTATGGAGGGCATTAGCTATGAGGAGAGGTTGAATAAACTTGGTTTGTTCTCACTGGAACAAAGGAGGTTGAGGGGCGACCTGATAGAGGTCTACAAAATTATGAGGGGCATAGACAGAGTGGATAGTCAGAGACCGTTTCCCAGAGTAGAGGGGTCAATTACTGGGGGGGGGGGGGGGGCATAGGTTTAAGGTGTGAGGGGCAAGGTTTAGAGATGTACGAGGCACGTTTTTTACACAGAGGGTAGTGGGTGCCTGGAACTCGCTGCCGGAGGAGGTGGTGGAAGCAGGGACGATAGTGTCGTTTAAGGGGTATCTTGACAAATAAATGAATAGGATGGGAATAGAGGGATACGGACCTTGGAAGTGTAGAAGGTTTTAGTTTAGACGGGCAGTTTGGTTGGCGCAGGCTTGGAGGGCCGAAGGGCCTGTTCCTGTGCTGTACTTTTCTTTGTTCTTTAACCCTGGATGTCAAGGGATATATAGGATTCGATAAGAAAAAATAAGGCTAGTGGCAGATAAAAGGGCTCAAAACAGTGGATGCCCTAGAGGAGTATGGAAAGTGCAGTTGGTACTTAAAAAAATAAATTAGGAGAGCTAAGAGTGGCATGAAAAGTCACTAGCAGGTAAAATAAAGGAAAATCCCAAAGTGTTTTTATAAATAAAGGGCAAGGTGGTAACGTGGGAAAGAGTAGGGCCCATTAGGGATCAAAGTGGGAATCTATGTGTGGAGCCTAAAGATGTAGGTGAGGTATAAAATGAGTGTTTTGCATCTGTGTTCACCATGGAGAAGAGTGATGGAGGTATAGAAAGCAGGGAGAGAGTCTGTGATATAATTTAACAGCTTAGCATTGAGAGGGAGGAGGTTTTAGCAGGCATAAAAGTGGATAAATACCAGGCTCAGATGAGATGTATCTCGGGTTGCTGTGTGTGGAAAGGGAGGCGATTTCATGGGCTCTGATGCTAATTTCCAAATCCTCTCTGGTTACGGGAGAGATGCCAGAGGACTGGAGGATAGCTAATGTGGCATCATTATTCAAGAGTACGGAAAATCTAGGTAATTACAGGCCAGTGAGTCTAACATCTGTGGTCGGGAAAGTATTGGAAAACACTCGGGTACAGAATTCATTTCCACTTGGAGAGGCAAGGATTAATCAAGGATAATCAGCATCGCTTTGTCAGGGGGAGATCATGTGTAACAAATTTGATTGAGGTGGTAACTAGGTTTGTAGATGAGAGCAGTGCAGTTGATGTAGTCTACATGGACTTCAGTCAGGCTTTTGACAAGATTCTGCATAGGAGACCGCCCATGGGACCTAGGGCAATTTGGTAAATCTGATAAAAAATTGGCTTAGTGGCAGGCTGCAGAGGGTGATGGTTGAAGACTTCTGACTGGAAACCTGTGTCCAGTGGTGGATAGTAAGGATTGGTGCTGAGTCCCTTCCTGTTTGTGGTGTACATTAATGATCTAGATGTGAATATGAGGGGTATGATCAGTAAGTTCGCAGATGACACGGAAATTGGTGGTGGGGGAAATGGTGAGGAGGAAAGCCATAGATTACAGAATGAAGTAGAAGGGCTGGTCAAATGGGGAGAACAATGGCAAATGGAATTTAACCCTAAAAGTGTGAGGTGGTATATTTTGTGAGGACTAATAGGCAAGGGAATATACAATGAATGGTAGGACACTGGGAAGCACATAGGACCAGAGGTTCCTTGGGATTCATGTCCAAAGATCTCTGAAGGCAGCAGGACAGGTAGATAAAGTGATTAAGAAGGCATATAGGATACTTGCCTTCATTAGCTGAGGCATAGAATGTAAGAACAAGGAGATTATGATGGAGATACATCAAACGCTTGTCAGGCCATAGCTAGAGCAAGAGTTGTTGATTACATCATTTTGAAGTTTAACTGGTGTGTGAGTCATCTTAGACAATCTCAGCTCGATTTAAGTAAAGAGCTTCAAAGCGCACTCACAGTGAGCTTTGCGCACAAGCAGTGGGAGAGAGGCCATATTTCGAGTGAGGCCAGAGGCGGTGAGCTTTAAATTTAGGAATTTAAAACAGAGGGGATTTGGTGCAGAGCAGGAAGAGATGCTCTTTGCTTTTTTTCTTTGCTTTGTAACTTTTAAATCATTAAAGAGTGGTCTTGCCATGCTGCAGCTACAAGGAAAACGGCTGATTGGGAAGTAGCGGGCAAGGTCAGTAAGTCTTTACAATTTTTATCAATTATAGTTTGAAAATAAGTTATGTGGTTTATAATCTTTAAGGGCTATAATTGGTAGTAACAAGGACCAGTAAAGAAGGACCATTGAGAATTGGATTTAATCTAATATCAAGCATAATCCAAAGCTTTAATTTAAAAGGGTAAGTCATGGCAGGAAAACTTGAAGTCTTGGTTTGTTCCTCTTGCTGCATGTGGGAGGGTGGGAGGGGCAGCACGGTAGCATTGTGGATAGCACAATCGCTTCACAGCTCCAGGGTCCCAGGTTCGATTCCGGCTTGGGTCACTGTCTGTGCGGAGTCTGCACATCCTCCCCGTGTGTGCGTGGGTTTCCTCCGGGTGCTCCGGTTTCCTCCCACAGTCACAAAGATGTGCAGGTTAGGTGGATTGGCCATGATAAATTTCCCTTAGTGTCCAAAATTGCCCTTACTGTTGGGTGGGGTTGCTGGGTTATGGGGATAGGGTGGAGGTGTTGACCTTGGGTATGGTGCTCTTTCCAAGAGCCGGTGCAGACTCGATAGGCCGAATGGCCTCCTTCTGCACTGTAAATTATATATGATAATATGATTTCCAGTGCCCGGGGTCAGCATATGTGCAGGAAATATCTCCAGCCACAGCTCCTGGAAGCCCAGGTTTCTGAGCTGGAGCGGCGGCTTGGGACACTATGAAGCATCCGTGAGCCGGAGAGTGTTGTGAGATGGTCACACCCTAGGCTCAGACTTCACAGGCAAGAAGGGAATGGATGACCACCAGGCAGAGCAAGAGACTTAAGCAGGTAGTGCAGGAATCTCCTGTGGCCATTCCCCTGCAAATCATTTTGGATACTGTTGAGGGGAATGATCTCTCAGGGGAAAGCAGCAATGGCCAAATTCGTTGCACCACAGTCGGTTCTGGTGCAGAGGGGAGGAGTAAAAAGTGGGAATGCTATAGTTATAGGGGATTTGATTATAAGGGAAATTGATAGGCATTTCTGTGGCTGCAAATGAGACACCAGGATAGTATGTTGCTTCCCTGGTGCTAGAGTCAATGATGACTTGGAGCGCTTACAGGACATTCTGGAGGGGGAGGTTGACCAGCCAGTGGTCGTGATGGACATTGGTACCAACGACTTGGGTAAAAAAAGGGATGAGGTCCTGGAAGCAGAATATAGGGAGTTAGGAAGAAAGTTGAGAAGTCGGACCCCCAAAGGTAGTGCTCTCAAGATTACTACCAGTGCCACGTGCTGGTCAGAATAGAAATGGTAGGATTTATTGGATGAATACATGGCTGTTTAAAATTCAGCAAAGGCAGAAATAAGGCATTGATTAAGAAGGGGAAAAGACAATTTGAAAGTAAACTAGCGGGAAACATAAAAACTGACTGCAAAGGTTTCTATATGTATGTAAATTGAAAAAGATTAATAAAAACTAATGTAGGTCCTTTACAGTCAGAAATGGGGAAATTCCTAGCAGGGAACAAAGAAATGGCTGAGGAACTAAATTTGTACTGTGGTTCTGTCTTCACAAAGAAAGACTTGAATAATGTGCCAGAAGTTCTGAGAAGCATAAGTTTTAGTGAGGAGCTAAAAGAAATTAGTATTAGTAAAGAAAAGGCTTTGAGGAAATTAATGGGATTGAAGGCGGACACATCTCCAAGGCCTGATAATCTTCATCCTAGAGTACAGAAGGAAGTGGCCCTAGAAATAGTAAACCCATTTTTGGTCATTTTCCAAAATTCTTTGGACTCTGGAATGGTTCCTACAGATTGGAGGGTAGGTAATGTAACCACGCTATTCAAAAAGGGAGATAGAGAGAAAACAGGGAACTATAGACCATTTTCAAATCCAGGGTCGCAACCCGCGGGTGAGTTTAGGGAGGGTCGCGGAACCATGCATCACGTCGTTCATGATCATGCGTCGGCAGTGGCTGGATCCAGAATGCTGGCTGTTCCACACATGCGTGCCCCGTCAGCACTGCGGAGGACTGGAGCCCAGCGGGGCGGAATGCCTCCTTCTGACGTCAGTGTGCTGACCCAGGAGCAGATTGTTTTAAATTACTGGACTTTTCCAGCCAGGAGCGGTGCCAGAGAGCAGGCCACGCTGACATCACGTGTTCTGGGTGCAAGAGATTCCTCCATTTTCAGCTGCCAGGAATGCTGGTGTGAACTCCAGGGACTCTAAGTGAACAACACGTGAAGAAGAAACTAAGCACTGGAACAAAGCTGCATAAAGGTGAGGTATGGATTATTAATTGTGTCACTGCAAATCAGGATTCAAAGTTCATGTGTGTTATATGCAGGGAAGCACTGGCAAATTAAAGTTTAAAATCCTCAAAATTTCAACGTTATTTTGCTGGATGCTGCATGAAGACTCAGCATGGTGAGTTCAAGGACAAACCTAATTTTTTTACCGGATGCAGTGAGATCTTAAATCATGAGCTGAAGTCATTATCAGAAATGTAACATTGAATGGCAAAGCAAGTGAGATCATGAGAGCCAAGCAGGCTCACCTGTCACATTAAAGATAGATGAAAATGGTGGTTGTGAAGGTCGACAGGGATCCTGAAGGATGGTCGGTTGGTAAAAATGGGTCCCGGGTAAAAAAAATGTGAAAACACTGCTATAGACCAGTGAGTCTAATGCCGGTACTAGGAAAGTTGCTGGAGTCAATTATTAAGGATTGAGGAGAGATTAAATTGGTGAGGGCTATGTTCATTGGAGTTTAGAAGAGTGAGAGCGTATCTCATAGAAACTTACACAATTCTAACAAGATTAGACGGGGTAGATTCAGAAAGAATATTCCCGATGGTGGGGGAGTCCGGAACTAGAGGGTCATAGTTTGAGGATAAGGGACAAATCTTTTAGCACTGAGCCGAGGAGAAATTTCTTCATCCAGAGAGTGGTGAATCTGTGGAATTCGCTACCACAGAAAGTATTTTGCTTTTTTGTTCAAAGGATCAAAGTGAATAAACTTAGATGTTCCCACATTATACTCCACCTTGTACTCCCTCACTTATAAATAATCAACCCTCCTCCCCCATCTTATCCACCTTTCCTTACCCCCTGACCCAGCTTATCCACCTTTCCTTACCCTTTCTCCTCTTTGCTTCCCCCTTCTCCTCCCCCCACATCTCTAGTTCACAGTTCACCCTCTGATGTTAGTTTCTCTGCTGCTTGACGTTTCACATCTTTTGTTCTCTCTGGGGACTGCCATTAACACTCTTTCCCCTTGGTTTCTGTGGCCATTAGAACCCGGTTTCCCTGGGTTTCTGTGGCTATGACTCATCTTTTATTCTCACCCCATGGTATAAATATTTCCCACTTTCTCTGTCTGTTAGCTTTGACAAAGAGGCATCGGACTCAAAACGTTAGCTCTTTTCTCTCCCTACAGATGCTCCCAGACCTGCTGAGATTTTCCAGCATTTTCTCTTTCGTTTCCCATTCACTTAACCTCTCTATATCTCTTTGCAGTCTCTTTGTGTCCTCCTCACAGCTAACTTGTCCTACCTTGCTTTGTATCGTCAGCAAACTTAAATACATTATTCTCGCACTCTTCATCTAAGATGTATGTAGCTGAGGCTCAAACACTGATCCTTGCACCACTCCACTAGTTATAGACTGCCAACTTCAAAATCCCCATTTATTCCTACTCTCTTCTTCCTGTCTGTTCACTAATCCTCTATCCATGCTAATATATTACCACCACCTGCCGTGGACATATAAGCCTTTTTATGTGGTACCTTATTGGATGCCTTTTGGAAACTCAAGTATACTACATTTAACGGTTACCCTTTACATCATGAGATAGGGGCTGGTTTAGCACGGGGCTAAGTTGCTGGTTTTGAAAGCAGACCAAGGCAGGCCAGCAGCACGATTCAATTCCCGTACCAGCCTCCCCGAATAGGCGCCGGAATGTGGCGACTAGGGGCTTTTCACAGTAACTTCATTTGAAGCCTACTCGTGACAATAAGCGATTTTCATTTCATTTTCATATCAGAAGGGTTCTTCCCCCACTTCCAAAAACTCTGCCAGCATATTTGTGAAGTACTATCGGACTCAGGCCCTCCACCCCCTCAGGCAGGGCCACAATTAGTAAATTATGCCATCTCGATCTATTCTCCAGGTTCTCAACCTTGGCTCTGAGCCCTTTGTTAGCCTCCGCCACCCTCCACAGCTCCTCATCCATTGAGGTGAACTGATCACTGTGCTGCAACAGAGCTTTCACCATTCCTTCAACTTCTCTCCTTGCACCCATACCTTCCCGATGTCTTCAACATTGCTGCCTTCACCAGGGCAATCGCCTCCTCCACCCACTGCTTCATCGCAGCCATCATCTCCTTTCGCAGCGCCTCCAAGTGCTTAGTGTACTGCCTCTCGAATTCTCCGGCCATCATCTCGGTCAGAGTTTCCACAGTGGAGCGAACCCACCCAGCCATCGCCATTTTTCCTGCTGCCGGGCTGACTCGTTCACTCAATGGCGAACTTTCGCTCACCCCCTTCTTCCCAGCGACTTTCTTCTGGATCTCGGACATTCCCCAACTTTCTTATGCTTTCCTGAACCAGCTTATTCAAAAACTGCCAATGAGACTGGGCATTAAAATCCAAAAACCAGATCCTCGAGCAGAAGCCACCCAATGTGCGACTTCCACCTACATGCTGCCACTGGAAGTCCCTCGAAGGTTCATTTCTGAGATATGAGTCTACAGTTGGTTACAACTATATTGGGCTTTGGGGTTATGGCAGTTTTCTGGGTTGCAGTTTTTGCATTGGTTTTGTTTGTTCGTCTTTGTTTTCAGGCACTGGGTCATGGGAGAGGGGATTGCGAGGAGGGGGGCCTGGATAGGGGCCAGATTGGCTAGTAAATGGGAGTGTGGTAGGGGGAGGGGCCGCAGTCATTGGAACCTGGTCGAACAGATTTCGATGGGCCTGAGAGGTGTGAAAGGTTGGGGGGGGGAGATTGGATCGATACTTTCAAGAGGAAGTGGATGGGTAGATTCTGGGTGGGGCTTGATTATACACCCCACCGATGGTAAAGGGATGAGGATAGACTTTGCCATGGTGGGAACGGCGCTACTGGCTGGAGTTAGGAGGTTGAAATACTCAGCAATAATGATTTTGGACTATGCTCTGCATTGCTTGGATGTGGTTTTGGAGAAGGGAATGGCCCAAAGGCTGGGGTGGAGAATGGACATGGGTTTGTTAGTTTTTGTGATTAGATCGGTAAGGTGATCGAGGAATATGTGGGGTTTAATTGCATGGAGGAGGTTTTGCAGGCAGTGGTGAGGGAGGAAGTGAGTTCATTCCAGCAAAGGTGGACTCCGCATTCACCGCCCAATGGAATGGGATAGTGAGTGGGGGGGGGGGGGGGTTGGTGGAACATAGGGTGTCCTTATACGGTGTCCTTATAGATCTGCTATTGTATATCTCGGAACCGAGCACATCGGTGGGGTGTATAATGGAGCTGCTTCAGAGATTTGGGACAATCTCTGGGTATAAATTGAATTTAGGCAAGACTGAGTATTTTATGGTCTCCCTGCCAGGAGTAGGGGCGGGGGTGGGAGGGCTGCCATTTTGTTTGGCAGCAACCCACTTTAGGTACCTGGGGGTCTGGGGGTGCAGGTGGCCCGGGATTGGGAAGGGCTCCGAAAATATAATTTTACTAGTTTGGTGGGGAGGCTGAAGGCCAATCTGTCATAGAACATAGAACATAGAACAGTACAGCACAGAACAGGCCCTTCGGCCCTCAATGTTGTGCCGAGCCATGATCACCCTACTCAAACCTACGTATCCACCCTATACCCGTAACCCAACAACCCCCCCCCTTAACCTTACTTTTATTAGGACACTACGGGCAATTTAGCATGGCCAATCCACCTAACCCGCACATCTTTGGACTGTGGGAGGAAACCGGAGCACCCGGAGGAAACCCACGCACACAGGGGGAGGACGTGCAGACTCCACACAGACAGTGACCCAGCCGGGAATCAAACCTGGGACCCTGGAGCTGTGAAGCATTTATGCTAACCACCATGCTACCCTGCTGCCCTTAGTGTCAAGGTGGGACAACTTCCCTCTGTCATTGTCAGGATGTGTAGGCATTTAAAATGAATGTTTTGTCGCGATTCTTGTTTTCATTCCAGTGCCTGCTCGTCTTTTTTTATCAAAGTCCTTCTTTAGAGGGGTGGACAAGTTGATCTCCTCGCTCATCTGCGGGAAGGGGGAGGTGGCCAGGATTAGGAGGGTTGTCCTGCAGAGAGGACGACAGGCAGGGGTTGGGGGGGGGGGGGGGGGTTAGGCCTCCCAAATTTGCTGTACTATTATTGGGCAGCGAATGCGGAGAAGTTGTGGGGTTGGAGCAAAGAGAGGGAGGCTGGTGGGTTAAGATGGAGGCAGGCTTGTGCAGGAGGTCAGGGTTGCAGGCGCTGGCATTGGCGCCGCTTCCGATGGCTCCTGGAGTGAGTCGGTGGTGGTGGCCACATTAATGATTTGGAGGCAGTTCAGGCAACACTTGAACCTGTGGGCCGGGTCAGGGGGGATGCCGATTAGGGGGAACCATGGATTCGAGCCGGGGAAGATGGATACGAAGTTTCGGGGATGGCATGAGAGGGGGAATCAAAGAAGTTAAGGATTTGTTCCTTGGGAGGCGATTATGAGCCTGGAGGATTTGGAAGAGAAGTATGGGTTGGCACAGGGGTAAGGACCTGCAGGTTCGAGATTTCGCAAGAAAGGTTTTCCCGACCTTCCCATTAGCGCCGGCCTCTTCGTTCTTGGAGGCAGTGCTGTCAGCGGGAGAGGTGGACAGGGGGGTTGTTTTGGTGATCCACAGGAGGATTCTGGAGGAGGATTGGGTGTCTATGGATGGATTTGAGGGAAAGTGGGAGGAGGAGCTGGGGGAGCATTAGAAGAGAGATTGTGGTGTGAGGTGCTACGGAGGGTGAATGTCGCGACCTCGTGTGCAAGGTTGGGATTGATATAGCTGAAAGTTGTAAATGGGGCACACCTCACAAAATCAAGGATGAGCTGGCTGTTCGAGGGGGTGGAGGATGTCTGTGAACGATGTGGGAGGGGCCCCACGAACCATGTCCATATTGCCCGAAGCTGAAAACATTTTGGAGGACGGTATTTAGCACAATTCTGGAGATTTTGCATCTGGATTTGGAGCCCGGCCCCTAGAAGCCATATTTGGGGTGTCAGACTGGCCCGAGTTGCAGGTGTGAGCGAGGGTGGATGTCTTAGCCTTCACCTCGCTGATCGCTCATAGGCAGGTCCTATTGGGGTGGAGGTCAGTCTCTCCAACCTGTGCCTCGGCCTGGCAGGAGGATCTGTTGGAGTTTTTGACTGAGAAGGTGAAGTTTGACTGGAGAAGGGGCATAGTGCTGTCTACTCACCCTGGTTACCCTGAGGAGGTCGTGCAGTTTTTTCCGACATTGCTGGCCGGTCCGGATAGTGGTGTTGGTGGCGCTGGCCGCCTCTGCCACCTCTGCCAAGGTACGATGATTGGCGGCGGCTGGCAGCCTCCTTCCCAGGCTGGGGTACAGGATCAACTGCCTCTCCTCCACCGTGTCCAGGGAGGTCTCCAACTCTGCATCCGTGATTCGGGGTCCAGCTCTCCTTGCTTCCATCTTGTTGGCTGGAAGGTGTGTGTGGAGAGTGCAGTGTGTATATGCGGCTGCAGCTTTGGCAGCCTCCTGAGTGCCAATTGCAAACCAAAATCCCGCACCGTTTCTCATTGGAATCGATTGTGTTCCACGTGGCGCTGGTGCTAGCCCCTTCATAGTAGCTGAATCGGTTCAGGTGCAGTACCAGTTTGCGGTCGTGGAAGTCCATGAATTCTTTGCTGGTGCCAACACTTTGGGCTGAATTCTTCTGCCCTGCCCGCCGCAGGAACGCCACGGGCGAGACGCCAACAATGAAGAAATCTATTGACCTCGGGCGGGGTTCTCTCGTCGCCAGGCAGACCCGGCCGGGGAATCCCGCCCTTCGTCTCAGAAATGGAGAATGCAGTCCGTGAAACTTCGAGGTTTTTGCCAACTTTCTGCAATCAGCATTTTTACATTGGAGATTTAGGGGCACACTGCGGACTATATTAGAGTCACCCACAAGAGTCACTCCTGCTCAGTTTAGCACCAGGAAAGCTTGCACAGTGTACAAACACACACTGGTGTTGCAAAATAACCATTCAATGAAAAAAAAAGATTTTTGCAGAGAGATTTTATCACCACATTGTGGATCAATATGTCATTGTGTATTCTCATTCTGGCACCTTTTTGGTATGTATTCAAAACCATTGGCAGAAGTGACTGCGATGATTCAAAAGCTTTTGCATTCACAGATGAAAAAAGAAACAAAGCCTTGCGTCTCCACTGTGGACATGAAGAATAGGAATATTTTTTATACACGTATGTTTGAGCAAATTGACTCAGAAAAATGCACTAATTAGATAATGCATGCTCAAGAAAAATACAGTGCCTCCTTTGCAAAGGAGGCTGAGTTTTTAATTATGCATGTTCAAAAATGTATTATATACAGTAGCTAGGTCTGTAATGAAATCAATCCAATGTTTAATTATGCATTAACAGACACTGAGCAATAGGAATTAAAATATACTGCAGATGTATCATCCTTTCATTATCGTTCAGCTCGCAAAGCTGATTTGCTGTAAAGACATGGAGAGAATGAGGCAATGTGTTGTGCAGCTAGGAGAACAGTGACTGTAAGGAGCCTTTGAGACAGGAGAGGGAAGGCTGGTGTTTCCATAGTGAATCTGAACAATTTTTACTCTGCTGCTGGCGTGCGGTAGGATATCTTCCCCTTTGAGTCAGGCCACTGGCAACTCGGGAAGCCATGATCAGGCCTCGGTCAGAGTTGTTGAACAGAATGCAGGTGTATTTCTGTAAAGAGGAAATGTTCCACAGGTAGGGGCTAACTCATATACACCTATGACGAGATTGAAAACAGTGGCAAACAAAAGTCAAGCATCGGTCATCTGTTGTGGAGTTTGTCTGATTTCCTCCAGTGAGGTCTGTATTCTCTCCATTTCCCTGCTGTGGATTATCTCCTTTGGGTTTAGTCTCTCCTTTGCCCCATTTCCAAGAATTGTTGGTAATGGGGTCTTCCAACACATTGAGGTGTAAGCTGTGGTATATTTTTACCCCTTCCTCATGACCTTGTAGCCTTTGAAGGAGTCCAATGATAAAGATTCACAGCAGAAACATGTAGGAGGGCAAGTTACACAGCTTACTCGGCTCCTGCAGGGTTTGGTATTTGGGCACATGACTACTCTGTGTAACCCTCTTTCTCTGCATTGCTGCAAGGGAGTAGATCTATCCCTGTTGAATGGACCAGCCCTTTTCTCTCATCCAATCCTTAATGACATTAGGATCTGCCTGGGAGTGATTTGGGGAAGTCTGGAGAGAGAGCTTTACTCGTCATCTAACCTCTGCTGTATCTGTCCTAGGAGTGTTAGATGAGATTAGTTAAAAATGTCCTTTTCCCGAGCATTAGCATCTTCCCTTTTCAGTCCCATATGGGCACTGGCCAGATTTGTGACTTGTGTACTTTCAAACGTACATTGGCTTACACTGAATTGATCAATTCTAAAATCTGAATAGGAAACTTTATTAATAGGCAATCTGTTCCTTGATTTATTTGCTTGAATGAGGCTTCAGCCACAGAGTAGGGCTAGGTAGCTATAGTCTGTCACATGCTCCCCTCCCAGTGCTAACTGTCTGTATTGACTGATTCAAGTTGGAACAGGTCATGCCCTTCGGTTGCAGCACAATGTCTCAGATCTCTGTTCATTAAGCCAGCGCTGTGCTGGGTTTATAATCTGTCTAAATTTGTTATTTGAATTTTTTTATGGAATTACAGTGCTAAATGTTTTCTAGATGCACGAGGCAGCTTGCATTAAACTATGCATTTCAGAGAGAAGGGATGAGAATTGCATGAATCATTCACTACTGTAGAATGATCCCTGGAGCAGTTTGATTGCTCTAACTTCCCCTCTGTACAGAACTAACAGCGATAAAAGACCCATGTGCCAAGGGTGCACCAGTGTTTAAAAAAAAGAGAAAAATACAGTGTACAAAACAGTTGCTTTCCGGTGCACTAAGCGAGAAGCAAAGAAGACAATAGATAAATATTGCACATATTTAAGGCAACAAGCAACTAAATGTGACTTTGGTGATGTTCAACATGTCAAGTGGGAAATCAAAACACAAATAATCAAAGGTTGTCTCCAACGACGCCGAAAAAGCACTTGAAAAAACAGAAAGATGTCAGAGCTGTTGGAATTAGCAAGATCATAATCGCTTCCAGAGTCCAAAGCTACTGATGTTGAGACAGTTGAAAGTAACTACAACATTTGAATTTCAACTCCTATGAGCACATTTCTTCGCTCAGACGAAAGGAAACAAGCAAGCTGCAAAGTAATAATAGCAGTCTTAAAACCGAGTTTCCACTATGGAGGTTCTTATCCACACTGGATCGTGTCTGGCAAACATTGTAAAACCTGTGTGTGGTGATCTTTGTGAGGTTGACTTCAGGATTGACAGCGTAGTTTTCACAAAGACTCTTGAAGCTTTTGTCATGAACTAAACTAATTTTATTTACACGACTTAATTTAGAGTTCAACACTTATTCCTATGGTAAACAAACAGATTATTAAATTACACTCACCAACACTATCTCTATATTCTAACTATAACTATATTCTATCTTCTCTCGCTCTACAATGCACTTCACACCCGTCTCCTCTCCTCTATTCCACTCTCTCCTCAGAAGTGCCTTTTATAGTACTGTCCCTAGATCCATCTAGTGGCTAATTGTATCATGACATTAACTCTTCACATGCTGTACATTTCTATAATGTCACACTGTGGAAATCCAACCACCTTTATTGCTCATCAGCAAAATCAACTAATAAGATCAATACCAACAGAAGAGTAATGCATACCACAGAAAAAGGGCAAGAGAATGCAGCCGGTATAGAGGTCCATGACTTTTGTACTCTCTTTTGGACACAGCAGCTAGCCACCTGTGATAGTGAACACTGACTGGCTGTTCAGACATAGATCCTCCTATAGATACAGGAGCAACTGCTAATGTCTCAGGAGCGAAAACGTTCCACAAATTTCAGGATTGCCCCATTTTCTGTATAACCAAGATCACTTGTAAAACTTGTTTTACAATCTGCTCAGAAAAAGGCGTCACAATCATGAACAACCACTGTGGGACCACAAGTCACTCCCATGCTACAAGATCTTTGTAATGTTTGAAATGAGCTCACCACTACTATCACATCTGATCTTTGTTGCACAGCAACTGTATTGTCATTCGTACTCGGGTATAGCACATGAAGGTCCCCTGGGAGTTGTGAAAAACAAACAAGTCCTTCGGGAAAAGTTAATAGTTCACAGGAATTGTCTGCATAGTAATCTATGTTGGAAACCTGAATATTTCAATTTCTATGATAGCCATTTTGAAATGTTTGTAATGTTCTTTCGGATATTTTGCGAATAAAGAATATTTTTAAAAAAAAAATCAAGTAAAGGGCATGCAAGACCAGAGGGACCTCTCTGAATATATTGCCACAAATTGATGATGGCAGGGCTGGTTGAGAAAGTAGTTGGGATGCTGGGCCTTATGAAGTAGGACATGGAGTACAAGGAAGGTTTGATGAACCTTTAAAGCACAGTTCAGCCTCAACTGGAGTATCATGTCCAATTCTGGGCACCACACTTTGGGAAGGATTTGAAGATATTAGAGAGGATGCAGTAAAGATTCACAAGAATAGTTAAAAGAATGGAGAATTTCAGATTTATAGATAGATTGGAGAAGTTGGGCTGTTATCTATGGAGAAGAGAGGTCTAAGAGGAGATTTTATAGAGGTGTTCAAAATCATGACAAGTCTGGACAGGATGATTAGTGAGAAAAGCCGTTCCCATCAGTGGAAGGATCAAGAGCCAAAGGACACCGAGTTAAGATGGTTGATAGTGGAAGCAAGTACTTTTACCTGCCTGTAATTAGGATCTGGAATCCAATGCTTTGAGAATGGGATGGAGGCAGATTCAATTGGAGAAAATTGGATAATTATCTGAAGAGAAATAGCTGCAGAACTGTAGTAATCCACGGGAGGCAGGAGTTCCGTCACCACACCAATATTTATTTACAATAACGATATTACAGGAGCAGCTACAAACAGCGCTGCTAGCAGTCCAGTCAACTTAAGACTGCTCACAAAGCCTACACAGGTGATTATATGGCCCCCCTGAATGAGCTATCATTGAGGGAGCTCATACTCCAATTGGCCAACCAATAAAGCCAATTGGAGTTCATTACCCCCCCCCCCCCCCCCCCCCCAAGGTCCGAGGAATTCCTGCCAGCTGGCATTCCTCTGAGCTTCTTCCTGCTCCTCATGTCTGGGTCTGTCACCTCTATGTCGTCCGCCGGGTCGTTCTCCGAAGTGGGCGGGGTGTACCTTATAGGTGCCCGTCTTTTCCTTGATGACCTCCTTGGAAGTTGTTCTTCCTCCTCCTCGGGGAGAGGTGTCGCGGCGGCCTCGTTGAGTGTGTCCATCTCCGACTCTGATGACTGGATGACGGGGTCTGGAGAAATTGCTCGTGGCTGGTGTGTGGGTATCCTTTCCGTCTGGGCTATCTCAGCTTGAGACGGTCCTGCTTCGCCTGCCTCCAGGTGTGGTTCCACTGCCCTTATTTGGTCTAGGTGTTTCTTCAGCACCTTACCTCCTATTGAAACCTCATAGGATATGGGCCCTGTTTGGGACTCTATCGTGCCTTTGACCCACGTTGGTCCATTCCCATAATTCTTGACCCAAACTAGTGCCCCCACCTGGAAATGTCTCTGCTGCCGACTATTATCATGCCCCCTGCATTGGGCCTCCTGTTGTTTCTCTACTTTCCCCGTTAAATGTGGGAAAAGGAGACTCAGCCTCGTTCACAGCCGCCTTCCCATTAAGAGTTCAGCTGGTGGTATGCCCGTTGTGGAATGCGGTGTGGTCCTGTAATCAAAAAGCCAGCGGGAGAGCTTTGTGTCTATTGACGCTGCCGGCTGCTTCTTGAGTCCCGCTTTAAGTGTCTGGACCGCTCTCTCTGCCAGACCGTTGGTCGCTGGATGGTAAGGGGCCGTTTTGATGTGACGGACTCTGTTTTCCTTCAGGAATTTTCCAAATTCCCCACTTGTGAATTCCATTCTGTTGTCCGACACTAATACCTCGGGAAGTCCATGTGTTGCAAACGAGGCCCTGAGCTTTTCAATTGTCGATGCTGTGCTTGCCGTGTTTACCCGGTGGACGTCCAACCATTTGGAGTGTGCGTCCACTATCACCAATGAGTCCATGAAAGGGCCGGCGTGGTCAATATGCAGGCGGGTCCACGGTCTGCCTGGCCATTCCCACGGGTGCAATGGTGCCGCTGGTGGCACTCTTTGCCCCTGTTGGCACTCCTGGCACCGACGTACCAAGGCTGCTATATCTGTGTCCAAACCTGGCCACCAAACGTAGCTTCGAGCTAGCATCTTTATTTTAGACACCACTGGGTGTCCGTGATGTAACTCAGTTAAGATTGCCTGACGGCCCTGAGCTGGGACGATTACCCGGGCTCCCCATAATAGGATACCGTCTTCTACGGTTATTTGGTCCCTTCTGCTCCAGTATGGGTGCATCTGGGGCTCCACTGGTCTTTCCAGTTCCCGTGTTAGCAGTAAATGCTTCATCTTGGCTAAAACTGGGTCTTTTTGCGTCCACAACCGAATATGTTGTGCGTCTACTGGTAGGGTTCCAAAAAATTTAGAGTCATTACTGTCTCCTCTACTTTTGGTATTTGCGGCGGAGTGTCCGGGAGGGGAAGTCTGCTCAAGCATCTGCATGTGCTACTCGCGTTCCCCGTCTGTAAGCTAACTTGTGACAATAAAGATTATTATTATTATTACATAGTCCCTGAATCGGAGAATCCAGCCCTAGATTTGTAGAGTATAAAGGCAAGCCATCTCACTGGACTGCTGCTTTGGGCTGCAGTAGAGTGATTAAGTTGGAGTTTGGTAACTGAGAGAGTTGAGTGAGGATGGAGCAGTTGGAGTTTGGTGATTGAGGGAGTTAAGTGAGGAGGGAGCGAAGTGCTCTTTTCCTTTTCTACTTTTCCTCAGAAAGGCAAGTGGCGGCCTTAGTTATCAGGACCTGGAAACTGTGAAGCTGGTTGGGACAAAAGAGCACGAGGAGAGTGGTGGAGGCATAGTTTTAACAAACATGAGAATTAAAACAGTGGGAAACGGAGAGTGGTTTCAAAGTGACATCACAGGAAAGTGGTGAGCTGATTGGCTGGTAAGTAATCTACATAAATAGCAGTAAATTTAGAAAATAGTTTTATAATTATGGGACTATCTGAGAATAATAGTTTAAATATAAAAAAAACCTAATTAACTAAACTAGCGATGGCAGTGCTGCCGATGTGTTGGAGCTGCGGTATGCTGGAGCTGGTGGATCCCATTGCGAACTGCAGTGACCCAACCTGCAGAAAGTGTTTGCAGCTCGAGGAACTTCAGCTCAGAGTTGATGGGCTGGAGTCCGACCTTCAGACATTGGCACATCAGGCAGTGGGGAGAGTTACCTTGTCGTTGTGTTTCAGGCAGTCACACCTCTTAGGTTAAGTACTTTAGGAAAAGATGTTGACTATCTAATGCCATTCATTTGTTTGGTTTTAAAACCTCCAGGTGATTAAGAAGGCGAGTGGAGTTTTGTCCTTCATTGCTAGAGGGATGGTGTTTAAGACTAGGGAGGTTATGCTGCAACTGTATAAGGTGTTAGTGAGGCCACATCTGGAGTATTGTGTTCAGTTTTGGTCTTCTTACCTGAGAAAGGACGTAAGGCGCTGGAGAGTGTGCAGAGGAGATTCACTAGGTTAATCCCATAGTTGAGGGGGTTGGATTACATGGAG
Organism: Scyliorhinus canicula; assembly: GCF_902713615.1. Taxonomy (NCBI): domain Eukaryota; kingdom Metazoa; phylum Chordata; class Chondrichthyes; order Carcharhiniformes; family Scyliorhinidae; genus Scyliorhinus; species Scyliorhinus canicula. The sequence goes on from NC_052146.1 coordinate 177,690,112, forward strand.
AGGTTGAGTAGACTGGGACTGTACTCATTGGAATTTAGAAGGATGAGGGGGGCTCTTATAAAAACAATTTATGAGGGGAATGGATAGGATAGATGCGGGCAGGTTGTTTGCACAGACGAGTGAAAGCAAAACTAAGGGGAATAGCCTCAAAATAAAGGGATGTTAATTTAGGACTGAGTTTAGGAGGAACTTTTTCACCCAAAGGGTTGTGAATCTATGGAATTACCTGCCCAGTGAAGCAGTTGAACTCCGTAATTACATGTTTTCAAGATATAGATTGATAGTTTTTTGAAGAATAAAGGAATAAAGGGTTATGGTGTTCGGGCGGGAAAGTGGAGCTGAGTTCACAAAAGATCAGCCATGATCTCATTGAATGGCGGAGAGGCTTGAAGGGTCAGATGGCCTACTCCTGCTCCTAGTTCTTATGTTCCTATGTTATCACAAAGACACAGGCCAGAGAGGGCCCGGGCTCAATTACAGTTCTGTCTGGAACCTCTGTCAGGATGGCAATCGAGCTCTGGCTAGGAAATGTACATCAGAACTGTGGTGAAGCCAAGTTAAATGGCTTAGCCATGAGAAACCTCACTTTCCATTGCTCAAGAGCTTACAGACACTCACTAGCTAGACACACGTTAGGAATGACTACTTGAGGGCAGCATGGTGGCACAGTGGGTTAGCACTGCTGCCTCACGGCGCCGAGGTCCCAGGTTCAATCCCGACTGTGGGTCACTGTCCGTGTGGAGTTGCACATTCTCCCTGTGTCTGCGAATGGGGCCTCTTTGGGGCCTTAGGTATGGTGTACCCTGTAGATTGGGAACGCTGTGGCCCAATCCTCAGCGTCAAGGGCAGCCCCCAAAGGAACATTACCAATCACTCGCCAACCACCTCTCCTCTCACTCGCCAGGAATTGCCTGACTGAACCTGGCAACTTGTTTGCTTGGGTTTCACCCCCACAACCCAAAGATATGCAGGGTAGGTGGATTGGCCACGCTAAATTGCCCATTTATTGGAAAAAATGAATTGGGTACTCTAAAGTTAAAAATAAGAAAGTAACAGGAAAAGACACGGTAGCTAAGGATAATCTGTTTCCACTAGTTGGAGATTCTAAAACTAGGGGGCATAGTCTAATAATTAGGCAGACTGTTCAGGAGAGGTGTTAGGAAGCACTTCTACACATAAAGGATGGTAGAAGTTTGGAACTCTCTTCCACAAATGGTAATTGATGCTAGATCAGTTAATTTTTAATTTGAAATAGATACATTTTTGTTAAGCAAAGACATTAAGGGATATGGGCCAAAGGCAGGGACTTAGGCCGCAGATCAGCCATGAATGGTGGAGTAGGCTCGAAGGACTGAATGGGATGTTCCTATGTCCCCTCTGAGAAAATACGTTCTTCTTCATCTCGTCTTAAATTGGTACCCCTTTATTCTGAGGCTTTGCCCTCTGGTCTTAGACTATCCCCCGAGGGGAAATATCTTCTCAGCATTTACCCTGTCAAGCCCCTTAAGAATCCGATATGTTTCATTAAGATCACCTCTCGTTCTTCTAAATTCCAATGCTATAGAATCCCATCCTGCTTAACCTTTGCTCATAAGTCAATCCCTCCAGGGATCATCCTAGTGAACCTTCTCTGAACCTCCTCCAATGAAATACATCGTTCCTTAAATAAGGGGACCAAAACGGCTCTCAGTACTTCAGATGTGGTCTCACCAGTACCTTGAACAGTTGCAGCAAGACTTCTCTACTCTTATATTCCAACTCCCTTGACATAACTACAACATATCTACTTGTTCCCCTCTATCCACTCTGGTTGAGACTTCCTTGAAAGCCTCTCATAAATTAGTCAGAATGATTTCCCTTTCATGAAGTCATGCTGACTCTGATCAGATTATGATTTTCCAAATGTGCTGCTATTACTTCCTGAATAACTGATTCCAACAATAGGCTGATCGACCTATAGTTACCTGCTGTTTGCTTCCCTCCCTTTTTGAACAGGGTGTCACATTAACAGTTTTCCAATCATCTGGTACATTTCCAGAATCCAAAGATGTTTGTAAAATTACAACCAATGCATCCACTAGCTCTGTAGCTACTTCTTTTAGGATCCTAGGATGCAAACCATCAGTACCAGGGGACTTGCCCTCTTGCCTCTTTGTACAATCCTGCAGGAAGGGGTGTTCTACAAGTACAAAGTGGCTTTCGTGATGAAAAGGATAGGCCAATTGTAAACAAATGAAATGCAATCTTTGAAACATTACAGCTGAGGACTTGTTTCAGCAAGCCATACAGTCAACTCACATTTCCCTCCAGTCCGGCGTTAGGGTGTGTATCAGGAGTGAAGCTTCTATGAGAATGGGGAATCATTGACGACCACTTTTGGCATGTCCTGCCACTTGATGTGGTTGACGTTGTGCCGCGATATGTCACTCCTCTACCTACTTGACAATCTGGCAAAATATAATTAACAAAGGAAAAAAATTACTTTCATCTCTTTCAGAGCAGCATTTCTGAGACAAGGAAGACTTTTATTGTGCTGAGAGACCTGAAACATATATCCAAAACTATGTTGATTTCATTTAGGAGCATAAATCAGAGCAATGTGGAACAACAGGTTATGCAATCTCAGATCGAGCTCAGACGACAAACTAGCCTTCCATAAGAAGGGAAGCAAAAACCAAATCATAAGTCACGAAGGACGAGTTTTGTTCATTTATTTAAAAAAAAATTTAGAGTACCCAATTTTTTTTTTCAATTAAGGGGCAATTTAGCATGACCAATCCACCTACCCTGCTCGTCTTTGGGTTGTGGGGGCGAAACCCACACAAACACGGGGAGAATGTGTAAACTTCACACGGACAGTGACCCTGAGCCAGGATCGAACCTGGGACCTCGGCGCCGTGAGGCAGCAATGCTAATCACTGCGCCATCGTGCTGCCTACACTTATTTTTTAAATGTCTACCGAAACTCTTACTATTTGTCTTTATATTTCCAGTTGCCTTTCTCTCGTACTCTAAACTTTCCTTCCTTAATTTGCATAATTTGTTTCCTGTTTTTTATATCCAATCTTCTGCCCTTATAGGCCTTTTCTTTAAGTTTGGTGCGACCTTTAACTTTTTTAGTTAACCACAGAACGTGGGTGCTCCTCTTGGAATTTTCCTTTCTCATCGGAAGCATCTATTTTGTGTATACTGCAATATCCCTTTAAATGCCTGCTTCTGCCTCTCTATTGACCTATCCTTTAACCTAATTTGTCTGTTCACTTTAGCTAGCTCAGCTTTCATGCCCTCACAATTGCCTTTATATAAGTTAAAAATAGTACTCTTGAACCCATTCTTCTCTCCGTCAAAATGAATGTAACAATCATATTATAATTGCTGCTATCTAGGGGTGCTTAACAAGAGGTCATTAATGAATCCTATATCGAGCGACTTGCGGTGGCAGCCATTGAGTAGGAGGCGCTTAAGGCATCGATCGTTCGGGTGGATCAGAGACTAGAAGCCCATGAACTGGCGACCCAGAGGGTGGAAGAGAAGGTGGCCGAGCACGAGACCAGCGAACCGTGATGGAGGTGGAGATGGGGCTGATGAGGGACCACCAGAAAAGGCTGCAGGAGAAGGTGGAGGATTTGGAGAACAGAACCTGAGGATCGTCGGCCTCCGGGAGGGCAGCAAGGGATCGGACACAAGGGCGCCAATGGCAAGTATGCTTGAAAAGCTGCTGGGTGTGGGGCGTTTGTTTGACCCTTGGAAGTGGATAGAGCACTTGCGAGGAAGCAGCGTTTGAATGAGCTGCCGAGGGCGATGGAGCGAATGTACCGATTCCTGGATAAGGAACAGATTTTGCGGTGGACCAATCAGACATGGAGCTGCAAGTGGGAGAACAGCGATCTGTGCATCTACCAGGACCTGGGTGCGGAACTGGCCAAAAGAAGAGTGGGATTTAATAGGGTAAAATCGGCCCTCTTCAAGAAGGGGGTGAAGTTCGGAATGTTACACCCAGTTCATTTGTGGGTCACCTACGAGGGTCAAGACCATTACTTTGGATCGCCAGACGAGGCGATGGACTTTGTTAAGGACAAAAGACTGGCCGGTAACTGAAGATACTGAACGTTGGTTGCGGGTAATGCTGTGCTTGTGCTGTTAATGTTATTTTTGTTTTGGACTGTGCATGGAGTGCTTTTTGTATCAACATTTGGGCCGTTGCTCAGTTTTGTATGTGAGTTAACTTTGTTCCTGTGAGGGGATGGGGGGTCGATTTTTCTTCTTATGTGTGTGTTGGGGATTGTGATGTTTTGAATATGTATGTTCGAAAGGGTCGAAAGGCTTTGACAAAGAGTCATCGGAGTCGAAACATCAGCTCTTTTCTCTCCCTACAGATGCTGCTAGACCTGCTGAGATTTTCCAGCATTTTCTCTTTGGTTTCAGATTCCAGCATCCGCAGTAATTTGCTTTTAATAGTGGGGAGGATGTTTGGAGCGGGGGCTACCAGGCTAGCTGGGCGGGCAAGCTCAGCTCATGGAAGCTCAGTGGGGTGGTGAGCAGGTGATAAGTTTGTTGAGGGGGGTTGGGGTTGTTCTGTTAATGGGGGGGAGGGGGGAATTGCTCTGCTGACAGGGAGGCTATGTTGCTGGGAGACAAATTGAAGGTCGAGGACAGTGGGTACCAAAGGGCGGGCCTGTGGAGGCACGGGACGCGATCTGGAGGCTGGCCTAAGAAGGGTAATGGTTGATCGGGGTGGGTGGGGGGGGGAGAACCAGGCTAATCACATGGAACGTCAGAGGGCTGATTGGGCCAGTCAAGAGGGCTCGCGTGTTTGCGCATCTGAGGACGTGACAATGCTGCAGGCGACACTCTTCAGGATAACCGATCAGACTAGACTGAGGAAGGGAGTGGGTCAGGCAAATATTTAACTCGGAGTTGGAATCTAAGACTAGGGGGGTAGCGATCCTGATCAATAAGCGGGTGTCATTTGGATAAGGGAATGTAATTGCGGACTCGGGGAGTAGGTATATCATGGTGAGCGGGAAGCTGGGAGGGGATGCCAGTGGTGTTCGTAAATATTTATGCACCAAACTGGGATGATGCGGAGTTTATGAGGCGGGTGTTAGGGAAGATCCCAGACCTGGACTCGCATAAGCTGATCATGGGGGTGGGTGGGGAGACTTCAATACGGTCTTGATCCAAGGTTGAACCGGTCAAGTTCAAGGACAGGGAGGGTGTCAGCCGCGGCGAAGGAACTAAAGGGGTTCAAGGATAAGATGGGGGACAGCCAAGAGCGAAGGAGTTTTCTTGCTTTTCTCATGTCCACAAAGTACACTCCCGTATCGATTTTTTTCATCTTGAACAGGGTTTTACTGGTGGGGGTGGTGGATAACCGAGTATTCGGCGATTGCTGTGTCGGAGCATGCCCCACACTGGATGGATCTACAGGTGAGCAAGGTGGGTGGTCAGTGCCCACAATGGAAATTGGACGTAGGACTGGTAGCGGATGAGGGGGTGTGCGGGCATGTGAGGGAGGCCATCCAGAACTATTTGGAAATAATTGACACGGGGGAAGTCTCGGCAACAACGGTTTTGGAAGCGTTGAAGGCAGTGGTCGGGGGGGGGAGCTAATCTCGATAAAGAGAGGGTAGAGCGAGCAGACATAGATAGGTTGGTTGGGGAAATACTCCAGGGGGATAGGAGATATTCGGAGGCCCCAGAGGCAGGGCTATTGAAGGAGCGGCAGAAGCTACAGATGGAGTTTGGTCTGTCATCTGCAGGGAAGATGTTGAAGCAATTAAGGAAGGTGTTGGGGGCGATATATGAATATGGGGAGAAAGCCAGCAGGATGCTTGCGCACCAGCTAAGGAAAAGGAAGGCGGCCAGGGAGATAGGAAGGGTGAAGGACGGAGGAGGGGATACGGTCTTGGACCCAGCAGGGGTGAACGGGGTGTTTAAGGAGTTTTACAGTCGGCTGTATGAGTTGGAATCCCCCAGTTGGAATGGAGGGGCTGAGGCAGTTTTTGGAAGGGTTGGAGTTTCCAAACATGGAGGAAGGGCTGTTGGAGGGGTTGGGAGCCACGATTGGGATTGACCAAATAGTAGAGGGACTGGAGGCCATGCAGTTGGGTAAGGCCCCGGGACCGGATGGCAACCCAGTGAAATTTTACAAGAAGTTTTGGGGATGGTGGGCCTGCTGCTGGTAAGGCCATTTTAAGAGGCAAGGGAGCAGGATGTCCTTCCTTCAACAATGTGACAGGCCTCGATCTCATTGATCCTAAAGCGGGAGAAGGACCCAGAGCTATGCGGGTCATATAGGCCAAACTCCTATTGAATGTCGATGCCAAACTGTTGGCTAAAATCTTGGCCTCAAGGATAGAAGACTGTGTCCCGGAGGTGATAGGGGAAGACCAGACGGGGTTAGTTAAGGGCAGGCAGCTAATGGCCAACATTAGAATGCTCTTAAATGTGATCATGATGGCCTCCGAGGGGAGGGAGATAGAGGTATTGGTCGCTACGGACTCGGAAAGGACCTTCGACCGGGTGGAGTGGAATTATTTGTGGGAGGTGTTGGGACGGTTCAGGTTTGGGCAGGGCTTCATTGACTGGGTTCGGTTGTTGTACCAGGCACCGGTGGCGAGTGTACGAACGAATTGGCTAACGCCGGGCTGCTTTAAACTGCACCGAGCGACAAGGCAAGGATGTCCCCTCTCCCCTTTGCTGTTTCCTTTGGCCATAGAGCCACTGGCAATGGCGCTAAGAGCATCAAAGGACTGGAAAGGGATAGTCCGGGAGGGTGGGGTTGGGGGTGTAGGGGCTGTTTAGCACACTGGGCTAAACCGCTGGCTTTGAAAGCAGACCAAGGCAGGCCAGCAGCACGGTTCGATTCCCGTAACAGCCTCCCCGAACAGGCGCCGGAATGTGGTGACTAGGGGCTTTTCACAGTAACTTCATTGAAGCCTACTCGTGACAATAAGCAATTTTCAATGCGCATATTAGGGAAATTTGGCTGGTTTTCGGGGTACAAATTGAATAAGGGTAAAAGTGGTATGTTTGCGATCCAAGCAAGGGGGCAGGAGAGGAGATCGGGGAAGCTGCCGTTCAGAGTGGTGGGAGGGAGTTTCCGCTATCTGGGAATCCAGGTGGCATGGGAATGGGAGCTGCTACATAAACTAAATTTGACCCGGCTAGTGGAACAAATTAAGACCTTTCGGACATGGGACATGCTCCCGCTGTCACTGGCGGGGGGGTACAGACCGTGAAAATGACAGTCCTCCCGAGATTTTGTTTGTTTTTCAGTGCCTCCCTATCTTTATCCCAAAGGCTATTTTTAAACAAGTGAATAGGGTGATCTCTGGATTTGTGTGGGCTCGTAACACCCCGCAAGTAAAGAAAGTGCTGCTGGAGCGTAGTCGAGGGGAGGGTAGGCTGGCTCTGCCGAACTTTATCAACTATTACTGGGCGGCAAACATAGCCATGATTAGGAAGTGGGTAGTGGGGGTCGGGGGGGGGGGGGGGGGTCGGTGTGGGAGCAGTGGAGGTGGCATGTGGAAGAGCACAAGTTTGGGGGCATTGATGGCGGCACCTCTGCCATTCTCGCTGGCCTAGTACTCCACAAGCCCGGTGGTGCGGCCCTGAGAGTCTGGGTGCAGTGGAGGGAGCATCGGTGTGGGCTCCAATTTGTGGTAATCACCGGTTTGTCCTGGGGAGGTTGGGGGGTTTTGGAGGTGGCAGAGAGCAGGGATCGAGAGGATGGGAGATTTATTTATAGATGGGAGCTTTCCCTGTTTGGAGGATTTGGAGGAGAAGTTTGAATTGCCGGGAGGGAATGGGTTTTCATATCTGCAGATACGGGATTATGTGCAAAGGCATGTTTCGACCTTTCCGCTCCTACCGGCATGGGGGATACAGGACAGGGTAGTTTCTAGGACGGGGGTGGGGGAGGGGAAGGTTTTGGATATCTACATAGAGCTTATGAAGTGGGAGGTAACTCAGATAGATGAGCGAGAGCGGCATGTGGCGCAGTGGTTAGCACTGGGACTGCAGCGCTGAGGACCCGGGTTCAAATCCCGGCCCTGGGTCACTGTCTGTGTGGAGTTTGCACATTCTCCCCATGTCTGCGTGGGTTTCACCCCCACAACCCAAAGATGTGCAGGTTAGATAGATTGGCCATGCTAAATTGCCCCTTAATAGGGAAAAAAAAATTGGGTACTTTAAATTTATTTTAAAAAAGATTGATGAGCTAAAACGCAAATGGGAAGATGAGCTGGGGGGGGGGGGGGGGGGGGGGGTTGGATAGAAGCAGATCTGTGAGCGGACGCTCTGAGCAGAGTCAACACGTCCTCATCATATGATTGGCCTAGCCTGATACAATTCAAGGTGGCAGCCGTTTGTCGACTTTTTTGGGGAAATCTAAAACTGTCAGAAGAGGCAATAAAAGAGGGTGGGGGGGGGGGGGGTTGTTTGGTTATTTTCTGTTTAGGGTAGGTGGGATTAGTGAGGGATGGAGATGTTTTTATACTCTATGTTAACATTTGTATTTACTGCTTTTTATTATTATTATAAAATTATAAATACCTTCATAAAATGTTTTACAAAAAAAAAATTAATGAATCCTATATGATTACACAGTACCAGGTCTAGTGTAGCCTGCTCTCCCTGTTCTAAGAAACCATCCTGAAAACACTATGAACTCCTCATCTAGGCTATCTTTGCCCATCTGATTTTTCCAGTCCAGATGTAGATCAAAATACCTTGTAATTATTGCCGTACCTTTCTGACAAACAACCATTATTTCTTTCTTCATACTACTGTGTGCTTACTTTTAGGAACTGTACACCACTCCTGCGAGTGACCTCTTGGTCATTTCTTTTCTCTATCCAAACCGCTTCCATATTCTGGTTGCCTGAATTTAGGCCATCCCCCTCCATTGTCCGAATACTGTCATTAATTAACAGAGCCGCCCCTCCACCTTTGCCTAACTTCCTGTCCTTCCTACATGTATTGCAAATAAATAAATAAATCAACACAATTAATAAAAGGACAAACATACAAGCAAAACAGAAGATGAGTCAAGTATGACTGTTTCCACTGGCACCATTGTTTTTTTTTGTTCGTCCAGGTTACTATTGTAAAAATAGTGCAATTGCTATATAATGTACACACATCGCTCGCGCGGTGGCTGCGGACCATGTCCAGTGCCGCCACAAGTGGGGGAGGCCTTCGGCAGGGGCTGGAGGGACTGGTGGGGGCTGGCGAGGGGGTTTATATAGGGTCAGTGTCTGACTGGACGGGTTCGCGCCCCGGCTGGCGCCATGTTGCACGACATGCCGCCACAGGCTGGTGCCGTGCACCACACGTGGCCACCGACCCGGCCATTCTGTGTCCTTGTCTGCAGGTAAAGCTGGTGGTTTAACGCTGCGCGGCTGCTAGCTCCCCACCGGGCGGATGATCAGTGCATGGGCGCCGCCGACTTTCTAGTCGTAAGACCAGACGGATCCTGTGGACAAAGGCGTAGAAACGGAGAATCCAGCCCTAAGAGTTGATGCTGGGTCAGGATGCGTGTACTTCTACGACAGCAAAAGTGGTGCCACATATGGACCGTTAAGGGGCCAGTACCGTCGCCACATGGAACACAATTGATTCCAATGTGAAATGGTGGGGATTCACTGGGTTCGCGATTGACACTCAGGAGGCTGACAAACTGCAGCCGCACACACACACTGCACTCCCCACACACACCATCCCAGTCAACAAGATGGCAGCAAGAGAGTAGCATGCTATTTTACGGACGCCAAGCTTGAGACACTGCTGGGCACCGTGGAGGAGAGGCGGGCGACCCTGTACCCTGGCCCGGGAAAGAGGCAGACAGCTGCGCCTTTTGCCATGTCAGTGCCGTGAGCAACACCATCCGGACCGGCCAGCTGTGCCAGTAGAAACTGCACGACTTCCTCAGGGCAGCCAGGGGAGAATGCAGTACTGTTCCCTTGGCACCAACACCCATCCCACACACCTGTAACCCCCCACCCACCCAGAGGGTGGCAGAACCCCAATCCTGCACCACATGCCGGCACCCATACCAGCCGTCATGGCAGAGTGTCCTGGCCACTGAAGCCACCAGCTACCCAACCCTGGGCTGCATGTGTCAGACTGTCTAACATTGCGTGTTTTCTGTTACCACCCCTAGGAGAAGGCCGCCCATAACAGCCGGGAGCAGGAGAAGACTGGAGGGGGATGCCAGACCTGCGGCCTCTCACCATGGCGGAGCAGAGAGTCGTGGACGTGGTCGGTGGACCCTAGGAAAAGCAGTCGCCGGCTGGAGGTCGGCATTGGGCGAGGAAAGTGAGACACCGCTGAGTTGCAGTTCCCTGCGACACATGTACCACTGCCCACCCCCAACACACCCACACCACTCTCATGCCCACAACACCCTCGCACCATCCTCACACCCACTCCCACACCATCGTCAGACCCACACAACCCTCGCTACCACACCACCCTCACGCCCACTACAACTCCCAGGTGCCAACCAGCGATGAGGACAACACGGACAGGAGCCATCGATCGAGACGCAGGACACTACGGAGCTGGAGTTTGAGGATGACACTGATCTCCGAACACAGCTGTCTCCAACACCCTCCACGATCTCAGAGAGACTCACCTTGGTTGGGCACTTTAGTGAAGAGGCCCCTGGGACACTATCTGGTATGCATCACACATGCTTCAGTAGAGCAGGTGGAGGTAGGAACTCCTGAATGAAAGTGTCATGCACACTGCCCGGGTATCGGGCGCAGACATGCATGATGCGTAACTGATGTCACACACCAGCTGCTGCACGTTCAACCGACTGAAACCCCTTTCTGATGCACAATCAATTGTACAAAGACTCAGATTGGGTACAACTGTGGCTTTATTGCAGTAAGATGCATGGCCTCCTACTGCAGCTGGCGAAATGGCAGTTGAATAGAGGACACCCATATTTAGACTCCTCTTCCTGGGCAGAGCCAGCAGGCAGGGGCTACCAGTGAACATGTAGTACAGGTCCTACTTTACATCACCTAATACAGGTGTAACAGTGGTTTACCACATTCACCCCCTGTTAAAAATGAGTTCAGCGGGGGTGGTGCAGAACTATATACAGTAGTGAAAATTATGTAGAGTGTTTTATTAGAAAAAAAAGGGAATAAAAAATGTCTTTTGAAAGTCTGGTGCCAGTTAGAGGTTCAACCGGTCTGGTGCCTTGACATTCCGCTGGGAGCGACCTAACGGTGGTGGCGATGTCGATGCTGGCGACGTCGGTGCCGGCCTGATGTTGGGTGACTCCGGAAGCGTGCCAAAACCCTCTTCATCCTCTTGCGTGGGCAGGGGAAGGAGGGATGATCCTGGTGGGGTTAATGTTGGAAGCGCCGGGGGAGGGGAGGATGGTGCTTGGCCGAGGAAGTGTGGATGGGTGGAACCTTCTGGTGCTAGGTCCCTGAGGAAGACAGTATCTTGGCGGCCGTCGGGGTCCGCCACATAGGCATATTGGGGGTTGGCATGGAGCAAGTGTACCCTGTCCACCAACGGGACCGGTCCTGGAGCTGTGAGCCAAGTCGGGAGCGACACCGCGGATGTGGACGGCAAAAAGACATTCATGGGGTGTGTTATTCGTAGCGGTGCACAGTCGTGACCGAATGGAGAGGCTGGGAATTTCCTGGACCGTAGGCCCAGCTGGACGGCCCTCCAAACCGTCCCGTTCTCCCTCTCTACCTGCCCGTTTCCTCAGGGGTTGTAGCTGGTCGTCCTGCTGGAGGTGATACCCCTGCTGAGCAGGAACTGATGCAGCGCATCGCTCATGAATGAGGATCCCCTGTCACTGTGGATGTAGGCGGGGAATCCGAACAGAGCGAAGATTGTGTTGAGGGCCTTGATGACAGTGGCAGACGTCATATCGGGGCATGGGATAGCGAAGGGGAATCTGGAGTACTCATCGACCACACTGAGAATATACGTGTTTCGGTCGGTGGAGGGGAGGGGCCCTTTGAAATCCACGCTGAGGCGTTCAAAGGGGCGTGAGGCCTACACCAGGCCCGCACGGTCCGGCCGGTAGAAGTGCAGCTTGCACTCCGCACAGACCTGTCAGTCCCTGGTGACTGTCCGTACTTCCTCGACGGAGTAGGGCAGATTGCGAGCCTTGACAAGATGGTACAACCGTGTGACCCCCGGGTGACAAAGGCTGTCGTGTAGGGTCCGGAGTCGGTCTATTTGTGCACTGGCACATGTACCTCGGGATAGGGCGTCTGGGGGCTCGTTGAGTTTGCCAGGGCAATACAGAATCTCGTAATTATAGGTGGAGAGCTCGATTCTCCACCGCAAGACTTTATAGTTCTTAATCTTGCCCCGCTCCGTGTTGTTGAACATGAAGGCTTCCGACCGTTGGTCAGTGAAGAGAGTGAATCTCCTGCCGGCCAGGTAATGCCTCCAATGCCGCACAGCTTCAACGATAGCTTGGGCCTCCTTTTCGACGGACGAGTGCTGAATTTCTGAGGCATGAAGGGTGCGGGAAAAGAATGCCACGGGTCTGCCTGCCTGATTGAGGGTGGCGGCAAATGTGACGTCTGATGCGTCGCTTTCTACTTGGCAGGGCAGTGTCTCGTCTACTGCGTGCATCCCGGCCTTGGCTATGTCTGACCTGATACGAGCCATGGCCTGTTGCGCCTCGGCCGTAAGGGGAAAATGGGTGGGCGGGCCTTGTCCGCGTAGTTTGGGACCCACTGAGTGTAGTACGAAAAGAACCCCAGGCAGCGTTTGAGGGCCTTGGGGCAGTGGGGAAGGGGGAGCTCCATGAGGGGGCGCATGCGGTCGGGATCGGGCCCCAGAACTCCGTTCTGGACCACATAGCTGAGGATGGCTAAGCGGGTCGTGCTGAACACACACTTCTCCTTATTGTAGGTGAGGTTGAGGAGAGTGGCGGTGCGGAGGAATTTAGCAAGGTTGGCATTGTGGTCCTGCTAATCATGGCTGCAGATGGTGACGTTGTCTTGGTACGGAAAAGGGAACCCCAGGAAGTGATAGAGACGACCGTCTGCCTCGAAGGCTGTGTATGGACGGTCTGATTTACGAATGGGGAGCTGGTGGTCGGCGGATTTTAGGTCAATCGTCAAGAAGACCCGGTACTGCGCAATCTGATTGACCATATCAGATATGCGTGGGAGGGGGTACGCGTCGAACTGCATGTACCGATTGGTCTGGCTTTAGTCCACGACCATTCTATACTTCTCCCCAGTTTTAACGACTACCACTTGAGCTCTCCAGGGGCTGTTGCTGGCCACGATGATACCCTCCCGAAGCAGCCGCTGGACCTCGGACCTGGGTGCTGTATCGTCTGCTCCTGGTGGCAACGGGTTTGCAATCCAAAATTAGATTGGCCAAGAGGGAGGAGGTGTCGATCTTTAGGGTCATGAGGCCACACACAGTGAGGGGTGGTAGGGGCCCATCGAATTTGAGGGTGAGGCTCTGGAGGTTGCACTGGAAATCCAGGCCTAGTAATAGTGCAGCGCAGAGATTAGGAAGGGCGTAGAGGTGGAAGCCGCTGAATTCTACGCCCTGGACCGTGAGAGTGACCGTGCAGAGCCTCTGGATCGGGATGGAATGGGATCTGGAGGCCAGGGGGATTCTTTGGTTGGTGGGGTGGACCGCGAGGGAGCAGCGCCTTACCGTATCCGGTTGGATGAAGCTTTCGGTGCACCCGGAGTCCAACAGGCAAGAGGTCACGTGGCCGTTGATTTTCACCGTAGTCGAAGCAGTGGCCAGGTTGTGAGGCTGGGACTGGTCGAATGTCATCGAGGTGAGCTGCGGTTGATCATCACTGGTGTCAGAAGACGGAGAGCGTGGGGGGCCCCGGTCGTGGAATGTCGTCGGCGTCCATGCCCCGTGGGGAAGACAAGATGGCGGCGACTGAAGATCCTGCGGGGGACAAAATGGCGTTGCCCATGGGCCGCACGTTGCTGGAGCTGAACAAGATGGCGGCACCCATGGACTGAGGGGGGGAAGGTGACGGTGCCGCCCACTGGCCGCGCGTGGCCCCAAGGGGTGAAGATGGCGGCGCCCACTGGCTGCGCGTTGTCCTGGACGAAGATGACGGTGCCGATTGTGCGTGTGTCAGGGGTGAGGGGGCAATCGCGGCGACTGCGCGGGCCTGGCACATTGCGGCAAAATGGCCCTTTTTGCTGCAAGCCTTGCAAATGGCAGTGAGAGCCAGGTAGCATTGGCGAGGGTGTTTCTGCTGGTCGCAGAAGTAACATCGGGGATCCCCGGGGTGCGCGGATTGCCATGTGGCGCAGGCATATTGGCTGGATAAGGCCCCCGCTGGGGCGGCTGTTTATGGGGTTCACGAGGGATAGGAGGGGTGGGCCGCACGGCCGGAGGGGTAGCCTGAGCGTTACGTGAGGCGACCGTCATGGAGAGCGCTAGCTTTTTAGTCTCCGCTAGGTCGAGCGTGGCCCCTTCGTGCAGTCTTTGGCGGATGAGGTCCGACTCAATCCCCGTTACAAAAGCATCGCGCATGAGGAGATTAGAATGTTCGGTGGCCTAGACGGCCTGACAGTCACAGTGGGATTAGGGCCCGCCAGAAGTCTTCAATGGACTCACCAGGTAGTTGAGAGCGAGTGGCGAGTATGTGCCTGGCGAAGAGTGAGTTCGCTTTCTGCGCGTAGTTCTCTTTGAGGAGCGCCATGGCGTCCGCGTAAGTCGGGGCGTCCTGGATCAACGGAAACAGCAGGCAGGGGCTACAGGCGAACCTGTAATACAGGTCCTACCTTACATCACCTAATAGAGGTGTAACAGTGGTTTGCCATGCGCACTGCCTGGGTACCGGGCGCAGATATGCATGATGCGTAACTGATGGTCACACACCAGCTGCTGTTCAACCGACTGAAATCTCTTTCGGTTTGTGAAGTGCAACCTGTCATTTGCAGATGCTCGTAGGGTGACACATATCCCATCGATCCCCCCCCCCCGGACCCAGGGCATATCGACAATGGCGCCGAACCCCGCTGCCCGGCAATCCTGGTGGGCTTAGTCCACATTAAAATGGATGTCTTGCCTGGGTATCGGGCGCAGATGTGCATGATGTTCATCTCGTGTTCACACACCAGCTGCATGTACATGGAGTGGCGCCCTTTCAGTTTGTGAAGACCACCCCCTCACGCATTGGTATTGTACTAATCGGGCATATAGGCCCTCCATGACGGCATGGGTGCACCTGTGCACCAGTCTCTGTGAGATTCTGGACAGGTCTCCACTTGGCGTCAGGAAGGACCCCATTGCGTAAAGGTTCAGGAGAACCGTCACCTTGATGGCCAGAGGGAGCGGGTTTCCTTCCCCATTCCTCCGCAGTGCCAGTTGCGCCATGATCTGTTAGATATGTCACACTGTCCATCTGCTCAGCCGAAGTCTTTGACGGCATGCCTGGTCCAGCAGATCTTCAAGTGACAGGCGGGCCTCATGAGGCACCTCTTTTGAACTTACCCCTCCTCCTACTCGGCCTGTTGGCCACCTGGCTCTCTATCCTCAATGTCTCCTTCCTGTTCTTCAGGCGCAGGCTCCGCTGCAGCAGTTTCCTCCTCCTTGAGCAGCTCCAGTTCGTACAGCCGCAGTACATCCCCCGGAGCTGCCAAAACTAGGAGGAAGGCCATCATTGTAGGTTGAATTCCAATATTCATTGTCTGCAGGAGGCAGAACAAGGTGGTACCACAGCACCTGGGACACCCGAGCAGCAGCCGGACCCATTCAGGCTGCCAAAGGGGGCCCAGGTCACAGGATGGATATCACAGTAGGCCACCTCCACTCCTGATGTACCGTCTAGATCTGTGTTTTTTCCGGGGACCCATTTTCACCAACCGGCCAACCTTCGGGACCCAACCCGGCCGACCTCTGCGACCCAATCCGGCCGACCTGCGAGATCCACCATTTTCTCTTACCTTGTTTGCTGCTGACAAAAATGGAGGAAATGGTTTTGGGTCCCTTTGGCCGTTGTACACGCACCTCCAATGGAACCTATTAGATGAAGGTGAAGCCTTCCGGAGTCGGAAAGTATGGAGTCTCCATCTGCCCAAATGTCTGCATTTTTTTCCAGTAAGATTTTATGAAATAAACCCCCCCGAACTTGTAAAAAAAAACAATTAAATTAATAAAATAATTGAAAAAAAAAATTAAATGAGTAAAATAAATGAATACTCCCCCTTTACACTTAACGTGTAAAACAAAAAGCTGCGACCGTTTTTTAAAAAAAGCGGCCGCACTGCGCATGCGCGCCGATGATCTGGCACATGCGCAGTGCGGCTGCATTTTTTTTTCACGTTCGCGGCCATTTTGAAGGCCGCTTGCAGCCGGTGTTATTAACAGCCAGCTGCTGCGGCTGTTGCGCGCAGATTTGCATAATTGGGAGCGCTGCGATGGACGGTTCTGTGACCCTCCCGGGACCCACCACGACCCCACCCCCCCGAGTTTGACAATGCCTGGTCTAGATATCCACCTCGGCATAGCTTTAGGGCCCGTATGGCCAGGAAAGCAGACACGCTGCAGTGTTCCGGCACCTTCCCTGCGGGAATGACCGGCATGGGACCCATCCTGACTTCCTCCCTCTGGGTGCACGATGGCCCCCGGGCTACTACATGGGACAGCGGTGCAAGCGAAGCTATCCCCGGAGGCTTCCCCCCCATCTGGTGCTGCCAGTTCTGGAATCTCTTTGCTCGCGGCAATGGAGTACAGGACCACCTCCGCATGGGACACATCACACTGTAACTGTGCCACCACCTTCTGGGTCTGTGCCACATTAGCCAGTGACTGCGCCATCTCCCTCTGGGACTGGGCCACCTCCTTGTGGGTATGTGTCACGTCAGCCAGCGCCTGGGCAAAGCTGTCTACGCTCTCAGCCATGGTCCACTGTTACTGCACCACGCCCAGGAGCACCTCAGAAATGTTCAGGTGGCTCTGGCACATGGGTGCCTGAGAAGGCAGCCCTGTCCTGGGCCTCGGCCACCACCTGCACAGAGTGCCCTAGAGTTGGACACACTGATCCATGGCTCAAACCCTCACTCCCAAGGCCTCCACCACGGACGACACTCGTACGGTATTGGCCTGGGAGGTACGCAATGTCGGCACCACCTCCTGCTCCTCCACACGGCCGGACTCCTCCAACTACACCTGTTGTGCTGGATCCTTGCAGACAACCCCTCATGTAGTCACTGGCTCTGCAACTGAATCTCCAAGATCAAATCGACCATCTGTTCTAGAAGCCCAAAACCCATCTGGATGGCAGCTAGTCTGTGGGGCCAGCCGCCCTCCGACTGTCCGCCCCCTTGGGAGTTCCTTCCTCCACGTGTTGTACCAGAGCACGTGTGTAGTGCAAACCAGATAGTGCCTCAGGAGCCTCTTCACTAAATTGCTCAACCAAGGTGAGTGTCTCTGGGATGGTGGAGGGTGTTGGAGACAGCTGTGATGGGAAATCTGTGTCATCCCAGACTCAAGCTCTGTGGTATCCGAAATGCGGGCTGGTGGCGCCCGTCCATGTCGGTATCGTCCATGTCGCTGGTCGGCACCTGGGATTCTGACGGTGGCTGTGGCTGGGGTCGGGGATGGGGGACGCCAGAAGGGCCCATCCCGTCACCAGCAGCTCCTGCAAGGCACACAACAAGATGCATGATTAGACCGTGGGCCGGGATGAGTGAGGGTGCTGAGGGTGTGTTGGGGAGGGGAGAGGGTGGATGTTTGGAATGGAAGAGTAGAGGTATTGCTGGTGGTGGTGGAGTGGAGATGGGTTGGTGGCGGGGGAGGAGTGGTGGTGAGGGTGGATGTGGGTGTGAGAGTGGCGTTGGTTTGTTGGTGGGTGTGAGGGTGGAGTGTGAATGTTGGTGGTGGGGTTAACACCTGTCACAGGGAACTGAAACTCAGTGGTGTCTCACTTCCTCACCCGATGCCAACCTCTACCCTGGCGACTGCCCTTTCTTCAGGCCTGCCGGCCAAATCCAGGGCCCTCTGCTCTGCTGCAGTGAGGGGCCACAGGTCCGGCATCCCACTCCTGTCTTCTCCCATTCCTGACGGTTATGGGCGGCCTTCTCCTGGGGTGGCGGTTGGGCAAACAGAAAATGTTAGACATTCCGACGCATGCACCCAAGAGCTGGGTTTGGTGGCTTCTGTGATCATGGCACCCAGCCATGCCAATCGGTATGAGTGCTGGCATGTGGTGCAGAATAGGGGTTCGGCCGCCCTCCGGGGGGTGGGTAGGGTTACGGGTGAGTGGGGTGGGGGTTGGTGCCAGGGGCACAGTGCTGCCTACTCACCCTGGCTGCGCTGAGGAGATCGAGCAGTTTCTTCCTGCACTGCTGGCCGGCCCGGACAGTGCTGCTCACAGTGCTGATCACTTCTGTCGCTTGGGCTTCAGGCACGGCAAATGGCAGCTGCTGCCAGCCTCCTTCCCGGCCCTGGAAGTCACCTGAGGCCCTTCCCTGAAGCTCCGTCCCCGATGGGCCGAGTCCCCGACGGCGTGGGACACATGTCCTCACAACCTTCGCGGATCGCCCGTGCGACTGCGGACTGTGTCCAGTGCCACCACAGCCGGGGGGGGGGAGCTATTCCGCTGGCAGGGGGGGGCTTTGGAGGGAGCTGTGGGAAGTGGTGGGGGTGGTCCGAGGATGGCAAAGGGGATTACAGGACGGCAGTTTTTGGCAGGCCATGTCCGTGCGCAGCCGGCGCCATGTATGGCGTGTTGGCCGCAGCCGCCGCCATGCGCATGCGTGGCCACAGATCCGGCCATTTGCAGCAGTATCTGCAGGTAAAACCGGGAGCTTTACGCAGCATGGCTGCTAGCACCCCACTGGGTGGATGATCGGTGCGCGGACGGCGCTGACATACCCGCAGAATCAGAGAATCCAGTTAGTCTCAGGAATGGAGAATTCAGGTGACAATGTTTAGGCCTCAACTACTTCCAGTTTAACAAATTTCACAGGCTCACCACTCTCTGGGTGAAGAAATCTTACCTCAACTCTGTCCGAAATGGTCAGACTATGTCCCCTGATTCTGGACACACCCACCATGGGGAACATCCTTCCTGCATCTACCCTGGCTAGTCCTGTTAGAATTTTACAGATTTCTGCAAGATCTCTCATTTTTCTGAATTCAGCAAATACAATCCTAACCGAATCAATGGGCAGCATGGTAGCACAAGTGGATAGCACTGTGGCTTCACAGCGCCAGGGTCCCAGGTTCGATTCCCCGCTGGGTCGCTGTCCGTGAGGAGTCTGCACTTTCTCCCTGTGTCTGCGTGGGTTTCCTCCGGGTGCTCCGGTTTCCTCCCACAGTCCAAAGCCGTGCAGGTTAGGTAGATTGGCCATGATAAATTGCCCTTAGTGACCAAAAAAAAGGTCAGGAGGGGGTTATTGGGTTACGGGTTGGGTGGAAGTGAGGGTTTAAGTGGGTCGATGTAAACTCGATGGGCCGAATGGCTCCTTCTGCACTGTATGTTCTATATTCTAATCTCTCCTCAGTCCTGCCATCCCAGGAATCAGTCTGGTAAATCTTTGCTGTACTCCCTTTCAAGGAAGAACATCTTTCCTCAGATAAGGAGACCAATATTCCAGGTATGGCCTCACCAAGGCGCTGTATAATTGCAGCAAGACATCCTTGCTTCTGTACTCAAATTATCTCACAATGAAGGTAAACATATCATTTTCCTTTTACCTACTTCCGGGACTGCTGTACGAGTACACCCAGGTCTCATTGCACATTCCCCTCTCCTAATTTATGGCCATTCAGATAATAGTCTGCCTTCTCATTTTTGCTACTAAACATCGCACTTATCCAAATTATACTGCATCTGTCATTTATGTGCCCACTCACTCAACTTAACCAAATCACACTGAAGTGTCTGCATCCTCCTCACAGCTCACCCTCCTACCCAACTTGGTGTGTCATTTGGAGATATTACATTTTGTTCCCTCATCTAAATCATTAATATATATTGTGAATAGCTGGGGTCCCAGCACCGATCCCTGTGGTACCCCACTAGTCACTGCCTGCCAATTTGAAAATAACCCTTTAATTCCTACTCTTTGTTTCCTGTCTGCCAACCAGTCTTCTATCCGCCGCCCCACAAGATCAAGCCGCCACGTCTTGCAGGGCAGTGGAGGGGAAGACGGCCACCGTGCATGCGCGGGTTTGAGCCGTCAGCCGTCGTGACGTCAGCCACGTATGCGCGGGTTGAAGCCGGCCAACCTGCGCTTGCGCGGCTGACATCACATAGGCGCTGCTGTCGCGTCATTCTCGGCGCGCCACCTTGACGCAAGTGTCAAGGCCCGGCGGCCAAAAATAACAGAGCACCGCTCCTAGCTCCCCGGGTGGGGGTGAATAAGGTGAGAGGAGCGGCCTCCGAGGCCATCGTGAAACTTGGCCGAGTTCACGATGGCCTTCCCGATTTTTCCCAGGAACGGAGAATTCTGCCCCACATCTATTGACTCCTACTCATCAATTTGCTGGTTACATCCTTGAAGAATTCCAGTAGATTTGTCAAGCATGATTTCCCATTCATAAATCAATGCTGACTCTGCTCGATCCTGCTACTGTTTTCTAAATGCTCAGTTATATCTTTGGTAATGGATTCTAGAATATTCCCCACTACCTAAGTCAGACTTACTGATCTATAATACTCTGTTTTCTCTGTACCTCCCTTTTTAAATAGCGGAGCTACATTAGCAACCCTCCAATCTACAGGAACTGTTCCAGAGTCCGTAGAATCCTGGAAGATGCATACAATATGTCTAGAGCCACTTTCTTAAGTACTCTGGGATGTAGATTATCTACATTTGGGATATAGCCTCTGGGGATTTATCAGCCTTCAATCCCATCAATTTCCCCAACACCATTCTCTACTCGTATTGATCTCCTTCAGTTCCTCCCTTTCACTAAACCCTGCGGCCCCCAACATTTCTGGTATCTGATTTGTGTCCTCATTTGTGGAGACACAACCAAAGTGTATATTTAATTGCGCAGCCATTTCTTTGCCCCTATTATACATTCCCCTTTCTGACTGTAAAGGGCCACCTACATTTGTCTTCACCAATACTTTTCTCTTTACGTACCCTATAGAAACTTTTACAGTCAGTTTTTATATTTCCTGCAATCTTACTCTTGTACTCTATTTTCCCATTCTTAATCAATCCCTTGGTCCTTCTTCGCTGAATACTAAACTGCTCCAAATCCTCAGACCTGTAGTTTTTCTTGGCCAATTTGTATGTTTCTTCCTTGCATTAAATACTATCTCTAATTTCCTTTGTAAACCATGGCCACCTTTCCCGTTTTACTTTTGTGCCAGACAGCTTTGATAAAGAGTCAACCAGCCTCGAAATGTTAGCTCCCTTTTCTCTCCACAGATGCTGTCAGACCAGCTGAGATTGTCCAGTATTTTCTGTTTTTGTTTCAGATTCCAGCATCCACAGTAATTTACTTTTACCTAGGAATAAACAATTCTTGCAGTTCCCCCATGCTTCTTGTATTGGCATAGACCGAGAATTGGTTGACAGAGTGGGAATAAACGGGTTCTTTTCTGAGTGGCAGGCAGTGACTAGTGGGGTACCGCAGGGATCAGTGCTTGGGCTCCAAATGTTCACGATATATATAAATCACCTGGATGAGGGAAACAAATGTAACATTTCCAAGTTTGCTGATGATACAAAACTGGGTGGAATGGAGTTATAAGGAGCATGCAAGGAGGCTTCAAGGTGACTTAGATTAAGTTGAGTGAGTCGGCAAACACATGGCAGATGCTATACAATGTGGCTAAATGGGAAGCTATCCACTTTGATATGAAGATCAGAAAGAAACAGTATTATTTAAATTGAGATATATTGGGAAGTTCAAAGGGATGTTCAAAGGGGTCTGGGTGTCCTTGTACACCAGTCAGTGAAAGTGGAGGGGCAGGTGCAGAAAGCAATTAGGAAGGCAAAAGATGACCTTTATTGCAAGAGGATTTGAGTTCAGAAGTAAAGGTGCCTTATTGCAGTTATACAGGGCCTTGGTGAGACCACGCCTGGAGTATTGCATGCAGTTGTCGTCTCCCTACCTAAGAAAGCATATACTTGCAATAGAGGGAGGGCAGTGGAGGCTCACTAAGTTAATATCAGGGTTGGTGGGACTGTTCTATGAGGAGATTGTTTTGGCTGGGCCTGTATTCACTTGAATTTAGAAGGATGAGAGGAGAGCTGAATTAAAATTCTAATAGGGCAGGACGGACTAGATGCAGAGAGGATGTTTACCCTGGTTGGGGAATCTAGAAGCAGGGGACATAGTCTCAGGGTATGGGGTGGACCATTCCTGAGATGAGGCAAAATGTCTTCACTCAAAGGATAGTAACCTGTGGAATTCTCCACCACAGAAGGCTGTGACCAAGTCACTGAATGTATTCAAGAAAGATGGTCAGTTTAGAAAGTGTTCAAATTAATTGTCTTTACAACAAATTCTTCAATGCTTAATTGCTTGCTCTAATACAGTGACAATGCTTTTGTAACCAGATGAATTCCTGCCCAATAACGTTACTCCTAATTACCTGGTTGACCATCAGATACTTGCGGTGTCTCATCGCCTTCTTCTTGCACAGGAATGACAGCGGTGGATTGAGGTTGTCCGGTGTTGCACTTTGAAATCCTGCAGTATTCCCATCGGACTGAAGGATCAGTTGTGTAGCACCAAGGTGCGCTATCCTGATCAGGATTTCTGCAATAATTGCCAACCAGTCCCCTGGAGGTTGAAAGTGAAAACATCAACAATCACTCGGCTATGTTTTGGGCAAATCTAATTACATTTTATTTCCTGTCCTAGAGAGAAACCTTTAGGTTTTGTAATGGTGTTTACTTTGAAAGATTCAGTATTTCTCCTGCAATCCAGAGGAAAAGACAACAGAGTGAGGGAAACTAGAGGACTCAGGGGGGAATGGAGTGGGGAAAACAAAGCAGAAACAAAAAAACAGGAAGGGAGATAATGAGACCACAAGGCAAATAAAGAATGTACAAGAGGCAGGAAATAAGATAATACAGAGCGTTGTTGAGAAAACAGGCAGTGAAATACCTTAATACACTCAATATAATAATCACAATGATGGAATGTTTGTGTAGTAATTTTCTACACCAGTATTATTTTAGTCTTAGCACAATTTCTCCCTGCTCTTGAAGTTCATTTGAGGAGTACTCTGGGCCAACACATTAATACACAGAGCCAGCTATACTGATTTTGGGTCAATGATGAAGTGCCGTTAAAGACAAATATGCATACTTGTAGCATTCACATCACTGGCTCAGCAGATTGTGAGTTCAAAACCTCTTCAATGATTTGAGCATGCACTGAGGGAGTAGTACACTGTCAGAGATACCATTTGATTAAACATCAAACCAAGGCCCCTTCTTCTTTCCAATCTCCTATGACATAATGTTGAAGAGCAGAGAAATTCTCCTCATTGAACTGGACAATATTTATTCCTCAACCAACATCACTAATAGAGGGCCGGATTCTCCAGCCGAACCTGCCAGCGACCGGAAATTACCACTGTCATGGGAGTGTCCCTTTAAGAAAGGTTCTTGTCTTATTGCATGGCTTCAGTGTGGGTGGAGCTGGGCTGTTGCACTGTGAGTTTTTCGTTTTCTTTCAGTTTTCGACTAGTTTGAACTGCACAGGTTGAAAGAAGTGTCTTTATCTTCATTTTAAAAGCTGTTCCAGACTGCTTGGTAACTTAAAAGAGATAATTGCTTTCTGGAAAGAATTCAGATCTGCTGTTTGAAAAGGGGAACAGAGTATCAATAACAACAGTCTTATTCCAGTGAGAATGCCGTGTGCTAGGCCATATCTTTGAAAAGGGGTTTCTGGTTATACTTGGATTTTGTTATTGAATTGGAACAGTTAAGGGGGAATTCATTAAGGGTTATACATAGATTACTGAAGCTATGTGGGGTCTTTGTGTTTGATACTTGATAACAATTCTTGCTGTTTGTTTACACAAATGTTGACTAAAATCTTAGACTAAAGCTTGTTTTTGTTTATTAAAAGCACCTGAAAAAGAATTAAAGCAGCTTGAATTCTAAATGAGGGAAAAATAAAGAACAGCCCAAGCTGAACAAAAAGAAAAGGAAGGAGAGGAAAGGGAAAAAGAACAAATAGCCCTAGCAGAACAAAAAGCAGAGAAAGTAAGGTACAGTTGATGGAAAAAGAAAAAAAGAGGAAAAAGAAAAAGAGTGAAACTTTGAACTTCATAAACTGGCCATGAAATGTGAAAGTCAGTTAAAATTGGCGGAGGTAAAGAGAAACGTACAGCCTGAGAATATGCAAGAGCGTCATATTCGAACCTTTGTCGGGATCTATTTAAATATGTCCAAGCATTGCCAAGGTTTGATGAGAAGAATGTAGAAGCCTTTTTCATTTCATTTGAGAAGGTAGCTAAACAAATGAAATGGCCACAGGACATGTGGGTATTACTGATTCAAACAAAGTTGATAGGTAGAGATGGTGAAGTGTTTGTATCACTATCGGAGGACGTACCTGGGACATATGAGGAAGTAAAGAAATACATCTTAGGTGCATATGAATTATTGCCTGAAGCCTACAGACAAAGGTTTAGAAATTTAAGGAAATAACCTGGTCAAACATACATAGAGTTTGAAAGGATCAGAGTAATTTTGATTGGTGGATAAACGCCGCGATTCTCCCAGCTCCGCCCCGGGCCAGAGAATCGGCACAAACGAGGTGCGGAGAATCTGCGTTTGGTGCGGCGCCGGTCACGGGCTGCTGTATGAGGCCAGGCCGCTGATTCTCCGGCCCGTCTGGGCCGAGCAGCCATGTGGAAAAAGCAGGGTTCCGCCGGCCCCATCCACACCTGGTCTCTGCCGGCGGGAACACTGCCCGAAGGGTCGGGGCTGGCCTGTTGGGTGGGGGGGGGGGGGCGAGGCGCTCCTTCAACGGGGGGGGGGGCCTCCGATGGGGTCTGGCCCGCGATCGGGGCCCACCGATCCGCGGGCTGGCCTCTCCAGCCCCGGCCCTATTTTATTATGCGGTCGGCCCCTGAACCCCCACGCCATGTTGGGTTGGGTCCAGCACATTGAAGAAGACCACCGCGCATTCGCAGGTTGGTGCGGCCCAACTGCGCATGCACGGGTTGGCGCAGCGCCACTGCGCATGCGCGGGTTGGCGCGGTGCCCAGTTGGCGCCAGGAAGGGAGGCTGGAGCGGCGTGAACCGCTCCAGCGTGTGCTGCCCAGGGGGCCAGAATCGATAGTCCCCGTGCCCGTTTCGCGCCATCATGAAACGCGACTGCGTTCGCGACGGCGCGAACACTCTGTCTCTATTTCGGAGAATCACTCCGAAGGGCTTTGAAAACAGACCAAACATATGAAGCTCTCAGAGAAATTAGACTTTTGGAGGAGTTTGAAAATTCAATTCCTGATGTAGTGAGAAGAGCAGAGTGTTAAAACTGCGAGATTAGCAGCAGAAATGGCAAATGATTATGAATTAGTTCATAAATCAAAGTATGGTTTTCAACATCAGTTTCAGGCTGTGAGGGCTGGAAACTGAGGAAAAGGGAAATGCTCAAGTGGTAAAGGTAAAGGAGACTTAATGAGAGATAATAAGGATAGGGCATCAGATTTAAAAAGAAATCCAGGAGGGAGGACGAGAAATGAAAAGTTTCAGATGTTTTTACTAAAATAAATTAGGTCATGTAAAGTCACAGTGTTTGGGGTTTAAGAAAAGCACTGGGAAAGCTGATGTGGTAAAACAGGATAAACCAGTGGGGTTTGTTAAAGTGGTAAAGGAAAGTGCAATTGAAGTGGCGGAGGTGCAAATGAGTGTGCAGCCTGATCAAGAGGTTATTGATAAGAAGGTGCCAGATCTCTTTAAATGATTTACTTGTGTGGGTAAAGTTTACTCATATGTACTTGGAGGAGTAGGTAAAGAGTTAACATTTTAAGAGATACGGGAGCTGGCCAATCTTTGACGGTAAGAGATGAGGAGTTATGTAGTTTGGGAGAAATGTTGCCAGAAAATGTGGTAACATGTGGGGCGCGATTCTCCGCAAATGCGGTGAGTCGTAAAGGCTGCCGCAAACTGGCCGTGTTTCACGGCAGCCTCCGTGCCCCCTCCCGGGACCCGATCCTCCCCCCCGGTCGGGGCTAGCAGCGCGGCCCCGCGAAGCATGGCAACGCAGGCTTAGCGACCGTCGCTAAGCCCGCGCGCCAAGGGTCACGGCGGCTGATGCGCATGATGACGTCAGCCGCGCATGCGCAGTTGATGTCATCACGCATATGCGTCAAACCCGCACATGCGCGGGCCGTCATGCCCCTCAGCCGCCCCACGGACTGATCCTGCGGGGCGGCGGAGGAACAAAGAGTGCGCGGGTTTCGGACCCGCTGCCCCCCATCGGTGCCCACCGATCGCGGGCCCATGCCACCCTTGGCCGCGGCCATGCCAATCAGTGCCATGCTTGTCGGGAACGGCACTTTGCGGCCGTTT
Organism: Scyliorhinus canicula; assembly: GCF_902713615.1. Lineage (NCBI taxonomy): Eukaryota > Metazoa > Chordata > Chondrichthyes > Carcharhiniformes > Scyliorhinidae > Scyliorhinus > Scyliorhinus canicula. The sequence continues at coordinate 177,716,613 of NC_052146.1, forward strand.
TCACGAACGGTGAGAGCAGGTGTGTTTGCTCGTGAAAATGGCCGTAAAGGCCTGGGAACTCGGCCCATCGGCTAGGGGAGAATCGTTGTTCGCCGTAAAAAAAAGCGAGCAGCGATTCGTGTCGTGGGGCGGCCTTGGGGGGGGAGAATAGTGGGTGGTCGGGAAAAATGTCAGGAAGGCCCTCCCGCTATTCTCCAACCCGTCGTGGGCAGCGGAGAATCACGCCCGTGGAATTCAGGATGAGAAGAGTAGTGTTCCATTATATAAGGTGAGGTTGGAGAGCCCAGTGAAGAGTGGTGAAGTGGTAGTAGGAGTAACTATCTTGTCTAGGAATACAATTTATTTTGGGTAATGATATAGCTGGATCACAGGTGGCAGGGATGCCTACAGTGGTTGATAAGCCAGTGAAAAATCATACAACTGATTGGTTGAAGGGCGAATATCCTGGGATTTTTTTCTGATTTATGTCATAACAAGGTTGCAAAGTCACAGGTTAAGACGAGGAGAAATCAAAGAGTGAAGATAAAGTTGAAGTTGAATTATCAGAAACGATTTTTGATCAGATGGTTGGAAAAGAACAAGAACTGGTGGAGGATGAGGCGGATATTTTTAGTTCAGGAGAGTTGGCGGAGTTACAACAGAAAGATATAGAAATAAAACGGATGTCTCAGAAGCATACACGGAAGAGGAATCTGAGTATATATCAGAATGTTATTACCTTAAAAATGATGTCTTAATGAGAAAATAGAGATCTTTACATATGCAGGCGGATGAAAAGTGGTCAGACGTTCATCAAGTGGTATTGCTGGTAGTGTATAGAAAAGAGGTTTTGCGAGTAGCACATGGGGTACCAGGAGGGGGTCATTCGGGAGCACAGAAAACTCAAGCTCAAATACAATTTTTATTGGCCTGGACTACATAAAGATGGAGTTAAATTTTGTCAATCATGTCACACATGTCAAGTGATAGGGAAACCTCAACCGGTGATAAAACTAGCGTCCTTAATACCCATTCCAGCATTTGAGGAACCTTTTACAAGGGACTTAATTGATTGCTTAGGACCACTTGCAAAAACAAGAAATGGGAATCAATATCTTTTGACTATAATGGATATGTCTACTATGTTTCCAGAGGCCACTCCAGTACGCAATATTACAGCTAAAAATATTGTGGAGCAGTTACTTGAATATTTTACTAGATATGGACTACCCACAGAAATACAAAGGATCAAATTTTACGTTGAGGTTATTCAAGGAGGTTATGGATAGCTTAGGAGTAAAACAATTTGAATCAACTGTGTACCACCCAGAATCGCAGGGAGCATTGGAACGGTGGCATCAGACGTTAAAGACAATGTTGAGGACTTATTGAAGAGAAAATGCTGGAAAATCCCAGCAAGTCTGGCAGCATCTGTAGGGAGAGAAAAGAGTTAACATTTCGAGTCCGATGACTCTTTGTCAAAGCTTTGACAAAGAGTCATCGGACTCGAAACGTTAGCTCTTTTCTCTCCCCAGATGCTGCCAGACTTGCTGAGATTTTCCAGCATTTTCTCTTTCGTTTCAGATTCCAGCATCCGCAGTAATTTGCTTTTATTGAGGGCTTATTGTTAAGATTATCCAGAGGATTGGGTAAAGGAATTCTATTCGTTCTGTTTGCAGTTAGGGATGCACCTAATGAGTCAACCAAATTCAGTCCTTATGAACTAATTTTTGGTCATGAAGTAAGAGGACCACTTAAATTGATTAAGGAGAAATTGGTGAGTGAGCAGTCAGAAATTACATTCTTGGATTACGTGTTAAATTTTAGTGAACAATTAAATAGAGGAGGCGAATTGGCTAGACAACATTTAAAAGTTGCACGGCATGTGATGAAACAGGTAGCAGAGAAGAAAGTAAAGTTTGTAGTTTTGCCAGTGGAGATAAAGTTTCAGTATTGTTACCAGTGATAGTTAAACCTTTAAAAGCAAGGTTTTGTGGACCTTATCAGATTGAAAGGAAATTGAGTGAGGTGAATTATTTGGTAAGAATGCCAGATAGAAGGAAAACTCACCGAGTGTGTCATGTGAATATGCGTAAAAGTTATTTTGAAAGGGAAGGAGAGCAAAAGGAGGAGGTTTTAGTAATTCTAACTCAAAGTGAAGAACCAAATCCAGATGACTCTGAATTTGACATTCTTCAAATTAAATTGGATAACCAGGATGTTCTTAAAAATTATTGAGTTACCTTCCAGAGGAAAAACAAACTGACCTGAAAGAGTTATTAATAACACATGGGCAAGTTTGTGGAAATAATTGGGAAGTACTAAAATGGTTATACATGATGTAGATATGGGAGATGCTGTTCCAATTAAACAGCATCCATATAGACTTAACCCTTTAAAATTGGCGCAGGTTCAAAACAGAAATTGAAAGTATGCTTAAAAATGGCATAATTGAAGTGGGTTGCAGCCAATGGAGCTCACCCATAGTGATGGCACCGGATGGCACCCAACGATTGTGTGTGGACTATAGAACGGTTAATGCAGTTACAAGAACAGACTCTTATCCGATCCCACGTTTGTAGGACTGCATTAAGAAAGTGGGACAATCAGCTTTTATCTCCAACCTGAATTTACTTAAAGGTTATACTGGCAGGTATCTATCCGAAAGGGCAAAATAGATTTCAGCTTTTGTGACTCCAAATAGTTTATGCCAATTCCAAGTTATGGCCATTTGGCATGAAAACCCACCCCAGCCATATTTCAATGGTTAACTAACATAGTCATTTCAGGATTACCCAATTGTGCAGGTAATTTCGGCAATCCGGTGATTTTTAGTCAGACGTGGAAAGAACATTTGAAGCAGCTGATGGAGTTATTCGATCGATTTCAGGAGGCGGGTTTGGTGGTAAACCTAACCAAAAATGAATTTGGAAAAGCCCAAGTCATGTTCCTTGGCCATACAATTGGCATGGAGTTTCCAATACCCTTGACACAAACGGAAATAATTAGATTTATTGGCGTGAGTGGTTTTTACCATAAATTTGAGCCGGATTTTGGCAGCATGGTTGCTCCACTGATGGACTTCTGAAGAAGCATAGCAAAATTCAGTGGACAGCGTAGTGTCAACAGGCATTTGAAGGCTGTGTTCACTGCTTCCGTGTTGGAGAATTTCAACAGCTTTGTGATCGGCTTGACTGAAAGTACCTGACCTTAAAGAAAGATGCAGATGCTGTGGAGAAATAGATGGTTTGTGCAGAGACCTTCTTGTCCAAGGAGACTTTCAATCAAGAGGGATTCCAGTTGCAGGACGGCAAATAACTGAAATGGACTAACTTATTGAAAATGTTTGCCTGTTTTGTTTTTGAAAAATGTAATGTTATTGTCAATTGTTATTAATGGACAAGTGAAGAGGTGAAAAACGAAACCATCTTTGAAGTTGATGGTTTATTTTTTTTCTTGGGGGATGGTGTCATGTGAGTGTCCCTATAAGAAAGGTTCTTGACTTATTGCATGGCTTCAGTTATGTCATTTTTGCGGGTGGCGTTTGGCTGTGACTCTGAGTTTTACTTTTGCTTTGAGTTTTGGACTGGTTTGAACTGCACAGGTTGAAAGAAGTGTCTTTCTCTATCTTCATTTTAAAAGCTGTTCCAGACTGCTTGATAACTTAACAGATAATTGCTTTCTGGAAAGAATTCAAACCTGCTGTTTGAAAAGGGGAACAGAGTATCAATAACAACAGTCTTATTCCAGTGAGAATGCCGTGTGGTAGGCCATGCCTTTGAAAAGGGGTTTCTGGTTTTACTTGGATTTTGTTATTGAATTGGAACAGTTAAGGGGGAATTCATTAAGAGTTATACATCGATTACTGAAATGTTAACTAAATTCGTAGTATAAAGCTTGTTTATTTTGGATTAAAAGCACGTAAGAAGTCTGTTCATGTGCTCTTGTGCTCACCCCAGCCAAATTCAACAAACAGTTATAGGTCAGGTGACCTCCATAATATACCTAGTAGTTTTCTAAACCATGGACCATAACACCACCCAAGGTCAATGGACCTTTATGTGGTCCGCATCCCGCCCGTGGCGATCTTGCGGCGCGTGCATCCGAAGAATCCAGCCCGGGTTATCAGTTAGTATCTTATTATGGGACCATACTGCGCAAATTAACTGTTTGCTTACATTAAAGCCGTAACTACATTTCAAAAGTACATAATTTGCTGTAATGTGCTTTCACTATGTCTTGAGACCATGGAAAGGATGTTTTAATTGGGAGTCTTTGGGTTTTTAATCAGGTAGGTATAAAATCAGCCTATGTACATACGCATCAGGAAACCTGCTTGATGTTTTCTGATGTTTATGTGGCACCATGGAATCCCATTCCTGGCATCTTTTTCCTGACCGTGTCACAGATGTAGTCCCACGATAGTTATAACCATTTCCGTTAAAGCAATCAGTAGGTCCACCTTCATTTGTCGCCACTGAAAAGTAAACAATGTAGAAGATTTTGAGGAACATTCTTATATTAAAAAACTCATAATCTAGTATTATTTACCAGTATTCCTAGTTAATTTACTGTTTGTCGTAATTGTGGTTTGTTATTTTATTATTTTTCCAATCTCCTAACCTTGCTCTCAGCATTAAAAATATCCAATGTGGTTTGATGTAGTTTTATCTGTCATCTGTATCCATAATAATGCATTATTGTTATTCTCTGGTGTCCAAATGAATTTAACAAGCATTTAAGTTGATGAAATTGTTAAAGCACATGGGATCCGATGCCCGGTCCCAGGGGCAATGAAGGCGGCAAAAGCAGGGAGACAGCATAGTGAAGGGAAATTCAAAAATAAGTTAAAAAAACAGCTGTGAAAAAAGCGGCTGAAAGTCCATCGGGGAATGGAAAGGCCATCGTGGGGACGGGAAGAAAAGTGGAGGCTGGGGCACCGGGGAGGCCGCATTGTCCATGGCTGAAGAAATGACTAAGGTGATGGCCGTGGAACTCGAAAGGAACTTCACAAAACACATGGAGGCGATGAGGAAGGAGATGGGGGTGGTATTAAAAGTGTTGGTGGAGGAGGCGATTGCCGCGGTAAGGGCGGCGGTATTGAGTGCAGTGGCTGAGGTGCGGGAGCAAGGTGAGGCGCTGAAAGAAATGGAAGAGACATTATCGCAGCACAGTGATTAACTTACCTCGATGGGCAAGGATATGCGGAAGATGATAGAGATCAAAAGGGGTCTGCGAGCCAAAATGGACGACTTGGAAAACAGATCCAGGCAACAGAATCTGAGGATTGTGGGTCTGCCCGAAGGAGTGGAAGGCCCGAGGCTGACTGAGTATTTTGCTACGATGTTGGCGAAGCTATTGGGGGAGGGGGATGACCCCTCCCGATATGAACTGGATCGGGCTCATCGGTCGTGGAGGCCTGTACCAAAGGAGAGTGAGCCGCCAAGAGTAGTGACTCTGTGTTTTTGTAGGTACAGTGTGAAATAGAAGGTCCTGTGCTTGGCAAAGCAGGAGTGGGTGGTGAAGTGGGCTGGAGCTGGTATACGCATATATCAGGACTTTACGGTGGAGCTGGCGAGGAGGCAGGCTGCCTTCAGCCGGGTGAAGAAGGCACTGTACATCAGTAAGGTGAAGTGCGGCAAAGTATACCCAGCTATGTTAAGGATGACCTACAAATCCAAGGACTTTTACTTTGGGACGGCGGAAGCAGAGGAGGAGTTTGCGAAGGCAGAAGGACTGTGACTGAATTGAGAAATGGTCATGTACCGATGTAGCCTCATGTAGCTGTATTTTTTGTACTGCGTGCTGGTGTATGTGCTAAATGTGCCAACGTTGTGTATATTTTGACAAGGGAAGAGATGGGACTTTCACTTGCAATGATGGTTCTTTGGGGCTTGGGTGTGTATGCGGGGTTTGTGTGCTAAAGGGGATGTCTTGGTTTTCCTTGAACCGAGAAAGGGGGAAAGAGACCCAGGCGGGGGGGGGGGGGGGGGGGGGGCTCCATGCAGGCCGGTTTAAGTCGGCCAGTGAACAGGTGGGGGGGGGGGGAGGGGCTGCGGCCATCGGAGCCTGGCAGAACAGGGTCCGAGTGGTCTAGCCGGGGTGGAAAGTTGGGGGGGAAGGAACAGAGGTTGGGGGGCAGGAGTTTTATTTTTTATTTTTTTTTTAAATTTAGATTACCCAATTATTTTTTCCAATTAAGGGGCAATTTAGCGTGGCCAATCCACCTACCCTGCACGTTTTTGGGTTGTGGGGGAGAAACCCACGCAGACACGGGGAGAATGTGCAAACTCCACACGGACAGTGACCCAGAGCCGGGATCGAACCTGGGACCTCAGCGCCGTGAGGCGGTTGTGCTAAACACTAGGCCACCGTGCTGCCCCTGGGCAGGAGTTTTATAAGACGAAGTGGAGGGGAGGAGTCGGGGGGGGGTGCGGTTTACAATTCATGGGTGTCATTTACGGTACTCTTTCGGGGATTGGATGGCATTGAATGTTTGGGGGGGGGGTGGACTCTATAGGTCAGTGGTGACCATAGGCGATTCCTGATTACTATTTTTTTTTCCTTTGCTTTTCCCACCGTGGGAGGGTTTGTTTTATTTGATACTTCTATGGTCAGGTGGGCCATTATTTGGGGTGGTGGGAGGTTGGGAAGGTTGTAGTTAATAAGGGGATTGACTCTGTATTTGTTACCATTTACTGTTTGTTGGTGGGGTGTAAATTCAGAAGAAAATGTGAAAATGGAGAATAAAAATATTTTACAAAAAGAAAGCACATGAATCCTTAGTTTTACAAAGGAGCAAGAAAGTGGTGGTCACCCTTTATGCCATGAATGTGTCTAGATTTTGGAAGAAAATAATCAAATTTCCTTTTTGTTTAAATAAATTTATAGTACCCAATTATTTTTTTTTCCAATTAAGGGGCAATTTAGCATGGCCAATCCACCTAATCTGCACATCTTTGCGTTGTGGGGGTAAAACCCACGCAGACATGGGGAGAATGTGCAAACTTCACACGGACAGTGACCCAGGGCCGTGATTTGAACTCGGGTCCTCAGCGCCATAGTCCCAGTGATAACTACTGTGTCACGTGCCGCATCCTCCATCCTCCTTTTAACTGGACACAAGAAGCCTTTAAAAAGCTGTCAAGAACACTTGGGGTGGGATTCTCTGTTTCAGAGACTACATGCTGATGCCAGGACTGAATCAGTGGTGTTTTATGACCACGGAAGCAGCGCCACCCCTGGAGCAATTCAGGATCCATTAATGGGCTAGCACCGGTACCATGTGGAACTAGAGCAATTCCAATGAAAAACGGTGTCTAATTCGCGGGTGGGATTGGCACTCAGCCGCACACAAGCACTCTGTGATGATAGGCAGACTATCATCTGTATATAATATTAGTAGATCATCATCATCTGTATGTGCATGACAAGTTATACATTTTTACTGTTGTAGTTCCAGCATCCGACCATCAGGTGGTGTGAGTATGCAGGCACATGACCCGGGTACACCATGTATTCCATAGAAGGTGTTAAGGAGGAGTTGATAGGAGTCGCATATTAGAGTATCTATGTAGTATCTGAGTGTAACCCCATTATTTCCAGCTGCAATGATCTTAGACATGACAGTAATCTTTTAGTATAGTGTTAGGAATAAATAGTCTTGTAAAATAGAGTCTAATGTTCTTTGTTAACACTTCCACATCAAAATCGAAGATCAGCACAATCAAAGAACATTACATGATACCAGCAATGGGGCATCGAAAGAAAACATAGAAAGTTAGGTACGTCGAAAAGACACGAGAACAATCGGAGACTTGGAGAAAATCGGCTGTAAAACTAAATACTACCAGGATCGTTGAAGCATTGAAAACTCCCAACCAACTGCTCACGACTGGTAATGATGCGAACTAGCATGCTTTCAAGCAACACTTCACTTTTTACATGCAGGCTCATGGTCTCCAAAAAGTTTCAGACGAGAGAAAAATAGTGCTCCTAATGACAGTAGCCGTTCCCCAAGCAATTGACTTGTACAATACCTTTCAAGTCGCTTTGGAGGAAGACAAGAAGAGCTACTTAAAGATAATCGAGCAATTCGATAACTATTGCTATTCTCAAAAAAATGAAACATTTGAGCGCTACATGTTCAGGATGAGACTGCAAAAATCTGGCAAAACATTTGACTGTTTTGTCACGGATCTTCATCTCAAAGTACAATCTTGCAATTTTGCAGACCTCCATGAATCATTGATAAAAGACCAAATCGTACACAGTATACAATGTGATAAATTACGCGAGCGATTGCTGAGGGAAAGCGATTTAAAATTCGCAGATGGCGTTACAATCCGCAAGGCCAGTGAGACAGCACTAAAGCAGATCACTGAGGTCCAGACCCGAGAAAGTGTCGGGAAAAAAGAGTGTGTGACCGGCGCCAATTTTGCTGTGTGACAGCAAAATCAGAAACGTGTTCCGAGTGGCGGCCATTTTAAAACATTTTCGGCAAAACATGTGCCAGAAAAAAATCACTTTGCACAACAGTACCTGTTCAATGAAAGAAGACGGCAATCAAAGAACGTGAATGTAATAGCCAAGGCTACAAAAACTAGCATGAAATTAATGACGAACCAATTGGAGTTTAAGGTTCTGTTTTTTGTGAACATAATTGATGAAAATGCTGGACGACAAAGAGCACAAAAAATTCAGATGGAGAAAACATCAGATGAGTGGACTACATCGCGTAAAAGTAAAGTTAGACACCGGAGCTCGCGCAAACTTAATTAACAAAGCCGACTTAATGAACTTGAAATTAAACCGAATATCCAAAACACAGATTGGGTCCTGAGCGCCTACAATGGGAAAAATATGACAACTCTCGGTTGGGATGGTGAATTTTGTTGGAAAAGCCATCCCCAACTTAGCCTCAAAAACAGTGCACTTCAGGAATTTAACAAGGAAGGCTGTTCCATTTGAATGGACTGACAGTCATGAGACAGAGTGGTCTTACCTGAAAAATGCATTGACCAGTTTTAGCATTCTTTGACCCAGCCAGTGCAGACTTGATGGGCCGAATGGCCTCCTTCTGCACTGTAAATTTTATGATTCTATGAACAAGATGGCAACCTGAAGAACGGTACCCCGTTTTGCAGATGTGGAGCTTGATACCCTACTGGACGTTATGGAGGAGAGGTGGGGCACTGTGTTCCCTGAGGTAGGAAGGAGGCTGCCAGCCGCCACCGTACAACATGCTTGGGTGCAGGTGGCAGAGACCACGAGCCCCTCTGACAGGACTGGCCAGCAGTGCCGGAAAAAGCTGCACGACCTCTGCAGGTAGGCCAGGGTGAGTAGCCAGCACCATGTCCCTGGCACCAATTATATCCCACAAACCTGTGAACACTCCCCCCCCCCCCCTCCTCAACCTGGAGGATGACCGAACCCCACAAGCCGGACGTCTGCTCACACCCCACCCTGCACCACATGTCAGCATCCATATCGCCTGCTATAGGCAGCTGCCCTATTCACAATGGCCACCAGCTGTTCGCTCTCTGTACTGCCTGTATCCAACTGCCTAACGTTTTGCATTCCCCCCCCCCCCCCACCTCCACAAACCTCCCACAGGAGAAGGCGGCTCACAACCGTTGAGACCTGCGGCCTCTCACTGTCATGGAGCAGCAAGTACTGGACTTTGTCGGAGGGTCGGGAGAGAGTGCAGTCGCCGAGGCGGAGGATGGCACCAGGGAACCAAGTAAGCCCCTGCTGAATAGCAGTGTCCCTACGATATGCATGGCGCAACACCCCGCCACCCCACTCCACCCTACCACACCCACAACAACCCATCATTCCACATCCCCCACATCACCCCACCATCGCCCCAATTCGCGATCCAACCATGCATCATGTCTTGTATCTTGCAGGATCACCTGGCGATGAGCCGGCCCTTCTCATGTCCCTCACCCCAGCCACTGTTAGACGTATTAGATGCTGTGATATGAAGAGACAAAAGTTCTGTTCCTTTTTCACCAACACACTTTTATTTCTTCCAACAGACTCTGCACAAAACTCTATATATCACCAGACCCAGAGGCCACCTGAAGTCCCTTTATATATCAGTGTCACTTAACATAAATGAGACAACTAATTGAAATGTCTCTTAACTCATTACTTAACAGTCTCCCCTTCCTTGGAGAAAAAAAAACAATTAGGTGAAAACAGAATTTCAAGAAACTAAAACACACACATGATTCCTCCCCTTTTTTTTCGGAAGAGAAAAAAAAGTCACAGAAACAGGCACCTTTCATTAACAATATCCAAAAGTTTCCGTGAACTAGCCCCTCTTTTTGTAAAACAGTCTGACAGTTGATAGCTACTGTCAACGCATTTAATTTTTGTTATTTCCCCTCAGTCCAACATCTGTTTCAAACTTGCGATGTCTATCCTTAACCTCTTTTCATTGACACTTTTTGTAGAGTGCACATTTTCCCACAGGGATTTGTCAATGTGACAGTCAATAGGTATATTACCCAAATCCCCTAATCCCAAAATTTCTGTCAATATCTGACTTATATAAAAGGCCATATCCACCGTTTCCACAAGGCTTAACGTCTCAGCAGCCAAAGTGCTTTTGACCACTCTCCTTATTTTCTTTGTTTCCCACACAAGAGGGCAACATTTACCATTGTTCCCCAAAAGGAAAATTATAAAACCTCCTGCGCTTGAAACCCCATCACATAAATTTGCATAGGATGCATCACTATAAACTATAAACTACGGTCACCTAAAACCGGGAACTTCAAAACACACTCCTGCATTTTTCGTTTGGCCAACACTTTATTTGCTCTTATTATGTTTTCCACTTTGGGATCATTCATTTTTGTACTGAACTCTAAGACATCAAAACTCAAGTCTGGTCTAGCCTGTCTACCTAACCAGTTCAGTTGCCCAATTAAACTTCGCAGTTGCTCTTTTTCTATCTTTGAAACCATTGCGTCTTTTTGTGAAACCCGGCCATGACTAATTGCTATTGGACTGATGCTTTCCAAGTAAGATTGCTGATGTAAAGTTGCCCCTAACTGAGTCTGTCCGATTTCCAATCCAATATATTTAAATGCGCCGGAATCCTGACTTCCAACCCTGAATTCTTTTCTCAAACCAGAGATTACAATAGCTTCAAAATCACTAGTCCCACCCAACAAAACATCATTGACATGCATCATAAAGATGCCAGAAAGAGTTCCTTTATAGTGCCAGTAAAACATTGCAGGATCTGCTTTCAACTGGCAACAGCCTAACTTTAACAAAACTGACCTTACCGAAAATTACCACACTCTAGATGCATCATTTAATCCACATACACATTTGTTCAACTTCCAGAGTACCTCTTCTGTGTTAGCTGCTTCTTTAGGAGGACGGAGAAAAATGTCTCTCTGGAGCTGATGCCCCTGCAAAAAGGCAGCTTTTATATCTATAGATTTGCATTCCCGTGCCTTTGTGGCTAATAGAGCCAAGAAAATCTTTAAAATAACCTTTCCTGCTGTAGGTGAATCTATCCTTAAATCCTGATCTTCTAAGTTTTATTCAAATCCCTTTGCCACAAGCCTGGCCTTTGCCTTACAAGTTCCATCTGGAAGAACCTTTTCCGTGCAAATCAATCTGTGGGATAGAGCTTTTGTCCCCTATCCGGTACTTCCGTGTATACCCCAAATTCACTCCAACTATGCAATTCTTGCTGTTTAGCATCTTTGATAACTTTTTCATCTAATTTATTTGAAGCCACCAAAATCTCACCTGCATGTGGGCTTCTGCTCCTATTAGTATTTGTAGTCTTACTCATGTTCCGAGATCTTGATAAACTATGTCCCCTCTCCCGCCTGGTATCACGTTCTGTACTGTTACTGCTTGATCTTTCCCTTCTGTTGCGGGATGTCCTTTCAATAGTTCTTGACCTTTTCCTGTGAACCTGTTCACTATCCGATGTACTATCTGAACTGGCACTGCGTTTCTGTGCCCTCCATTTTTGAACTTTGTTTTCCCAATCCATTGTCTTAACTCCCTCCCCTGAATGCTGTACATTCAACCAATGTTTAGACTTTCCAGTGGCCTTCCCTGCTCTACTAATAACAGTTGTATCCTTCCATTGAATAGACCCTTCAGGCAAGTATGTCACTTTTGTACCAGCTTTTGGCAGTTGCCCTTTTGGAAAAATGGCCTGTTCTAATTTATCAGAAGTATCGTGTTCCTCGACAGAAACCCTGTCTATATCAGTTAACTGGTCCTCATAGTTCTGTAACACGTGTGTACCAGATGACTCTGGTTCCTCGTCATGTCTGTCTGCTCTGTCTAAATTTGAAAATTTGTAATCGGTACCCATTATCCTTGATGAATATACCCTAACTGTTTGATTACCATGTTGCAAAATAATTGTTTTTCCATCTATGCCTATGATCTTCCCTGGGCCTTTCTATTCATTAAAATTGTCTCTCTTATAGTATACCATGAGTCCTTGCTGAAAAACGGCATCTGATGGCCATACATTATGTCTTAAAGCTCTGCGAATTCTTTCAGAGACTTCCGCTTCCAAAAAAGCTTTTCTACTGCTATGTAATGCATTTAAATGTTCAGCAAAACCAGAGCTAATTGTAGTCCCTTCCCAAGCTGGAGGCTGGTCATCCAAAATGGATGGAATTTTAGGATTTCTACCAAACACTAATTGATAAGGACTATAGCCCTCAACCACCTGCAATGAATTATTTGCATGTACCGCCCATGCTAAAGCTGAATTGAGGCTGCAGTTTGGTCGATTTGCCAAAATTTTCCGAAGTATGTCATCGATGACAGCATTATTTCTTTCGCAGACACCATTACTAAATGGGCTTTCTGCAGCCGTGTTCATAACTCTGGTATTCATGCTTTCACACATATCCCTAAACATCATTAGCAAATTCTCCCCCATTGTCCATAAGGAATTTTGCCGGTGGACCCATTCCTGTCCCGATCCATTTTTCCAGGATTTGATCCAGAATTACTCTCTTTTCTTTACTTCGTACAATCGTTGATTGACTAAATCTGGTTGCTAAATCTACAAAATGCTAAATAAATATATGAAAATGAAAAAATGAAAAAAAAAATATTATTTGCTTTATCCCAGATCTTAAGGTCCATGGCCACAATGTTGTTAAAATCCCTGGCCAAAGGTAGGGTTACTATCGGTCGTGCTGGTGTCCTCCTGTACTTCCTACAAACTTCACAGCGATCACTAACCTGTTCTATCAGTTTAGTATCGTCGTCACCCCTTACCCCTGCATCCTTTAATAAATGTTTCAGCGTTCGAGGAGACGGATGTGCAAATTGCCTATGCAGTTTTACTACAAGCTTTTTATCAGCTAAAGTCCCATTTTCAACTGCCATTAACACATCCTTAACCACTCTAGTTGAAATATTATTTGGCAGTAATGGAATACAATAGTGTCCCGACTGTGTAAATTGTAAGTCCACCATCTTTCCAAAAACTGTTACCTTATCCTGTTCCGTATCCAGTTTGATGTGTGCTTTCTTCATCGACGGTCTGCTCAGAAGCAAAGGTATCTCACTTGATACAACATCCATGCTAATGAAATGATTCACTCCAGCAATATTGCAAGGGATGACCACTCTTTTCAGTGACTTCAGAGTATTATCATCCCCAAACCTGAAACTTGTGGAACTTTCAAATTCCTTAACCTTGTTACGATTTTCAGCATTCAAGGAGTCCAGATAAAATTTTAACCAGTCAATCCCACACACAGTAGATGTGCAGCCACTGTCCAATACAGCACAGTTGACGGATTCGGCAACTAACACCCACATTACCGGCGTAAAACTGCTTGTTAATAGGACAATGCCTTATTTCTGGTCACTATCTTTTTCCTTTTCTGACTCTTCCATGTCATGTGTTGCTTCAAACACTATCATAACGAGTTGGACAGTTGAAAGCATAATGGCATTGAGAGTCTTAGACTTAGACTTAGAACAGTACAGCACAGAACAGGCCCTTCGGCCCTCGATGTTGTGCCGAGCAATGATCACCCTGCTTAAACGTAACCCGTATAACCCGTATAACCCAACAATCCCCCCCATTAACCTTACACTACGGGCAATTTAGCATGGCCAATCCACCTAACCCGCACATCTTTGGACTGTGGGAGGAAACCGGAGCACCCGGAGGAAACCCACGCACACACAGGGAGGACGTGCAGACTCCACACAGACAGTGACCCAGCCGGGAATCGAACCTGGGACCCTGGAGCTGTGAAGCATTGATGCTAACCACCATGCTACCGTGAGGCCCCATCGAAAAAATCGATTTATCATGCCCCGTACATTTCTGGGGTTCATCTTCCTATTGTAGGTTCTAACTGGGTTTCTGTCTTCATAATGTCCTTGTCTCGGTCTCCTTTTATAGTCATGAGGCCTGTTCGTAGCCATACGATTTCGCCATCCTGTTAGTATTTATCTTCCATATTCTGCCTTATTGCAGGCTGACCTATTTGGGTCATCAGAGCCATCGGAATCGAATGTTTCCCCAGAAACTTTTGTAAATGTTTTGTCATCTGTTCGAATAAGGTATCCTTATCCGTAAACTGAACTCCTATCAAAACCAGGAGTCTATCCATGTTGTTTACTCTAGAACAGTCAAGTAATATAAAGGCCAACACAGACTGTGGTAATTCCAGGTTATGTTTATGCAGCCTTTTATATAGTCTGCCAAATTCCATTATATAGTCTTCCATGGAGAAATACTCCATTTTCCGGAACTTATCAAAATCCGACCATGCTTCATACGCACTTAACAAGTCATCTTTCTTATAAATCTTATCCATATAATGTAATAAAGTCGCCAGACCTTCTTCTGAGTCTAACTCTTCCAATTCCAGCTCAGAAAACACTTTGTTTCGGATTTTGCTGCCATATGGTAAAGAAAGAGCCAATGCCATACCTTGTTTTCTCTTTCCTAAAGCAGTTACCTTAGTCCACATAACTACTGCACTTCTCCATTGGTCGTACGATTGCCTTTCAGAAAATAAGGGAGGAGAGTCATATCCAGCCATCTTTATCCTGGGTTCAGCCATATATCCCTTTTTTTTTACTCACTCCTTGGTTTGATCTGGAAAAACTGTATCTTTCAACCCTTCACATTTATACAGCGACCATTCTCTGCTACCAATTGTTAGACATATTAGATGCTATGGTACGAAGAGACAAAAGTTCTGTTCCTTTTTCACCAACACACTTTTATTTCTTCCAACAGACTCTGCACAAAACTCTACACATCACCAGACCCAGAGGCCAACTGAAGCCCCTTTACATATCAGTGTCATTTAACATAAATGAGACAACTAATTTCAATGTCTCTTAACCCATAACTTAACAGCCACAACCCTAGTTACATCAAGCGACGAGGTGAGACTGGACAGCGACGTGAGCTCCCAACTGGGAGTAGCGAGGCCCCAGAGCACCAGTCCGAAGATGACACCAACTTTCCGTCACAGCTGTTTCCAACACCCTCCATAATCACCTCGGTTAGGCATTGTCATGAAGAGGCTCCTGGGGTACAGTTTGGTGAATACCACACATGTGCAGCAGTACATCATGTGGAGGGAGGAACCCCCGAGGGGGTGGATGGTCAGAGGGCAGCCTGACCCCAGTGACCAGCTGCCATCAAGACAGGTCTTGGGTTTCTGGAAAGGGCGGTCCCATCGACGCTGGAGATGCAAACACAGAGCTGGGGGCTACACGCGGGGTTGTCAGCAACCATCCAATGCCTGCAGGTGCAGTTGAAGGTTCCCAATCACCTGCAGGGGCAGGAGGTTGTGCCAGCCACGTGCACCACCCAGGCCGACACTGCATGGGTGGCCTCCGGGATGGAGGCCTTGGGGGTGAAGATATCGGCCACGGATCAGGATGTACAAGACCTTGGGCAATGGTGTGGCTGATGGCCGAGGCATGTGACATGGCAGCCCTGTCACAAGCAGCTATGTACCAGAGCCACCTAGACATGGAGCGGGCTCCAGAGCTTGGTCCTGTCACAACGGGTATGGCTGTAGGCGCCAATGGCATTACCCAGATGCTGGCTGACCTGAGCCAGTCACAGGGGCACAGTCCCAGAGGGAGCTGGAAAAGTCCCTGTGCTCTATGCCTGTGAGCATAGAGACCCTAGTTGAGAAAGGAGGGTGCCTCCAAGACTGGCAGTGTCATGTGGCACGGAAGCTGCTGGAGCTCACTCTGGCCGCACCTCTGTCCCATGGAGTAGCCCGAGGGCCGCCAGGCACCCCAAGAGAGAAGGCGGTGATGAGGCCCTGGCCAGTGACCTGCGCAGGTAAGGTGTTGGAACACCACAGCCTTTCAGATTTTCCCACCTCCTGTCTCTGGCGCCTACGATGCACAGCAGGCAGAACAGGGTGGCACCAAGTCACTTGGGACACCCGAGAGGCTACCAGGACCGGCCAGGCTCGGTTGCTCCAGAGGACAGTCACCGAAGGGGACCCAGGTCACAGGATGGGAATCGCAGGTGCCTCAGCCCCTGATGTACCTCCTCAGGTCCACCTAGATGTAGTATTAGAGCCTGTAAGGCCAGAACGTTATGCACCAGTTAATTTGAAACAGGAAGAATTTCCTCCTCAACTCAGTCGTAAATCGACTTCCGGTTGCGGTGATGTGGAGCTAAGCCACACGTTCGGTAGCTCCCGCTATTTTCGGTCTTTTGGGCTCTTTTAAGGGCCAGTAGCAGTACTGGTTGCACTTTTCCCCGTGTGGGAACACTTCCTCTAAGATTCTCCGCCGTTGGATGGCCTGGACCAGGAACGGAGCGGTCAAAAAATCGGCTTTGGAGCAGAGAAAGGTGTTAGGCAGGAATGGCAAGATGGCGGCGGGCGGGGAATCTGCAGCTTGGCAGCAGTGGGCGCGGGAGCAGCAGGAGCTGCTTCAGCGTTCCTTCACGGAGCTGAAGGCCTCCCTGGACAAGCTCATGGCGACCCAGACGACTCAGGGTGCGGAGATCCGAGAGCTTCGGCAAAAGGCCTCGGAGAGCGAGGACGAACTCCAGGGCCTGGCAGTGAAGGTGGGTGGTCAGCGAGGATGGAGGAGATGGAGAACCGCGCCCGTCGGAACAACCTGCGGATTCTAGGCCTCCCAGAGGGGCTGGAAGGTTCGGATTTGGGGGCCTATGTGACTATGATGCTGAACTCGCTAATGGGCGCGGGGTCGTTCCAGGGACCCTTGGAGCTGGAGGGTGCCCATCGGGTGCTGCTGAGGAAACGCAAGCCAAACGAGCCGCCTCGGGCGGTGCTGGTCCGTTTTCACCGCTTTGTCGACCGTGAGTGTGTGCTGAGATGGGCGAAGAAGGAGAGTAGTAAGTGGGAGAATGCGGAGATCAGGATCTACCAGGACTGGAGTGTGGAGGTGGCAAAGAGAAGGGCTGGTTTTAATCGGACGAAGGCAGTGCTCCACAAGAAGGGGGTCAAGTTTGGCCTGTTGCAGCCGGCACACCTCTGGGTCACTTATAAAGACCCCCAGCTCTACTTTGACTCTCTGGAGGAGGTCTGGGCTTTTGTCCAGGCAGAGAAGCTGGACTTGAACTGGGGGCTGGGGAATGGTGTACACAGCCCGGAGGCTTTGTCCTCCTTGGTATCCTTTCGCTTTTACTGGTTCTATTTGATGATGTATTTTTGCTGTTTTGCTTTTTTGGGACTGTTATCTGTTTACTTGGGCGTTTTGTCACGTCTGTTTTTTTTTTCACTGGTTGAGAGTTTGGGAGTGGTTCGCGGCCCTGTTGGGTCATGTGCCTGTCTTTTCCCGCGCGTTTGGTCGGGGGGACGGGGCTCGGGACGGAAGCGCGGGCTTCTCTCCCGCGCTGGAGGAGCAGTGGGCGGGGCTGTTACGGGGGTGGGGGCGCGGTGGTTGTGTTGCACTGGGGAGGGTCATTGGGGTGGCGGGAGCAGCCGGGGTCAACAGGAGTCGGCTGACTTACGGAAATACAATGGAAGGGGTTACGCAGCTAGTGGGGGCCCTAGCTTGGGGGGGTGGGATTGCTTGGGGGGGGGGGGGGAATAGGGGGGAGTACCAGTTTGCTGCTGGAATGGCCGAGAAGGAGCTGGAGCATGTAGAGGGGGTTGGGATGAGGGTCTGTCGCCGTGGGGACTGGGCTCAGCGGGGGGCGCGGGCACGTGGCGGACTGAGGAAGGGTAATGGCTAGTCAACGGGGGGGGGGGGGGGGGCAGGTAGCCCCCTGATAATCTGGAATGTGAAGGGACTGAATGGGCCGGTCAAACAGGCCCACGTGTTTACGCACCTAAAGGGGCTGAAGGCGCATGTGGCCATGCTTCAGGAGACACACCTGAATGTGGTGGATCAGGTTAGATTGAGGAAGGGATGGGTAGGCCAAGTGTTTCATTCGGGGCTGGATGCAAAAAATCGGGGGGTGGCGATCCTGGTGGGGAAGAGGGTGATCGTTTGAGGTGTCGAATGTGGTGGCAGACAGCGGCGGGTGGTATGTGATGGTAAGCGTCAAGCTGCAGGGGGAGCGGGTGGTGCTGGTCAATGTATACGCCCCTGTTCTGCCTGCTGTGCATCGTAGGCGCCAGAGACAGGAGGAGGGAGACCAGCGCCCGCTTTGGCGCTTGGAGGTGGGGCTGCTGGCGGACGAGGAGGTGGGCGGGCGGGTTCGAGGATGTATCGAGAGGTACCTGGAGGCCAATGACAATGGGGAGGTCCGAGTGGGGGCGGTCTGGGAGGCGCTGAAGGCGGTGGTCAGGGGGGAGTTGATCTCCATTCAAGCCCACAGGGAGAAGAGAGAGCAGAGAGACTGGGAGAGACTGGTGGGAGAGATGGTGAGGGTGGACAGGAGATACGCGGAGGCTCCAGAGGAGGGATTGCTGAGGGAGCGGCGTAGTCTCCAGGTTGAGTTCGACTTGCTAACCACCAGAAAGGTGGAAGCTCAGTGCAGGAAGGCACAGGGAGCGGTGTATGAATATGGGGAGAAGGTGAGCAGGATGCTGGCACACCAGCTCCGTAAGTGGGATGCGGCCAGGGAGATTGGTGGAGTTAAGGATGGGGAGGAAATGTGGTGCGCAGGGGGGTAGACATTAATGGAGTCTTCAGGGACTTTTATGAGGAACTGTATCAGTCCGAACCCCCAGCGGAGGAGGGGGGGGATGGGGCGCTTTTTGGACCGGCTGAGATTCCCGAGGGTGGAGAGGGACAGGTGGAGGGACTGGGGGCGCCGGTTGAGCTGGAGGAGCTGGTCAAAGGGATAGGGAGCATGCAGTTGGGGAAGGCCCCAGGGCCGGATGGGTTACCAGTCGAATTCTATAAGATGTATGCAGACCTGTTGGGCCCCCTGTTGGTTAGGACCTTCAACGAGGCAAGGGAAGGGGGGGCTCTGCCTCCAACGATGTCTCGGGCGCTGATTTCCTTGATCATTAAGCGGGACAAGGATCTCCTGCAGTGCGGGTCATACAGGCCGATCTCACTCTTAAATGTAGACGCCAAGCTGTTGGCGAAGATTTTAGCCACGAGGATAGAGGACTGTGTACCGCAGGTTATCCACGAGGATCAAACGGGGTTTGTGAAGGGGAGGCAGCTGAACACTAACATACGGAGGCTCTTGAATGTTATAATGATGCCGGCGGTAGAAGGGGAGGTGGAGATAGTGGTGGCGTTGGATGCGGAGAAGGCCTTTGATAGGGTTCAGTCGGGGTACTTGTGGGAGGTGCTGGAAAGGTTCAGTTTTGGGGAGGGGTTTGTCAGGTGGGTAAGGCTGTTATATGAGGCCCCGATGGCGAGTGTGGCCACGAATAGGAGGAGGTCGGAGTATTTTCGGTTATACCGAAGGACGAGGCAGGGGTGTCCCTTGTCCCCCCTGCTTTTTACTCTGGCAATTGAACCCCTGGCCATGGCGCTGAGGGAGTCGAGGAACTGGAGGGGGCTGGTGCGGGGTGGGGAGGAGCACCGAGTGTCGCTCTATGCGGATGACCTATTGTATGTGGCAGATCCGGTGGGGGGAATGCCGGAGGTGATGAGGATTCTCCGGGAATTTGGGAATTTCCCGGGTTACTAGCTCAACTTGGGGAAGAGCGAGCTGTTTGTTGTACACCCGGGGGACCAGGAGGGGGGGATTGGTAGGCTCCCAATATAAAGGGCGGAGAGGAGCTTCAGGTACTTGGGGGTCCAGGTGGCCAGGAGCTCGGGGGCCTTGCATAAGCTTAACCTCACAAGACTGGTGGAGCAAATGGAGGAGGAGTTTAAGAGATGGGGCATGTTGCCGCTGTCTCTGGCGGAGCATTACGGGGTTTGTGTGGGCGCACGGGACCCCGAGGGTGAGAAGGGTGTTCTTGGAGCGGGGCAGGGATAGGGGGGGGCTAGCGCTGCCCAACCTCTGTGGGTATTATTGGGCTGCCAACGCAGTGATGGTGCGTAAGTGGGTAATGGACGGGGAAGGGGAGGCATGGAAGAGGATGGAGATGGCGTCCTGTGTGGGCACGAGCCTGGAGGCGCTGGTAACGGCGCCGCTGCCGCTCCCTCCAATGAGGTATAACACGAGCCCGGTGGTGGCGGCTACCCTCAAAATTTGGGGGCAATAGAGACGGCACAGGGGGGAGGTGGGGGCCTCGATGGGGTCCCTGATATGGGGGAACCACCGGTTTGTCCCGGGGAGAATTGATGGTGGGTTCCTGAGTTGACACAGGGCAGGTGTTAGGAGGTTGAGGGACCTGTTTGTAGACGGGAAGTTTGCGAGCCTGGGTGAGCTGGAAGGGAAGTTCGGGCTCCCCCCCGGGAAACACCTTTAGGTACATGCAGGTAAGGACGTTTGTCAGGTGGCGGAGTTCCCTCTGCTGCCGCCGCGTGGGTCCCAGGACAGAGTGCTCTCGGGGGTGTGGGTTGGAGAGGAGAGGATCTCGGCAACGTACCAAGTGATGCAGGAGGTCGACGAGGCCTTGGTGGAGAAGCTGAAGGGTAAATGGGAGGAGGAGGTAGGTGAGGAGATTGAGGAGGGGACGTGGACGGACGCCCTAGGAAGGGTGAACTCCTCTTCTTGTGCTAGGCTTAGCCTCATACAGTTTGATGTACCATCAATTGGACGTGAGACACGATGAAGGTCCAAACTTAGGCTTTAATCAGCTAGATGTTAGCCTGGTGGTCGACTCCAGAGAAAGGCCGACCGCCGGGAACTCTGGGCTCTTATACCCCACCTAGGAGGCGGGGTTTACTTGCCCCTCGACCAATTGGTGAGCAGTCACATGACTAGTCCCAGCCAATCAGCCGAGAGGCACATGACCAGCCAGAGCCAATGGGAAACCAGTGCTCCCATTCATACCACCACATTCACCCCTTGTGGAGAAAGAAGCCCGGGGGGGGGGGGGGGGTGGTATTGTAAGGGGAAGAGAGAGAGGGGGGGGGGGATGGGAGGCCAGGACTGGTGTTATGAGTAGAGACAATCGAAGGTGGGGACTGCCCACTGGCTCGTGGCAAGAGTGAACAAAACGAATACAGTTGGCTGCAAAAAAAATTACAATAGAGTCCAATAAAGTCCCATGGTTGCATCAGATGGACACGATCAGCCTGTCGGGTGTCCGTGGTGTTCTGGTGGACCGTCGCAGTGGAGCCGGTGACGTCGGGCCGGTGGTCGTCCTTGACTCCGGGAGCATCAGTCGTAGATGTGTCTCCGTACCACGGGCCGGTGGTGGAGACGCTGTGATCGGGGAAGGGGGGGTCTGTGCGCTGGGTCGTGGGTTGGGGGAATCGGGATGGGGGGGAGGTGTTGATGTAGGGGGCAAAGGCCGCACGCTGGCGGGTGCCAGGTCCCGAAGCGAGACCGTCTCCTGCCGACCGTCGGGATACTCCACGTACGCATACTGCGGGTTGGCGTGGAGTAACTGGAATCGCTCAACCAACGGGTCGGACTTGTGCACCCGCACATGCTTACGGAGCAAGATGGGCCCGGGAGTGGCCAGCCAGGT
Source organism: Scyliorhinus canicula (assembly GCF_902713615.1). Classification (NCBI taxonomy): domain Eukaryota; kingdom Metazoa; phylum Chordata; class Chondrichthyes; order Carcharhiniformes; family Scyliorhinidae; genus Scyliorhinus; species Scyliorhinus canicula. The sequence continues at coordinate 177,738,578 of NC_052146.1, forward strand.
CGGGAGAGGGGATCCTGAGGACGACTTCCTAGGGAAAACAAGAAGACGTTCATGAGGTGTTTGATTAGTGGTAGTACAGAGGAGAGTCCGGATTGAATGGAGGACGTCGGGGATGACCTCTTGCCAACGGGGAATAGGGAGGTCTCTGGACCGTAGGGCCAGCAGGATGGTCTTCCAGATGGTGCCATTCTCCCGCTCGACCTGCCCGTTACCCCGAGGGTTATAACTGGTGGTCCTGCTAGAGACTATGCCCCTGCTGAGCAGGAATTGACGCAGTTCGTCACTCATAAAGGAGGACCCCCGGTCGCTGTGGATGTATGCGGGGTAACCAAACAGGGAGAAAATGGACAGGAGGGCCTTTATGATGGTTGTTGTGGTCATGTCGGGGCAGGGGATGGCGAAAGGGAAGCGGGAGTACTCGTCAATAACACTCAAGAAATATGTGTTGCGGTTGTTAGAGGGGAGGGGACCCTTGAAGTCTATACTGAGACGCACGAAGGGGCGGGACGCCTTGATCAGATGCGCTCGCTCGGGGCGGTAGAAGTGCGGTTTGCACTCTGCGCAGATGTGGCAGTGCCTGGTGACGGCCCTGACCTCAACGGAGTAGGGCAGGTTGCGGGTCTTGATAAAGTAGTAAAAACGGGTTACCCCTGGATGGCAGAGGTCCGTGTGGAGGGAGCGGAGGCGGTCAATCTGCGCGCTGGCGCAGGTACCGCAGGATAGGGCATCGGGAGGCTCGTTGAGCTTCCCAGGACGATACAAGATATCGTAGTTGTACGTGGACAACTCGATCCACCACCGCAAGATCTTGTCTTTCTTGATCTTGTCCCTCTGTGCATTATCGAACATGAAGGCTACTGACCGTTGGTCCGTGAGGAGGGTAAACTTCCTGCCGGCCAGATAATGCCTCCAATATCGCACAGCTTCAACTATGGCCTGTGCTTCCTTTTCCACCGAGGAATGGCGGATTTCGTAAGTGTGGAGGGTCCGGGAGAAGAAGGCCACAGGTCTGCCCGCTTGGTTCAGGGTGGCCGCCAGAGCTACATCGGACGCGTCGCTCTCGACCTGGAATGGGAGGGACTCGTTGATATCATGCATCGTGGCCTTTGCGATATCCGCTTTGATGCGGCTAAAGGCCTGTCGGGCCTCCATCAACAGGGGAAAGGAGGTGGACTGGATGAGGGGGCGGGCTTTGTCGGCGTAGTTGGGGACCCACTGGGCGTAATAGGAGAAGAAGCCCAGCCAGCGTTTGAGGGATTTGAGGGTGCTAGGGAGGGGGAGTTCGATGAGGGGGCGCATTCGTTTGGGATCGGGGCCTATCATTCCATTACGCACTGCATAGCCAAGGATGGCTAGACGGTCGGTGCTAAACACGCACTTATCCTTATTGTAGGTTAAATTAAGGAGTTTCGCTGTTCGGAGGAATTTTTGAACGTTGATGTCATGGTCCTGCTGATCGTGGCTGCAGATGGTGATGTTATCGAGATACGGGAAGGTAGCCCATAAACTGTACTTGTCGACCATTCGGTCCATCTCCCGTTGGAAGACCGAGACCCCATAAGTGACACCGAATGGAACTCTGAGGAAATGGTAGAGGCGCCCATCTGCCTCAAACGCGGTGTACATGCGGTCACTCGCGCGGATGGGGAGATGGTGGTAGGCAGACATAAGGTCCACCGTGGAAAAAACTTTGTATTGCGCGATCCTGTTAACCAGGTCGGAAATACGGGGGAGAGGGTACGCGTCCAGCTGCGTAAACCTGTTGATGGTCTGACTGTAGTCAATGACCGTCCGGTTTTTCTCCCCAGCCGAACCACCAGCTCTTGGGCTCGCCAGGGACTGTTGCTGGCCTCGATGACTCCTTCCTTTATGAGCCTCTGGACCTCGGACCCGATGAAGGTCCGGTCCTGGGCACTGTATCGTCTGCTCCTAGTGGCGACAGGTTTACAATCTGGGGTGAGATTAGCAAACAAGGAAGGGGGGTCCACTTTGAGGGACGCGAGGCTGCAGACAGTAAGGGCCGCCGAATTGGAAGGTCAAGCTCTGCAGGTTGCACTGGAAATCCAGGCCCAAGAGTGCCGGAGCGCATAGACAGTGGAGGATGAGGAGTTTATAGTTTTTGAAAACCCTCCCCTGGACCGTGAGGTCCGCTATGCAGCACCTGGTGATCTGGACGGCGTGCGAACCCGAGGCTAACTCGATCTTATGTTTGACTGGGTGGATGGGGAGCACGCAGCATCTTACCGTGTCGGGGTGGATGAAACTTTCCGTGCTCCCGGAGTCCAGTTGGCATTTCGTCTCATGCACGTTGAGCTGGATCGTCGTCGTTGTCTTGGTGAGCGTGCGTGGTTGCGACTGGTCAAGCGTGATGGAAGCAAGTCGTGGCGAGAGTTCCAGATCGTCCTCGGTGGCAGAGTAATCGCTGGCAGGGCCTTCCGTGTTGGCCCAAGATGGCGGCGCCCAGGACTCGCATGTGGAGCCGGGGTCCAAGATGGCGGCGGCTGGGGGCCGGGTCAGCGGCGTCTGCGGGCCGGTCAGGGCAGCCGGGAGCGGGGGTAGGGAAGACCGTGGGCCTGTTGCGGGGGCCGGGAGGCGGGCCGGAAGGGTCGATGAGCGGCACTGGACCCTGGGAGGGCCGGGGGGGGGGGGGGGGGGGGGGGATCCGTGGTCGCTGCGTGGAACTGCAGCGACTGACTTGGTCTGGCACAGACCACAGCGTAATGGCCCTTCTTCCCGCAGCTCTTACACAGAGCGGGCCGGGCAGCGCGGGCGGGGGTGTTTAGAGAGGCCGCAAAAATAGCAGTGGGGCCCCGATAGCTTGCCGGAGCGTCCCGCAGCGCAGGCCTGAGGGGGGTCGGGGTCAGCGGAGGACGGTGGTGGCACGTGCCATGAAGTCCAAGGGGTTGCCGTGCGGCTGGAAGCGTATGTGCAGGCGTTCAGGTCGGCGACCTCCAGGGAGGTTGCGAGTGTCCGTGCCTCAGCTAGGCTGAGGGCGTCCTTTTCCAGTAATCGCTGGCGGATAGAGGAGGATTGCATGCCGGCAATGTAAGCGTCTCTAATTAAAAGTTCCATGTACTCTGTCGCAGAAATTTGGGGACAGGCGCAATTTCTCCCCAGGGCCGTGAGGGCCTGGTAAAAAACGTCAAGGGACTCACCAGGGAACTGTTGTCTAGTAGTCAGGAGATGCCGTGCATATACTTCGTTGACCGGCCGGAGAAAGTGTCCTCTTAGGAGATCCATGGCCGCGTCAATCGTTTTCGTCCTCGATCATTGAGTATACCGCCGTGCCCACGGTCGAGTGGAGGATGTGGAGTTTCTGCTCCTTGGTGGGCTTGCTGGCTGCAGTCGTCAGGTAACTGTTGAAACACGCCAGCCAATGTTTAAAGGTTGCAGGCGCATTTGAAGCATGCGGGCTGATACGGAGGCAGTCAGGCTTGATGCGTAGCTCCATTTCAAAGTTCTAGCTGATTAAATTGATGTACCATCAATTGGATGCGAGACACGATGAAGGTCCAAACTGTGGCTTTAATCAGCTAGATGTTAGCCCGGTGGTCGACTTCAGAGAAAGGCCGACCGCCGTGAACTCTGGGCTCTTTTACCCCATCTAGGAGGCAGGGTTTACTTGCCTCTCGACCAATTGGTGAGCAGTCACATGACTAGTCCCAGCCAATCAGCCGAGAGGCACATGACCAGCCAGAGCCAATGGGAAACCAGTGCTCCCATTCATACCACCACACAGTTTAAGGTGCTGCATAGGGCTCACATGACCGGGACAAGGATGAGCCGGTTCTTTGGGAGCGAGGACAGGTGTATTAGGTGCTCAGGGAGCCCAGCAAACCATGCCCATATGTTCTAGGCATGCCCAGCGCTGGGGGAATTTTGGATGGGCGTAGCAAGGACGGTGTCGAGGGTGGTAGGATCCAGGGTCAAACCGGGCTGGGGGCTCGCAATATTTGGGGTTGCAGAGGAGCCGGGAGTACAGGAGGCGAAAGAGGCCGGCATTCTGGCCGTTGCGTCCCTGGTAGCCCGGCGGAGGCTTCTTCTTCAGTGGAAGGATGCAAGGCCCCAAAGCGTGGAGGCCTGGATCAACGATATGGTGGGGTTTATTAAATGGGAGAGGGTGAAATTTGCCCTAAGGGGATCAGTGCAGGAGTTCTTCAGGAGGTGGCAGCCATTCCTAGATTTCCTGGCATAACGGTAGAAACAGGCCAGCAGCAGCAGCAACCCGTGGAGGTGGGGGGGGGGTCTCTTTGTTTTGGGCTGAAGGGACGTGTATATTTGTTCTTTGCTAATGACGGGTGTTAATTTATTTCTTTTTTGTATGCATGGGGGGCAGTTTTGTTCTTTTAGTTCTTAGTTATTGATATTTTGTGAAAGTTTTAATACAAATTATTTTTTTTAAAAACTCAAATCTGCTCCCCCTTATTTTGAGGCTATGCCCCTAGTTCTAGTTTCACCCACCAGTGGAAACAGCCTCCCTGTTTCTATCCTATTTATTCCCTTCATAATTTTATATGTTTCTATAAGATCCCCCTTCATTCTTCTAAATTCCAATGAGTATAGACCCATTCTACTTAGTCGTTCCTCATAAGCTAATCCTCTCAACGCCGAAATCAACCTAGTGAATCTCCTCTGCACCCCCTCCAGAGCCAGTACATCCTTTCTCAAGTAAGGAGACCAAAACAGTACACAGTATTCCAGGTGTGACCTCACCAGCACCCTACACGGCTACAACATAGCCTCACTACTTTTAAATTCCATCCCTCCAGGAACGAAGGACAGAATTCCATATGCCTTTTTAATTACTTGCTGGGCCAAGGGGAAAGCCTCGGGAAGTGGGACAAGCACAATTGGCTGAATGGCCTCCTGTGCTTTATGATTATACACTTTTCTGATCTGACAAGTGAAAATGTTCTATGTGACACCAGGTCCGGGATTCACCCCTACCCAGCGGGGCGGGGGGTCCCGGTGTGATGGAGTGGCGTGAACCACTCCGCCGTTGGGCCGCCTCAAAGGTGCGGAAGTCTCCGCACCTTTAGGGGCAAAGCCCTAACATTGAGGGGCTAGGCCCGTGCCGGTGTGGTTGACGCTCCGCCGGCTGGCGTGGAAGGCCCTTGGCGCCACGGCAGCCGGGGCCGAAGGGACTTCGCCAGCCGGCGGAAGTCCGCGCATGCGCGGAGCGTCAGCGGCTGCTGACGACATCCATGCGCAGGGGAGGGGGTCACTTTCGCCTCCGCCATGGTGAAGACCATGGCGAAGGAGGAAGGAAAAGAGTGCCCCCACGGCACAGGCCTGCCCGCTGATCTGTGGGCCCCGATCGCGGGCCAGGCCACCGTGGGGGCACCCCCCGCGGCCAGGTCACCCCGCGCACCCCCCCCCCCCCAACAGGACCCCGGAGCCCGCCTGGGCCGCCTGCTCCCGCCGGTAAGGTATGTGGTTTGATCCACGCCGGCGGGAGAGGGATAACAGCAGCGGGACTTCAGCCCATCGCGGGCTGGAGAATCGCCGTGGGGGGGGGGGGGGGGCGTGCTGTAGCCACCTGGGGTGGCCACTGCCCAACACAAAATGGAAGATTACAAGGAATGCAGGGAAAATGGACATGTTGCAAAAGCAAGCGGCTTGCAAAAGCGCTTGTATATTCTGACTGCTGCAGAAACCAGTTCTGACTGCTGCAGAAACCAGACAGCACTGTGAAAGAAAACAAGTTAGCATACTAATGAGGCGATACCGGGCGATTCCCAGGTACAATGGAAACAAGTTAACTCAAATCGATACATTGAATGGAGGGCCCGACTTCTCGGCGCCAAAAGAAGTCCAAAACATTAAGTCCCAAGAACCGCCCAGTGATCGAGGACCTGCCCCGTTATTGGGGAATTCAAATCAATCGGTTGGGAAGAGACCCAATCGATTGCGAGTATATAGAGGGTCCGCCTAGGTGGGCGCGAGACCCTGAGAGAGGTATAAGACAGAGACCGCGACCCCAGCTCTCTCTCTGCCAGCCTCTCCTTGACCAGCCAGCCCTCCCAGCAGAACACCATTGCAGCAGAAGAACCTTGAGGAGGAGAGGCCTGGACAGCAGCCACCACGAAGTAAGTGTCATACAACGCACGCTACGAGAGTAGACACTCCTGACCCCCTTTAGTCCGTAACTACTGTAAGCCTGCGGACCCAGGACAAAGCTAGAGGCCGTTGTTCCCTGATCCGGCAATCCCCTTATCTAGATAAGTATTTGGCCTATTAGTGGTAGGATTAGCCTAGTCTTATAGTTTTATATGCATGATTAGTAGATTACTGTAACATAATAAACGTGTCTTGTTTGCACTTACTAACTGGTGTATGGATTTATTGCTTTTAACTTGAACTTGAAACTTGTGGCGGTATCTTAACGATACCTGGCAACTCTAGAGATAAGGAACGAAGCAGAGCCACATTGAGTTTTAAGCACACTCACCCAGAACGAGCAACAGTGCCGACCGGCGCGGAGCGATTCCCACCCCCACCGAATCTCCGGTGGGATTGACGCCGACCCGGCGAGGGGTCGGAGAATCCCGCCCCTGATCTCAGCTCCAAGACTAATCTAAGACATATGAGTTACACAGGCACTAAAGGCATGCAGAAGAATGGTCAGATTGGAACTTCCGGTGGCAGCCATGGAACGAATGGTCGCTTATTTGCTCGTGGTGGACCTTTGAGACCTTTTTCCCCGACTTATGGGGGATTTGATCGACAAAATAGGAGATTGGTGAGGTAGAGGAGAAGAATTCCCCACCAGTGTATGGATTCATGGAACAGAAGTGGTCTGAAAAGGAGAGATCGTTGGTCAAATAAGGGAGTGGAGTCTGCAGCACAGAATAATATGACGGAGGCTCAGAGACTGGGATTGCCGGCTCAGTGGTCAACAGAGCAGCTGGTGGAATTCCTCCAGGAGAGCTTTGCTAAGCAAAGACAAGAGCACCTGGACCCGATTAAGACAGGAATTGACCGAATGGAGCAAAGATTGGAAGCCCAGGGCCAGGTGATCCAGAAGGTGGAAGAGGCAGTGGCTGAGCACGAGGACCAGCTAACCGCCATGGCAGTGGAGATGGGGCTGATGAGGGACCACCAGAAAAGGCTGCAAGAGAAAGTGGAGGATCTGGAGAACAGGTCGCGCAGGCAGAACCTGAGGATTGTTGGCTCCGAGAGGGCAGCGAGTGATCGGACACAGGGGCATATGTGGCGCGTATATTTGAGAAGCTGCTGGGGGAAGGTGCGTTTACTCGGCCCTTGGAGGTGGACAGGGTTCACAGAGCGCTTATGAGGAAACTATGGATGAATGAGCCGCCGAAGGCGATGGTGGTACGAATGCACCGTTTCCTGGACAAGGAACTGATCTTGAGGTGGGCCAGGCAGACAAGGAGCTGCAAATGGGAAGATAAAGAGCTGCGCATTTACCAACACTTGGGTGTGGAACTGGCCAAAAGGGCGAACTTCAATAATCAAGGGGCTGGTTTAGCACAGTGGGCTAAACAGTTGGCTTGTAATAAAGAACAAGGCAGTAGCGCGGGTTCAATTCCCGTACCGGCCTCCCCGAACAGGCGCTGGAAAGTGGCAACTAGGCGGTTTTTACGGTAACTTCATTGAAGCCTACTTGTGGCAAAAAGCGATTATTATTATTAAAGTTAAATCGGCCATCTTCAAGAAGGGGGTGAAGTTCGGCATGTTGTACCCAGCTTGTTTGTGGGTCACTTCCAAGGGCCAAGAACTTTATTTTGGGTCCCGGATGAGGTGATGAACTTTGTTAAGGACAGGGGACTGGCAGGTGATGGAGGACATTGAACTTGGGGGCAAGTAATTCTGTACCCATGGCTGCTAAATTTCTTTTCTCTTTGGGGTTCTGTGTGCATTGTTTTTGTTCCAATTTTTGGCCGTTGCTCAGTTTTGTATGCGGGTGAACTTTGTTCTTAATGGGGGATGGTGTGTGGAATTTTCTCCGGTGTGTTTGTGGGGGATTGTTATGTTTTCCATATGTATGTTCGAGCAGTGGGGGAGACCAGTGGGTGGTAGGATGCTTGGCGTCAAGAGTGGCGGGGTAGCTTATGGAAGTGCTGTGGGGGGCAAGCAGGTGTTGAGTTTGTTGTTGGAGGTTGGGATTGCTATTTTGTTATGGCGGGAGGGGGGGGGGGAATTGTTCTGCTGACAGAGGAGGGACTGGCGCTTGGAGACAAATTGGAGGTAGATGATGGTGGGCGCCCAAAGTCGGGCCAGAGGAGGCGCCGGACGCAGGCTGGAGGCTGGCCTAAGAAGGATGATGGCTGATCGAGTGGGGGGAGGAGGGGGGATGCCCCCTGATGGAACCATCAATTCACCAGACACGTGCTTTCCGATATGAACAGTGGTTTTAATCTACTTACTACAGAGCCAGCCTGTTACCCGTTGATGAACTCTCTGTGAACTGCAGGCTGACTCTGGACAAGGGTATTTATACAGCAGCACAAGGGGGAGGAGTTGTGGGCGGAGCCAAGGGTGGAGCCCTGTACAAACTCCTGAGCATTCCCAGAGCTACTCCCCCTAGTGGTCGGATAACGCTACTGCGCTTACAAAGATACAGTGTGAATTTCCAAGTTACATTCACCACATTCACCCCCTGCAAAAAAAAATCAAGTCCGGCGGGGGTCTACAAAGTCAGTCTGTCCGGTGGTCAAACTGTCCGCTGTGATCTGCGGAGCACCGGGGTTGCAGCCTCTTGCGGTGGCTGAATGGGTGTTGTGTGCTGGGGTACGATGGCGGACTCCATGGAGGATTGTATCCGAGTTTCATACTCTCCTGGTTCGACCGGGGACTGGTGGCGCTGGAGGCTGGCCGGCGCGGGTGCACGGAACTGGTGGAGCTAGCTCGTGGGCTCGGGAGCGCGAGGGGACGGCAGCATGGGGTGTAGGGTGAGGAGTCCTTCTGTGGGGGTAGAGGGGGTGCTGGATCCGGCGGGTGCCAGATCCCGGCCGTCAGGGAACTCGACAAATGCGCACTGGGGGTTGGAATGGAGCAGGCGCACCTTCTCAACAAGGTGGTCGGTTTTGTGTGCCCTGACGTGTTTCCTCAGGAGTACGGGGCCTGGTGTCCTCAGCCATGCCGGAAGTGAGACCCCCGCGGTAGTGCCCCTGGAAAAAATGAAGAGCTTCTCGCTGAGCACAAAGGGACCTAATAGCGTGGAGCGCGTCTGGGAGGACTTCCTGCCAGTGGGAGACTTGGAACTTTCTACACCGGAGGGTCAGCAGGACGGTCTTCCAGACCGTCGCATTCTCCCTCTCCACCTGCCCATTCCCCCTGGGGTTGTAGCTGGTAGTCCTTCTTGAGGCAATGCCCTTGTCAAGCAGGTATTGACACAGCTCGTCGCTCATGAAGTACGAACCCCAGTCGCTGTGTACGTAGCTGGGGAAACCAAACAGGGTGAAGATACTATGCAGGGCCCTAATGACTGTGTGGGAGGTCATGTCGGGGCACGGGATAGCAAATGGGAAACGGGAGAACTCATCTACGACGTTTAGAAAGTAAACGTTCTTGTTAGTTGAGGGGAGTGGCCCTTTGAAATCAATCGCGAGGCGTTCAAAGGGCCTAGAAGCCTTGACCAGGTGGGCCCTGTCTGGTCTATAGAAGTGTGGTTTGCACTCCGCACAGATCGGGCAGTCCCTGGTGACCGCTTTTACCTCCTCGTTGGAGAAAGGCAGGTTTCGAGCTCTGATGTAATGGGCGAGCCGGGTGAACCCCGGGTGGCAGAGGTCATTGTGGATGACTTTCAATCAGTCAATCTGCGCGCTGGCGCATGTCCCGCGGGATAGGGCATCCGGAGGTTCATTGAGCTTCCCGGGTCGATACTTCATATCGTAATTGTAGGTGGAGAGTTCGATCCTCCACCTCAGAATTTTGTCCTTTTTAATTTTGCCCCTTTGCGAGTTGTCAAACATGAAGGCAACCAATCTTTGGTTGGTGATGAGGGTGAACCTCCTACCTGTGAGGTAGTGCCTCCAGTAACGAATAGCCTCCACAATGGCTTGTGCTTCTTTCTCGACTGAGGAGTGTCGGAGTTCTGAAGCGGAGAGGGTACGGGAGAAAAATGCGACTGGTCTCCCTGCCTGATTTATTGTGGCTGCTAGAGCTGCCTCTGAGGCGTCGCTCTCAACCTGGAATGGAGTGGATTCATCCACCGCCCGCATGACCGCTTTGGCGATGTCCTCCTTGATGCAGTCGAAGGCCTGGCGTGCCTCAGCTGACAGGGGAAATCGTGTGGCCCTAAAGAGTGGGCGGGCTTTGTCCGCATATTGAGGGACTCACTGGGCGTAGTAGGAGAAGAAGCCCAAGCACCGTTTGAGTGCCTTGGGGCAATGGGGGAGGGGGAGTTCTAAGAGGGTCCGGGACCGGGTCCGGTCTGGGCCCAGGACTCTGTTTTCCACAACATAGCCGAGGATGGCTAGTCTAGTTGTGCGGAAAACGCATTTCTCCTTGTTATACTTGAATTCAGTATCTGTGCCGTCTGGAGAAAACGTTGGAGGTTGGCGTCGTGGTTCTGCTGGTCATAGCCGCAGATGGTGACATTGTCCAAGTACGGAAACGTGGCCCGCAGCCCGTACTGGTCCACCATTCGGTCCATTGCTCATTGGAACACCGAGACCCCATTAGTGACGCCGAAAGGGACCCGGAGGAAATGGAAGAGGCGGCAATCGGCCTCGAATGCCGTGTAGTGGCGGCCCTCCGGGCGGATTGGGAGCTGGTGGTATGCAGACTTCATATCCACCGTGGAAAAGAGCCGGTACTGGGCGATCTGGTTTATCATGTTTGCAATCCTGGGGAGGGGATACGCGTCAAGGAGCGTAAATCTATTTATGGTCTGAATATAGTCGTCAACCATGCGGAATTTTTCCCCGGTCTTAACGACCACCACCTGAGCTCTCCAGGGACTATTGCTGGCCTCTATAATCCCCTCACTGAGAAGCCTTCGGACCTCTGTTCTGATAAATACCCTATCCTGCAGGCTGTATCGCCTGCAACGAGTGGCTACGGGTTTACAGTCCTTTGTGAGATTGGTGAAGAGAGGAGGGGGGGGGGGGATTTGCAGCATAGCGAGGCTGCAGAGAGTGAGTGGGGGCAGGGGCCCGCCGAAGCTGAGGGTGAGGCTCTTAATGTTACATTGAAAGTCTAGGCCTAATAAGAGTGGCGTGCAGAGGTCGGGCAAAACGTAGAGTTGGAATTTTGAGTAGCTAGCGCCTCGGATTGTGAGTGTCGCAGCGGTGCGCCCCTGGATCTGGACCGAATGGGAGCCTGAAGCGAGCGAGATAGTTTGCCGCATGGGGAAAACGGGGAGCGAACAGCGTCTTACCAGGTCTGGATGTATGAAGCTTTCAGTGCTCCCGGAGTCGAAGAGGCATGGCGTTTTGTACCCGTTGATTTGGACCTCTGCCATCGAATTTTGCAGATGCTTCGGGTGTGATTGGTCCAGAGTGACTGCGTTGAGTTGCGGGTCGTCGGCGGCTCGATCAGCTGTGCTGGAGTGGGCCCGTGATGACTGCCCTCTGAGTTCGTAGTCGTACTCTTCCGATGAGTTGTCCGAGCGTGGAGATGCAGGTCGGGCCCGTGGATCGCACGTGGCGGGCGGCGAGGAAGATGGCATCCAAGATGGCGGCCCCCATGAGTCGCACGTGGCCGGCCACGTGGTGGAGGTTTGCCAAGATGGCGGCCCCCATGGATCGCACGTGGCGGGAGGGGGCGGAGTCGGGGCATAGGCCGCAGCGTTTTGGGCCTGCAGGTGTGGGGAGTGATTACGTCGTGCCGCTGGGGCCCTTTTTGCGAGGCACACTCTTGCGTAGTGGCCTTTCCGCCCGCAGCTGCTGCAGGTCGTGTTGCGGGCTGGGTAGTGCTGTCGCGGGTGCTGATTCTGGCCGCAGAAATGGCAGGCTGGAGCAGCATAGTGGCTGGCTGGGGCAGCATGGTGGCTGGGCAGCCGCGTCACACAGGCCTGGGGGAGTCGCTGGTCGGGGGCCTATGATTGGGTCGCGGGGTCCGCGGGGAACACGTTAAGGCTACGGAAGGAGACCTCCATCATGGTAGCAGCTTCCACAGTTGTTTCTAAGTCTTGGGCCCCCTTTTCCAGCAGTTGTTGGCGCACATAATTAGACCTGAGGCCCGCTACAAAAACATCGCGTACAGCAAGTTCTCTATGTTCAGCCGCGGTAACTGCTTGATAGTTACAGTCATTAGATAGATTATTGAGTTCCCTTAAAAACTCGGCGAGTGATTCTGTAGGCCGCTGGCGGCGAGTCGTGAACACATGGCGTGCGTAAACTTCATTAATGGGCCTTACATATATCTTATCGAGTACCGCTAGCGCTGCAGTATCTGAACCGGCCGAGTTTAGTTGCGTATGATCAGTGGTTTTAATCTACTTACTACAGAGCCAGCCTGTTACCCGTTGATGAACTCCCAGTGAACTGCAGGCTGACTCTGGACAAGGGTATTTATACAGCAGCACAAGGGGGGAGGAGTCGTGGGCAGAGCCAAGGGTGGAGCCCTGAACAAACTCCTGAGCATTCCCAGAGCTACTCCCCCTAGTGGTCAGATAACGCTACTGCGCTTACAAAGATACAGTGTGAATTACCAAGTTACATTCACCACACCCCCCGACCAGGCAGATCACATGGAACGTGAAAGGGCTGAATGGGCCGGTGAAGAGGTCTTGCGTGTTCGTGCAATTGAAGAATTTGAAGGCGGACATTGCAATGCTACAGGAGACACACCTGAGGGTTGTGGATCAGAGTAGGCTGACGAAGGGATGGGTTGGGCAGGTATTTCATCCGGGGCTATACTCTAAAACTACGGGGGTTACGATCTTGATCAATAAGCGGGTGTCATTTGAGGTAGAGAGTATAGTGGCAGTCTCAGGGACGGGGGGGGGGGGGGGGGGGGGGGTGACGGGGTAGGTACGTTATGGCGAGTGGGAAGCTGGAGGGGATGCCGGTGGTTTTCGTGAATATTTAAGCGACAAACTGCAACGACGCAGAGTTTATGAGACGGGTGTTAGGGAAGATTCCGGACCTGGACTCGCATAGGTTGATCATGGGGACGGACTTTAATATGGTCATTGATCTGAGGTTGGATCGGTCGAATTCAAGGACAGGGAGGGTGCCAGCCGTGGTGAGGGAACTAAAAGTGTTTAGGAGCAGATGGGAGGAGTAGATCCATGGAGGTTCGGACGGCCAAGAGTGAAGGAATTTTTTTTTTCTCCCATGTTCACAAAGTGTACTCCCGGATTGAATTTTTTCATTTTGAACAGGGCTTTGTTGGCGGGGTGTCAGATACCAAGTATTCTGTGATTGTTGTGTCAGACCATGCCCTATACTGGGTAGATTTATGGGTGAGCCAGGAGGGGGGTCATCGCCCACAATGGAGATTGTATGTAGGTCTGTTAGTAGATGAGGGGGTGTGCGGGTGTGAAGTAGTAGAGGGACTGGAGGCCATGCAGTCGAGCAAGACCCCGGGACTGGATGGCTACCCAGTGGAATTTTACAAGATGTTTTCTGGGATGTTGGGCCCTATGCTGATAAGGACATTTAATGAGTCTAGGGAGCAGAGTGTTCTTGCCCCAACAATGTCACAGGTTTCGATCTCATTGATCCTGAAGCGGGAGAAGGGAGAAGGACCCAGAGCAATGCGGGTCATACAGACCAATCTCCCTAGTGAATATTGACGCCAAATTGCTGGCCAAAATTCTGGTCTCGAGGATAGGGGAAGACCAGACAGGGTTTGTCAAAGGCAGAGAGCTAACGGCCAACGTTAGAAGGCTCTTGAATGTAATCATTATGCCCTCCAAGGGGAGGGAGGCGGAAGTGGTGGTCGCTATGGACGCGGAGAAGGCCTTTGACCAGGTGGAGTGGAATTACCTGTGGGAGGTCCTGGGATGGTTTGGATTTGGGCAGGGCTTTATTGATTGGGTTTGGTTGCTGCACTGGGCACCTGTGGCGAGTGTGTAGACGAACCGGGTGAATTCGGACTACTTTAGACTGCACCGGGGGTCAAGGCAGGGATGTTCCCTCTCCCCACTGTTATTTGCCTTGACTATTGAGACATTGGTGATGGCGCTGAGAGCGTCAAAGGGATGGAAAGGGCTTGCCCGGGGTAGGGTGGAACACGAGGGCTGGGATTCTCCACCAACCGGCGGGTGGGCCATACCGGCGCCAAAGAATGACGTGAACCACTCCGGCGTCGGGCCGCCCGGAAGTTGCGGAATCCTCCGCACTTCCGGGGGCTAGGCTTGGCTCCGCGCTAACCGGTGCCGAAGGGCTGCCACTCGGCCCATCAGTGTCTGGAAAATCGCTGGGGGGGGGGGGGGGGGGGGGGGGAGCGCCACTGCCAACGGCGCCCGACTGGCGTGACGTGATCCCCGCCCCCGCTAAAAAACCGGCGCCGGAGACCCCCGGCTGGGGGGGGGTCAGAGAATCCCATCCAACGTCTCGTTATATGCAGACGACCTACTCCTGTACATTCCTGACCCATTCGGGGGAATTGGGGAGATTATGCGGATTCTAGGGGAATTTGGCCGGTACAAATTGAACATGGGTAAGAGCGAGGTTTTTGTGATCCAGGCGAGGGAGCAGGAGAGGAGACTGGGGGAGATGCCGTTTAAAGTGGTGGGAGGGAGTTTTCGATACTTGCGTATTCAGGTTTCACGGGGATGGGAGCAACTGCATAAATTAAATTTGGCCCGGTTAGTTGAGCAAATGAAGGAGGACTTCCAGAGGTGAGACATGCTCCCGTTGTCACTGGCGGGGAGGGTATAGACCGTAAAAATGGTGGTTCTACTGAGATTCCTGTTTGTTTTCCAGTGCCTCTCTATTTTTACATCAAAGGCCTTTTTACGCGGGTGAATCTGGTGATCTTTCGGTTTGTGTGGGCGGGTAAAACCCCACGAGTAAGGAGAGTGCTGCTGGAGCGGAGCCGAGGGGAGGGAGGGCTGGCACTGCCAAACTTTTGTAACTACTACTGGGCGGTAAATATAGCCATGGTCAGGTAATGGGGGAGGGGTCGGTGCGGAAGCGGGTAGAGGCGGACTCATGTAAGAGCACAAGTCTGGGGGCATTGGTAATGGCAGCTGTCGTTCTCGCCAGCTCGGTACTCCACAAGCCCAGTGGTAGTGGTGGCCCTGAGAGTTCGGGGGCAGGGGCGGAAGCATATGAGAGTGGAGGGAGCGTCGGTGTGGGCTCCAATTTGTGGTAATCACTGGTTTGTCCCAGGGAGGATGGATGGGGAGTTTCGGAGATGGCTGAGAGTAGGGATTAGAGGCTGGGAGACCTGTTTATTGGGAGCTTTCCCTGTTTGGAGGATCTGGAACAGGAGTTTGAGTTGCTGGGAGGGAATGGATTTCGTTATCTGTAGGTGAGGGAATTTTGTGCGAAGGTAGGTTTCAACCGTTCCATTTCTAGGTGTGTGAGGTGTGCAGGAGGTCCCGCAAATCATGTCCACGTGTTTTGGTCATGTCCGATGCTCAGGGGATTCTGGCAAGGATTTGCGGATGTCATGTCCACAGTCCTAAAAACAAGGGTGGCGCCGAGTCCAGAGGTTACGATCTTTGGAGTGTCAGAAGACTCAGGGGGCGAGAGAGGCCGACATTTTGGCCTTTGCCTCTTTGGTAGCCCGGAGACAGATCTTATTAGCGTGGAGGCACTCGAAGCCCCCGAAATCAGGGGTGTGGGTTAGCGACATGACTGGGTTTCTCAGGCTTGAGAAAATTAGGTTCGCCCTGAGAGGATCAATGTTAGGGTTCGTTCGAAGATGGAAGCTGTCGGGGAAAACTAAACTGTTAGCAGATTCAATAAGAGGGGGGTGTTGGGGGATAAGGGGGGTAGGGGGAGTTAGGATATTTTTGTTTAGCTTAGGCGGGAATAGTGAGAGATGGAGTAGGGTGTTACTAACTGAATTATGTTTATATTTGTATCTTTTGTTGTTATAAAACCATAAATGCCTTAATAAAATGTTTGTTAAAAAAGAATGGGCAGATTGAAGGGATGGAATTACTACAGTGTAGAAAGAGGCCATTTGGCCTATCAAGTCTGCACCGACTCTCTGTAAGAGTACTCTACCTAGGCCCCCCCCCCCCCCCCCCCCCTGCAAATGACCGCACGCCGGAAAATCAGACTTTGAAACGGTGCTCCTTGTCCTGGCATAAAAGCAGACTGGCGGGAGAATCCGGTTAAGAAGGTCATGCAGTGCTGATCCAAAGCAAAAGAAGAACTCCAACGTGACTGCTTGGAGTCTGTGGACTGGTCCATATTTAAGAACTCAGCGACCAACCTAAACGAGTATGCCACCACCGTCACAGACTTTATCAGCAAATGTGTAGATGACTGGGTGCCAAAGAAAGTAGTATGTACATTTCCCAACCAGAAACCATAGCTTAAGCGGGAGATTGACTCCCTACTGAAGGCCAGGTCTGTGGCGTTTAAGTCAGGTGGCCCTGATCTGCACAGGAAATCCAGGTATGACCTACGCAAAGTCATCAGGGATGCCAAGAGACAATATCAGACCAAGCTACAGTTACAGACGAGCATCACAGACTCTCGTTGGTTGTGGCAAGGCTTAACAACATAATGGGCTACAGAGCGAAACCGAGCAGAATCTCCGGCAGTAGTGCACCTCTCCCCGATGAACTCAACGCATTCTATGCTTGGTTCGAGCAGGAAGCCATCAAACTGCTGTCAACTGCCCCATCAGCCCAGGACACAACCAAACCCACCGTCACAGCTTCCAAAGTCAGATCTGCTTTCTTGAAAGTGAACTCTCAGAAGGTAGCGGGTCCTGACAGGGTCCCTGGTCGTGCACTCAAATCCTGCACGGTCCAGCTGGCAGATGTGTTCGCGGACATCTTCAACCTCTCCCTACTCCATTCCGAGTTTCCCACCTGCTTCAAGAGGACCACCATCATACCAGTGCCAAAGAAGAACCAGGCAACGTGCCTCAATGACTATCGCCTGGTGGCCGTGACATCGATCATAATGAAGTACTTCGAGAGGTTAGTCATGAGGCACATCAACTCCATACTCCCAGAATGCCTAGATCCACTGCAATTCGCATACTGTCACAGCAGACGTCATCTCCCTGGCCCTACACTTATCCTTGGAGCATCTCAACAACAAGGACTCCTACATCAGACTCCTATTTATTAACTACAGCTCCGCTTCAACACCATAATCCCAGCCAAGCTCATGACAATGCTCCAAAACCTAGGACTTGGCTCCTCACTCTGCAACTGGATCCTCAACTTTCTGATCCAAGCACCACAATCGGTAAGAATAAACAACACCTCCTCCACGATAGTCTTCAATACCGGGGATCCGCAAGGCTGCATACTTAATCCTCTACTATACTCCCTATACATGCACGACTGCGTGTCAAAATTTGGCTCCAACTCCATCTACAAGTTTGCTGACGACACGACTGTAGTGGGTCTGACCTCAAACAATGATGAGTCAGAATACAGGAGGGAGATAGAGAACCTAGTGGACTGGTGTAACGACAACAATCTGTCAATGTCAGAAAAACTAAAGAGCTGGTAATTGACTTCAGCAAGCAAAGTATCGTATCAAAGTATCAAAGTAAAGTATGTCTGCATCAACGGGGCCAAGGTGGAGATGGTTGACGGCTTCAAATTTCTAGGCGTGCACATCACCAGCAATCTGTCCTGGTCCACCCATGTCGGTACCACCGCCAAGAAAGCACAACATTGCCTATAATTTCTCATGAAACAAAGGAATTTGATATGTTCACATTGACTCTTACTAACTTTTACAGATGCACAATAGATTGCATCCCATCTGGCTGCATCACAGCCTGGTATGGTAACTGCTCGGCCGAAGACCATAAGAAACTACAGAGAGTCGTGAACACCGCCCAGTCCATCACATGAACCTGCCTCCCATTCATTGAATCTGCCTGCACCTCCCGCTGCCTTGGGAAAGCGGACCGCATAATCAAAGACCCCTCCCACCCGGCTTATTCACTCTTCCAACTTCTTCCATCGGGCAGGAGATACAAAAGTCTGAGAACACGCACTAACAGATTCAAAAACAGCTTCTTCTCCTCTGTTACCAGACTCCTAAACGACCCTCTTATGGGACTGATCTGATCTCTTCACACATCTTCTCTACTGAGTAGGACTGCACTCCTGTGTCTTGTGCGATGTGGGAGTTCAGGGACATGTCCACTGTCCCTGGCTCCTTCACGTGCAAAAGTGTGCCCAGTTGCAGCTCCTGTTGGACCACTTGATGGCTCTGGAGCTGCGGATGGACTCACTTCATCCGCGATGCAGAGAAAGTCGTGGATGGCATGTTTAGCGAGTTGGTCACACCACAGATAAATAGTACTGAGGGAGGTAAGAAATGGGTGACCATCAGACAGAGGAAGAGTAGGAAGGCAGTGCAAGGGTCCCCTGCGGTCATCTCCCTCCAAAACAGGTATACCGTTTCGATACTGTTGAGGGAGATGACTCACCAGGGGAAGGCAGCAGTAGCAAAGTTCATGGCAGGAGGGCAGGAAAACGAGTGATAGAGCTATAGTGATAGGGGATTCGATTGTAAGGGGAGTAGTTTGGCATTTCTGCAGTCGTAAATGAGGAAGGTATGTTGCCTCCGGGGTGCAAGGATCCTGGATGTCTCCGAGCAGCAGAAGGACATTCTAAAGGTGGAGGGTAAACAGTCAGCTGCTATGGTGCATACAGGCACCAACGATATAGGTAAAAATCAGGATGAGGTCTACATGCTGAATGTAGGGAGTTAGGAGCTAAACTAAAAAGTAGGACCTCAAAGGTAATCTCGGGATTGCTACCAGTGTCATGTGCTAATCGGAGTAGGAATGACAGGATAGACAGGACGAATGTTTAGCTTGAGAGATGGTGCAGGAGGGAGGGATTCAGATTTTTGGGATATTGGAACCGGTTCTGGGAGAGGTGGACCATTAGGGGCAGCATGGGAGCATTGTGGATAGCACAATCGCTTCACAGCTCCAGGGTCCCAGGTTCTATTCCGGTTTGGGTCACTGTCTGTGCGGAGTCTGCACATCCTCCCCGTGTGTGCGTGGGTTTCCTCCGGGTGCTCCGGTTTCCTCCCACAGTCCAAAGATGTGCAGGTTAGGTGGATTGGCCATGATAAATTCCCCTTAGTGTCCAAAATTGCCCTTAGTGTTGGGTGGGGTTGCTGGGTTATGGGGATAGGGTGGAGGTGTTAACCTTGGGTAGGTTGCTCTTTCCGGGAGCCGGTGCAGACTCAATGGGCCGAATGGCCTCCTTCTGCACTGTAAATTCTATCTATGTAAATTACAAATCGACAGTCTACACCTGGGCAGGACTGGAACCAATGCCCTAGGGGGGTTGTTCACTAGTGTTGTTGGGGAGGGTTTAAACTAATGAGGCAGGGGGATGGGAACCAATGCAGGAAGTCGGAGAGTAGTAAAGAGAGGATAGAAACAAAAGTCAGAAAGAAAAGTGGAAGACAGAGAAACAGATTGAACTGCATTTATTTCAATGCAAGAGGCCGAACGGGCAAGCAGGTGAACTCAGGGCATGGATAGGCACATGGGACTGGGATATTATAGCTATTATTGAAACATGGCGAAAGGAGGGGCAGGACTGGCAACTCAATGTTCCGGGGTACAGATGCTATAGGAAAGATAGACCAGGAGATAGAAGAGGAGGGGGAGTTGCATTTTTGAATAGGGACAGCATCACGGCAGTACAGAGAGAGGATATATCCGAGGGTTCGCCCAGTGAGTCTACATGGGTAGAACTGAAAAATAAGAAGGGTGAAATCACTTTGATAGGACTGTACTATTGGCCCCCAAATAGTCAGCGGGATATTAAGGAGCAAATATGTAAAGAGATTACAGATAGTTGCCGGATAAATAGGGTGGTGATGGTTGGGGACTTTAACTTTCTCAACATTAACTGGGACAGCCATAGCACTAGGGGTTTGGATGGAGAGAAATTTGTCGAGTGTATTCGCAAATAATTCCTCATTCAATATGTGGATGGCCCGACTAGAGAGGGGGCAAAACTTGACCTCCTCTTGGGGAATAAAGGAGGGCAGGTGACGGAAGTATTAGTGAGGGATCACTTTGGGACCAGTGACCATAATTCCGTTAGGTTTAAGATAGCTATGAAGAATGATAGTTCTGGCCGAAAAGTTAAAATTCTAAATTGTGCCAAGGCCAATTTCAAGAGTATTAGGAGGGAACTTTCAAAAGTTGATAGGGGGTGCCTATTTTCAGGCAAGGTAATATTTGGTAAGTGGGAGTCTTTCAAAAAGCTGTGAACTCGGGTTCAGGGTGAGCACATTCTTCTTCGAGTGAAGGGTAAGGCTGGTAGAAGTAGGGAACCCTGGATGACTCGGGATATTGAGACCATGGTCAAAAGGAAGAAGGCGGCATATGACATGCATAGGCAGCTGGGATCAAGTGGATCCCTTGAAGAGTATAGGGCTTGTCGGAGTAGAGTTAAAGGAGAAATCAGGAGGGCAAAAAGGGGACATGGGATTGTCTTGGCAGATAAGGCCATAATAAGTGATGTCTTGCGGAGTGTATATATTATAGAGAAGGAGGTGCTGGAGGTATTGAAGCGCATCAAGATAGATAAATCCCCAGGATCTGATAAAATTTATCCCAGGATGTTGTGGGAGGCTAAGGAGGAAATTGATGGCCCCCCAGCTGAGATATTTGAATCATACCTGAAGATTGGAGGGTAGCAAATATTGTGCCCTTGTTTAAGAAGGGCTGTAGGGCTAAGCCTGGAAACTACAGACCGGTTAGCCTTACTTCTGTAGTGGGTAAATTTTAGAAGGTATTCTGAGGGACAGGATCTACAAGCATGTAGACAGGCAGGGGCTAATTAGGGAAAGTCAGAATGGCTTTGTAAGGGCAAAGTCATGTCTCACAAATTTGATTGAGTTTTTTGAAGGAGTAACCAAGAAGGTAGATGAGAGCAGTGCAATTGACGTTGTTAACATGGACTTTAGCAAGGCCTTTGACAGGGTACTGCATGGTAAGTTGTTGCAAAAGGTTAAATCTCATGGAATCCAGGATGAGGTAGCCAATTGGATACAAAATTGGCTTGGCGACCGAAGCCAAAGGGTGGTTGTTGAAGGTTGTTTTTCAAACTGGAGACCAGCGACGCCACCCATTATGTTGAGAACTGCCTCATTTGTGCTCATCTGTGACCAGCGGTGTGCCTCATGGATCGGGGCTGGGTCCAGTGTTATTTGTTATATATCTTAATGATTTGATGAGAATGTAGGAAACATGGTTAGTAAGTTTGCAGATGACACCAAGATTCGTGACATAGTGGATCGTGAACAAGGTTACATAAGATTGCAACAGGATCTTGACCAATTGGGCCAGTGGGCCGATGAATGGCAGATGGAGTTTAATTTGGATAAATGTGAGGTGATGCATTTTGGTAGATCAAATCAGGGCAGGACCTACTCAGTTAATGGCAGGGAGTTGGGGAGAGTTACAGAACAAAGAGATCCAGAGGAACAGGTTCATAGCTCCTTGAAGGTGGAATTGCAGGTGGACAGGGTGGTGAAGAAGGCATTTAGCATGCGATGTTTTATTGGTCAGAATATTGAATACAGGAGTTGGGATGTCTTGTTAAAGTGTACAAGACATTGGTGAGATCACACATGGAATCCTGTGTTCAGTTCTGGTCACCCTATTATTGGAAGAATATTGTTAAACTAGAAAGAGTGCAGAAGAGATTTACGAGGATGCTGCCAGGACTTGATGGTCTGAGGTATAAGGAGAGGCTGGATAGGCTGGAACTTTTTCCCCCAGAGCGTAGAAGGCTTAGGGGTGCTCTTTTAGAGGTCTATAAAATATTGAGGGGCATAGATAAGGTAGATTGTCCACATCTTTTCCCAAAGGTAGAGGAGTCTAGAACTAGAGGGCATAGGTTTAAGGTGAGAGGGGAGAGATACAAAGGGGGGACCAGAGGGGAAATCTTTTTACACAGAGGGGTGGTGACCATCTGGAATGAGCTGCCAGAGGCAGTGGTAGAGGCAGGTACAAATGTTTTCCTTTAAAAAAGTTAGACAGTTACATGGGCAGGGTGGGTATCGAGGGATATGGGCCAAATGCGGGCAATTGGGACTAGCTTAGTGATAGAAACTGGGCGCATGGACAAGCTGGGCCCGGTGGATTGGAAATTAGCAAACGTGACACCACTGTTTAAAAAAGGAGGTAGGCAGAGAGCAGGAAATTATAGGCCAGTGAGCTTAATTTTGGTAGTAGGGAAGATGCTGGAATCTATCATCAAGGAAGAAATAACGAGGCATCTGGATAGAAATTGTCCCATTGGGCAGACGCAGCATGGGTTCATAAAGGGCAGGTCATGCCTAACTAATTTAGTGAAATTTTTTGAGGACATTACCAGTGCAGTAGATAACGGGGAGCCAATGGATGTGGTATATCTGGATTTCCAGAAAGCCTTTGACAAGGTGCCACACAAAAGGTTGCTGCATAAGATAAAGATGCATGGCATTAAGGGTAAAGTAGTAGCATGGATAGAGGATTGGTTAATTAATAGAAAGCAAAGAGTGGGGATAAATGGGTGTTTCTCTGGTTGGCAATCAGTAGCTAGTGGTGTCCCTCAGGGATCCGTGTTGGGCCCACAATTGTTCTCAATTTACATAGATGATTTGGAGTTGGGGACCAAGGGCAATGTGTCCAAGTTTGCAGATGACACTAAGATGAGTGGTAAAGCGAAAAGTGCAGAGGATACTGAAAGTCTGCAGAGGGATTTAGATAAGTTATGTGAATGGGCTAGGGTCTGGCAGATGGAATACAATGTTGACAAATGTGAGGTTATCCATTTTGGTAGGAATAACAGCAAACGGGATTATTATTTAAACGATAAAATATTAAAGCATGCTGCTATGCAGAGAGACCTGGGTGTGCTAGTGCATGAGTCACAGAAAGTTGGTTTACAGGTGCAACAGGTGATTAAGAAGGCAAATGGAATTTTGTCCTTCATTGCGAGAGGGATGGAGTTTAAGACTAGGGAGGTTATGCTGCAATTGTATAAGGTGTTAGTGAGGCCACACCTGGAGTATTGTGTTCAGTTTTGGTCTCCTTACTTGAGAAAGGACATACTGGCACTGGAGGGTGTGCAGAGGAGATTCACGAGGTTAATCCCAGAGCTGAACGGATTGGATTACGAGGAGAGGTTGAGTAGACTGGGACTGTACTCGTTGGAATTTAGAAGGATGAGGGGGGATCTTATAGAAACTTTTTAAAATTATGAAGGGAATAGATAGGATAGATGCGGGCAGGTTGTTTCTACTGGCGGGTGAAAGCAGAAAAAGGGGGCATAGCCTCAAAATAAGGGGAAGTTGATTTAGGACTGAGTTTAGGAGGAACATCTTTACCCAAAGGGTTGTGAATCTATGGAATTCCTTGCCCAGTGAAGCAGTTGAGGCTCCTTCATTAAATGTTTTTAATGTAAAGAGAGATAGTTTTTTGAAGAATAAAGGGATTAAGGGTTATGGTGTTCGGGCCGGAAAGAGGAGCTGAGTCCACAGTGAGTTTTACTGTAACTCGGTACACGTAACAATAAAAAAATCCAATCCAACCTGGGGCCCTAGCGCCATGAGGCAGCAACACCAACCACTGCTGGATGATATAGATATCAGTGAGAAGAATGTGTCTCAGTCGTGCAGCGATATAATAAGACCGAGAACAGTACAAAATGTTGGAAACATAAATGAGAGGCAATTACACAAGCAAATTGTAGTATCATCATAAATGTAAGAATTACAAGGGTTAATGAAATGTCTAAGAGTAGCCACTAGAGAGAGCTACAGTTACCAGTATAGAAGGCATGGATGCTAACGCCTTGTGAGAGTTAGAAGGCAGTAGAAGATGGTGACGCATAGGAGCAGTTGTGTACTTGATAGTTCAGTAGTTAGAGATGGCATAGTTTAATATAGTAACCTTGTACTTTAGGAATGTGAACAAATCTTAGTCGTGTTAATAAATTAGTTTTGTTCATTAACAAAGCTTGGTGTTCTTTATTCAACACTACGCATCTCGGCCATCCAAGTAAAGCAAAGTTGAAAACACCACATGTTACCAAGGGTGGAAAACTTTAAATAGTAAAAGTTCCACATGGTACCATGACTGGTTTCCTAAAGTCGAATAATCAGGTTTAGGGAGAAAGAAACAATCTCCTTTCAAAGAAAGAAAAAAAAACTTGAGAAAAAAAATCTCAACCAGAATCCGGTAGCAATAATCAGACTTCAGTAGCAACAACCAGCAGCATCGCAAAAAGAAATACCCAACCGAAGCTTCATGGAGGGTCTGCAGACTTCAAAGTCATTCAGGACATCGGGTAATGTAGATGTGAACTGGAAAATTTTCAAACAAGAGCTTGAACTGTACATCTCAACCTTTAATCTCCAAGTAGTCAGTGAGAAGAGAAAGATTGCGCTGTTACACAATTTGGCTGAACCGCAGGCTATAAACCTGTACAACTTATTCTACTTTGAGAGTGAAGTTGAAAAAAATAAGTTTAAAGTGGTCATTCAAAAATTTGACAGCTATTGTGAGCTTAAAAGAAATTAAAAGCTGAGTGAATTAATGCAAGAGGAACAAAATAATAATGCTGGAGGATTCTATTAAAATATCCCTTGCGAGTAAAGCAACTAAAACTAGATGTTCCGAAATGGTGAATCGGGAAAGTGGCGTGGATATTTGTGACTCTGTTGAAGCTGTGGCACAGCTAGAAAGTCAGCGTCCTGGAAAAGAAGGCTAGTTTGCGGACGTGCACTTTGAAAAAAAAGCACTCTTCGAAAGTCGGACATTTCGCACAACATTTCGTTAAAGAAAAGATGTATTCCGGAAGATGAACGTTCTTGAAAAAAGAGCGCACTCCAGACGATGATCGATTGCCGCATGTGCAATGGAAGTTTGTGCATGACGCCATGGACGTTATGACGTGTAGACATTGTGGCCACTCCCACTTAAAGAAAAAATGCCCAATGATCAGAAAAACAAGTTTAAAATGAAACAAACTGAAGCATTTTGACTCGAACGGCAGAACATTGATTGAATTTCAACCAACAGCTGAAGAAGACTTTTGCAGCACCATCGAGCTAGCAGTTTACAGCATGAAAGAAGCAGACAACTTCAACCAATATAAGAATACAGAAGGTAAATCCTACATTGAAGAATACTATTCAGATATGGCAGGGATATTCGGGTTAACTGATCATTCCATGAGCAACACAATTTTAAAAAATGAATAGCTCTCTACTACAGATAGATTAATCCAATAGATTGATGGAATGGCATATTGTTGCGACATTGGATAGCAGTAATTTGACAGATGAGCAACAAGAAGAAGACTATGAAGGTGTATCTAGCTTATTTGCTGAGCCAGGCGAAGAAGACTATGACAACATGCCAATAATGACAACAGTGAAGAAACAAATTATAAGCAAGAAAAAGAAGACGATAATGGTTTATCCACTTTATTTGCGACTAGTGACAAAGTGGTCACAAGTAGCATACAAACTGCAGGACAACGGCGAGACTGACAGATCTCAGCTGGACTGTACAAAGGCTGACAATCAGAGTGCAACAGTGAGCAGATGAAGTGAGAGCATATCAATTATGAACAGCCAACAAGAACATAATAATGAATGTGCAGCAATGATCAGATCTATTGAGAGCACATGAATTGTGAACAGCCTCCAGGAAAATGACATCTTGGAGAAGTCAACTCCAGATGAGAAGCACCAAGAGCTCAAAGATACCTCCGATCATCCAAAAGGAACTAATATCACAAAGCTCAACAATACATCAGATCATCCAAAGGGAATTGATATCACAAAGTTCAAAGATACATCTGATAATCTAAAGGACACTGAGAGTAAAAAGGCTGAAAATGAATCGGCTGAACAAAAAAGGAGCTGATCCTGAGCACATGAAGAGTAGCTATGGAATGACAGAATTTACACAAAGATATGTCTTTGAAATCAAGGACAATAAACAACGCGTTGCAATTTAATGACAACAAAGTCTTTGAACTTGCAGTCACACTTGACAAACTATACTGTATGAAAACAGTCCAGATGGCAACTGAGCAAGGGATTGCAGGACAAGTGTGTTAAAAACAGCTACCATTCGAGAAACAACAGACACATATATGTGTAGACCATACCAAGTTCACGCATGATGGCACAAATGCCAGGAAGAAAAGGACATTGTACAGAAAGAGAAAAAATAATTCTAATAGTCTGGAAGAGTTGGTCCTTGCTAAAAAAAAACCAGATAGCAAACAGCTTTTTAGGGCAAAGGGAACACAAAATCAAGCATAGAAAAAAGGCCACGTTAGGCAACAAAAGTGATAGAACCAATCGACAGCTTGAGTGATGAAACTGATGACTTGTTGATTATGGACCCCACTACCACAATGAAGACTGAGTACAGACTCAATTTGTGGACTATAAAAAGTTTTTAAAATTGTTAACGACTGAGATACCCTCAATTACGACACAGGAGAGAAGATTGGTAATTCAAAGGCTTTAATCATCAGAGAACTGAACAGCAGCCGAGAAGTGTGCTCACCACATGCTGACGAGCGAGCCTCATCTTATATACCGTTTCCTGGGGGCGGAGCCAGAGGCAGAGTCCCCCAGGGTTCCAAGCCCGGTCTGAAAGGGCCAATGCATTAAAGGTAAGGTACAGTTGCAGCTACTGATACTATTCATCACAACGACTGTACAATAGCAGTACTCAATTACATGTAAAGAACATACAATGCTCTTAATATACATATGTTTGTAGAAATTTCCAAACACCTTTAAAAAAGAAGGGGATGTCATGATATGTATATTGACAGGAATGTAAAATAATCCGAAGTTTATGATGAACACTAGCTAATAGTAAGGTTCACACGTGCAATGTTATGGTTAAAGAAAAATATCACAACCTAAGGTCTAAGAACTTTCTTTTACAAAGAAAGGGGATGAGGGATTATCATAAATGTAAGAACTGCAAGGTTTAGTGAAATGTCTAAGTAGCCATGAGAGGAAGCTACAGTTACATGTATAGAAATAATTGATGCTAAGCCTTGTGGGAGTTAGAAGGCAGAGAGTTCTGTAGTTAGAGATAGTTTAATATAGTAACCTTATACTTTAGGAATGTGAACAAATCTTAGTAGTGTTAATAAATTAGTTTTGTTCGTTAGCAAAACTTGGTGTTCTTTATTTCACACTACGCATCCAAGCCATCCAGGTAAAGCAAAGTAGAGAACACCACAAGAATGAAGTCTAATTTTTGTCATTTTTTGGAGATCAGCCGTATGCCATCATGCTCTGGTCATGAGAAAACAACACCACATCTGGCTCAATAAGTAAAAGGTGGGAGATTTGCTCGTAACAAAATATAGACCAATTGACAAAGCAGCAAACAGTTTAGTAAGATTTCCTATTGGACTAATAAAAGGAATCAGAGCACTACCCGGGAACTGTGGAATTCTCACCTGGAGCCACAAGGCCACACTTTGGTACTTGACAATATTCCCATCTTGTATCTCGGTCAGTGGTGTAGCACCAGGGCTGCTTTTCATTATCCGGGTTCCTGCAGTAATTACCTTCCAGTCCTCTAAAAAAAACAGAAGTTTGTGTGTTGATCAGAAAAAAATATTACATTTACTGTGTGTGACTAGATTCTTCACATGAATAGAAGATGTGGAAGTATGGACAGTCTGAAAACTATTTGGAATCCATGATATGGAGATGCCAGTATGGACTGGAGTGGGCACAGTAAGAAGTCATACAACACCAGGGTAAAGTCCAACAGGTTTGTTTGGAATCACTAGCTTTCAGAGGAGCACAGCTCCTTCATCAGGTGACTGAAGAGGTGGGTTCCACAAACACATGTATAGGCAAAGTTAATGATGCAAAATGATACTATGAATGCGTCTTTGCAATAAATTAAGTCTTTACAGGTCCCAACGGTGCGACTGGAGAGAGTGGTGATCACAGGTTAAAGAGGTGTGAATTGTCTCAAGCCAGGACAGTTGGTAGGATTTTGCCAGCCCAGGCCAGATGGGGGGTGAATGTAGAACAACATGAATCCAAGGTCCCGGTTGAGGTGGTACTCATGCGTGCGGAACTTGGCTATCAGTTTCTGCTCGACGATTCTGCGTTATCGGGCATCCTGAAGACTTCCTTGGTGAGCGCTTATCCAAAGATCAGAGGCTGAATGCCCTTGACTGCTGAAGTGTTCCCCGACTGGAAGGAAACATTTCTGCCTGGTGCTTGTCTCGCGATGACCGTTCATCCGTTGTCGCAGTGTCTGCTTGGTTTCAACGCCTCCGGACATCCTTTCCTGCAGCTTTTGAGGTAGACAACGTTGGCTGAGTCGCACGTGTGTGCACCGTGACACAGCAAAAAACCGCACCGACCACCTCAGAAGACATACACGAGACACAACCGACAGAGTATCCTTCATCGTCCAGTACTTCCCCGGAGTGGAGAAACTACAACACCTTCGCAACCTTCAACACGTCATTGATGAAACTTTTCATCTTGCCAAGGCCATCCCCACACACCCACCACTTGGCTTCAAACAACCGTGCAACCTCAAACGGACCATTGTTTTCAGCCTTCTGGAGAACAGAGACCACAACCCTGCCATGGCGACCTCTGCAAGACGTGCCAAATCATCAACATGGATACCACCATTCCACGTGAGAACATCACCCACCGTACTCGTGCGACTCGGCCAACGTTGTCTACCTCATACGCTGCAGGAAAGGATGTGCCGAGGCGTAGTACATTTACGAGACCGGGTAAGCGTTCTCCAAAGTGGTCTTCAGGATGTATGACAACGCAGATTCGGCGAGCAGAAGCTGATAGTGAGTTCCGCATGCATGAGTATGGCCTCAACCAGGACCTTGGATTCATGTTGCACCCCCGATCATCTGGCCTGGACTTCCGTATTCCTACCAACTGTCCTGGCTTGAGCCAATTCTCACCTCTTTAACCTGTGATTATCCCTCTCTCCAGTCACACCATTTGGACTTGTAAAGACTTAATTACCAGCAAAGAATCGCATTCAAAGTATCATCTTGCATCATTGAATTTGTCTATACATGTTGTTATGGGCCAGGGTTTAGAGAACCCCAAAGTGTATCATGGAGTTCACCTGACCCACAACTTTTACTAGATTGTGGTACGGAGAGCACACAGCCCACTCTACTGGTGTGTTACAGCAGAAATAAAAAAGTATTTTTTAAAGCAAAACAATGTTTATTCTATGAACTCAAGTTAACCTTTTTAAAGCATACAGTGAACATCTTAGCAACCATCAATTCAAATACAACCCCAAAGAATACAACACTAAGTAATCCTTAATAACTTCCCAAACAACATCCAGAAGACAAAAGAAACACCTTTTAACAGAAGCACATTATGTTTACATTCACTACTGAGAACATTTATAATCCTGAATTCACCAAATGATCAAGCAATAGTCTTTCCGTGCCAGAGAGAACAGCAGTACACCTGCTTTGTCTGGCTTCAGCTCCAACACTGAAAACAAAACTAAAACACACCCTGCAGCAAACAGCCTAAAATGAAAGTAAAAAGCTGACAGACAGCCCAGCTCCACCCACACTCTGACATCTCTGATAAAAACCCATTTCTTAAAGGTATGTTTCTTAAACACCTATTTCTTAAAGGTACTCTCACATGACAATGTGTTTGTGGAACCCACCT
The DNA here is from genome assembly GCF_902713615.1 of Scyliorhinus canicula. Classification (NCBI taxonomy): domain Eukaryota; kingdom Metazoa; phylum Chordata; class Chondrichthyes; order Carcharhiniformes; family Scyliorhinidae; genus Scyliorhinus; species Scyliorhinus canicula. The sequence goes on from NC_052146.1 coordinate 177,768,367, forward strand.
CTTCACTCACCTGATGAAGGAGCTGCCCTCTGAAAGCTAGTGATTCCAAACAAACCTGTTGGACTTTAACCTGGTGTTGTAAGACTTCTTACTATTTGGAATCGGCATGGCACCACACAACTTGGAACAAATACACAATCAGGCACAGCCAGCGGAGTGACTTACATTTGTCTTTTTCATCAGGGATGATGGTGAAAAGCAGATCACACAAGGACTACTGATATTTACTTACTTGCAGGGGTAATCGTCCGGAGTTCTTGAGTGCATGTGCGGATCCTGAACATTCCATTCTTGACAGGTTCTACCAGAAACGGTTGTCGATGTAACTCCACGATATACCTGACCCTTGCCTGTGTAACACTCTGTCTCTCCTTCAACAGCAGGGGGCATCTCAGCTTCAACAGACATAGAAAAAAATCAATAATGTCAAGTTTATGATTGAGAGATTTGTGATGGTGTTTGTGTAACATGATGAAACTATAGATGAACTTGTTCCCGATTTTCTGAAGTAGAGTGATAGACTATTAGAAGTGCAGGCATGACAGCAGAACAAATGTACTAGTTATACCTTCCAATGCCTTGTTCAGGCAGTAATTATTTCTGAGACGAGCCTAGACAGTGAAAGTAGAAAAACTGTTTGCCCATAGTGTGTGGAGAGGGGTGAGGAGACTAAAAGCTATTGGGCTAGATTCTCCCACCTAGCCCGCCACAAGAATACCATGGGCGAACCGTGTAAAATGGAGAACTCCATTGACCTCGGGCAGCATTCTCCGGTCGCAAGGTGGTCACGGCCGGAGATTCCTGCCCATTGTTTAAACTTGCAGTAACCTTATGAATGTCAGGATTCAAGGATAGTGCAGTGTTGCAGATCATTCATGTGCAGCGCTATTATGGGGGAAGGGGGAGCTTCAACTTCCACTCCCAGATTTAGCATTGGGAAAGTTCTGGTTATTGCTCTGTATCCTCTACAGATTAAAGTAATTATGTGAAGAAGAGTTGTCTTTGGGCTGTTGACTGCATTGATGACGGCTACGTAGCAGGTCATGCACCTGTCCTCTTGGTTACACCAATGCACAATTTACCAAAACTTGTAAAATGGAAAGATGGCTGAAGCTATAAGAGCGCCATATAGGATGAGATCCCATAGCTGGAATAGTGTCATTGGGTAGAACAGTAACTTGAGCAGCTAGGATCATAGAATGATAAAACACAAGAAGAGACCTTTCAGCCATCATGGGCTGGATTCTCCGCCCCACCACACCACATTTCAGTTCACCCCGCCAGCAGGATGCTCTGTTACACCGGCCAGTCAATGGGGCAGCCCCATGCTGTTAGGAAACCTCCGGCTACCAACAAAACGGAGCATCCCGCCGGTGGAGAATTCAGCCCCATGTCTATTTGAGGTCTTTGAAAGAGCTTTCCAATTATTTTCACTCCCTTATTTTTTGCTCATGGCCCTGCAAATAGTTTCCTTTCAATTTATCAAATTAGATTTTTAAAGATATTATTGAATCTGCTTCCATCACCTTTTCAGACAATGCATTCTAGATCATAACAGCACATCTGAAAGAAAAAAATCTCATCATTTCATCAATGGAAAGGTTTATAATTGGGGGAAGGGTAAATACAATGCTGTCAGACAAGAATTGAAGTGCAGAAGTTGGGAACATAGGCTGTCAGGGAAGGACACAAGTGAAATGTGGAACTTGTTCAAGGAACAGGTACTACGTGTCTTTGATATGTATGTCCCTGTCAGGCAGGGAAGAGATGGTCGAGTGAGGGAACCATGGTTGACAAGAGAGGTTGAACGTCTTGTTAAGAGGAAGAAGGAGACTTATGTAAGGCTGAAGAAACAAGGTTCAGACAGGGTGCTGGAGGGATACAAGATAGCCAGGAGGGAACTGAAGAAAGGGATTAGGAGAGCTAAGAGAGGGCATGAAAAATCTTTGGCGGGTAGGATCAAGGAAAACCCCAAGGCCTTTTACACATATGTGAGAAACATGAGAATGACTAGAGCGAGGGTAGGTCCGATTAAGGACAGTAGCGGGAGATTGTGTATTGAGTCTGAAGAGATAGGAGAGGTCTTGAACAAGTATTTTTCTTCAGTATTTACAAACGAGAGGGGCCATATTGTTGGAGAGGACAGCGTGAAGCAGACTGATAAGCTTGAGGAGATACTTGTCAGGAAGGAAGATGTGTTGCGCGTTTTGAAAAACTTGAGGATAGACAAGTCCCCCGGGCCTGACGGGATATATCCAAGGATTCTATGGGAAGCAAGAAATGAAATTGCAGAGCCGTTGGCAATGATCTTTTCGTCCTCGCTGTCAACAGGGGTGGTACCAAAGGATTGGAGAGTGGCGAATGTCGTGCCCCTGTTCAAAAAAGGGAATAGGGATAACCCTGGGAATTACAGGCCAGTTAGTCTTACTTCGGTGATAGGCAAAGTAATGGAAAGGGTACTGAGGGATAGGATTTCTGAGCATCTGGAAAGGCATTGCTTGATTAGGGATAGTCAGCACGGATTTGTGAGGGGTAGGTCTTGCCTTACAAGTCTTATTGACTTCTTTGAGGAGGTGACCAAGCATGTGGATGAAGGTAAAGCAGTGGATGTAGTGTACATGGATTTTAGTAAGGCATTTGATAAGGTTCCCCATGGTAGACTTATGCAGAAAGTAAGGAGGCATGGGATAGTGGGAAATTTGGCCAGTTGGATAACAAACTGGCTAACCGATAGAAGACAGAGAGTGGTGGTGGATGGCAAATATTCAGCCTGGAGCCCAGTTATCAGTGGCGTACCGCAGGGATCAGTTCTGGGTCCTCTGCTGTTTGTGATTTTCATTAACGACTTGGATGAGGGAGTTGAAGGGTGGGTCAGTAAATTTGCAGATGATACGAAGATTGGTGGAGTTGTGGATAGTGAGGAGGGCTGTTGTCGGCTTCACAAGAAACGCACCGTTTCTTCACTGGCGCTGGGTCAGAATCCTGGAAGTCCATCCCTAACAGCACGGTGGGTATACCTACACCACAGGGCCTCACGGTAGCATGGTGGTTAGCATCAATGCTTCACAGCTCCAGGGTCCCAGGTTCGATTCCCGGCTGGGTCACTGTCTGTGTGGAATCTGCACGTCCTCCCCGTGTGTGCGTGGGTTTCCTCCGGGTGCTCCGGTTTCCTCCCACAATCCAAAGATGTGCGGGTTAGGTGGATTGGCCATGCTAAATTGCCCGTAGTGTAAGGTTAATGGGGGGGATTGTTGGGTTACGGGTATACGGGTTACGTGGGTTTAAGTGGGGTGATCATTGCTCGGCACAACATCGAGGGCCGAAGGGCCTGTTCTGTGCTGTACTGTTCTATGTTCTAGATAGAATGCAGAGCTGGGCTGAGAAGTGGCAGATGGAGTTTAACCCTGACAAGTGTGAGGTTGTCCATTTTGGAAGGACAAATATGAATGCGGAATACAGGGTTAATGGTAGGGTTCTTGGCAATGTGGAGGAGCAGAGAGATCTTGGGGTCTATGTTCATAGATCTTTGAAAGTTGCCACTCAAGTGGATAGAGCTGTGAAGAAGGCCAATGGTATGCTAGCGTTCATTAGCAGAGGGATTGAATTTAAGAGCCGTGAGGTGATGATGCAGCTGTACAAAACCTTGGTCAGGCCACATTTGGAGTACTGTGTGCAGTTCTGGTCACCTCATTTTAGGAAGGATGTGGAAGCTTTGGAAAAGGTGCAAAGGAGATTTACCAGGATGTTGCCTGGAATGGAGAGTAGGTCATACGAGGAAAGGTTGAGGGTGCTAGGCCTTTTCTCATTCGAACGGAGAAGGATGAGGGGCGACTTGATAGAGGTTTATAAGATGATTAGGGGAATAGATAGAGTAGACAGTCAGAGACTTTTTCCACGGGTGGAACACACCATTACAAGGGGACATAAATTTAAGATAAATGGTGGAAGATATAGAGGGGATGTCAGAGGTAGGTTCTTTACCCAGAGAGTAGTGGGGGCATGGAATGCACTGCCTGTGGAAGTAGTTGAGTCGGAAACGTTAGGGACCTTCAAGCGGCTATTGGATAGGTACATGGATTAGGGTAGAATAATGGAGTGTAGGTTAACTTCTTAAGGGCAGCACGGTAGCATTGTGGATAGCACAATTGCTTCACAGCTCCAGGGTCCCAAGTTCGATTTCGACTTGGGTCGCTGTCTGTGTGGAGTCTGCACATCCTCCCCGTGACTGCGTGGGTTTCCTCCGGGTACTCCGGTTTCCTCCCACAGTCCAAAGATGTGCAGGTTGGGTGGATTGGCCATGAAAAATTGTCCAAAATTCTATGATTAACCTAGGACAAAAGTTCGGCGCAACATCGTGGGCCGAAGGGCCTGTTCTGTGCTGTATTTCTCTATCTATCAATGGTTCATTTGATCATTATCTTAAATCTCTGTCCTCTGGCTATTAATGCTTCAGTTTATTTTATTTACTCTATCAAAATCTTACATTATTTTAAACATTTATTAAACATCCTAACTTCTCTTGTCTCACCACATAGCTGATGTCTCTCTGGTCCCATTTAGTGAATATAAATCCTTGAGAACTGATGCTAAAGTGTGGTCCAGCTTTGGACATAATACACCAGTTGATGCTTAACCAGTGCTTCATAAATGTTCAGCATAACTTCCATGGTTTGTACTTCAAGCCTCTGCTTTTAACATTCTGAAATGAATACAGCCAGAGTCAAGTTCACAGCCCATAGGTAGATTTGCTGTAGAGATAGGGAGTTGAACGTTGGGAATGGAATAATAATGGCGGATTCTATGGTTAGATGAGTAGAATGGGGTTTCTGTGATGCAAATATGATTCTAGGATGATAACTGGCACCGGGATGTCACTCAACATCAGAAAAGATGGTGGTATAGTAGTAATGTCACTGGGCAAGTAACCAGAGACCCAGATTTGGGGAGATGGGTTTTCATCCCACCATGGGAGCTAGTGGATTTTAAATCCACTTAATAAAATCTGGAATTGAAAGCTAGTCTCATCAATGGTGACCATGAGACTAGTATTGGTTTGTCATAAAAACTAATCTGGTTCACTGATGTCATTTGAAATCATCCCTACCTGGTCTGACCTACATGTGACTCCAAATCTAAAGCAATGTGTTTGACTCTTAACTGCCCTCTAAAATGGCCTAGTAAGCCACTCAGTTCAAGGGCAATTTGGGATGGGGAATAAAATGGCTGCAATGCCCAATAGAACATAGACCATACAGTGTAGAAGGAGGTCATTCGGCCCATCGAGTCTGCACCGACCCACTTAAGCCCTCATTTCCACCCTATCCCTGTAACCCAATAACCCCATCTAATCTTTTTGGACACTAAGGGCAATTTAGTACTGCCAATCCACCTAACCTGCATGTCTTTGGACTGTGGGAGGAAACCGGAGCACCCGGAGGAAACCCACGCAGACACAAGGAGAACGTGCAGACTCTGCAGAGACAGTGTCCCAGCGGGGAATTGAACCTGGGACCCTGGTGCTGTGAAGCCACAGTGCTAGCCACTTGTGCTACTGTGCTGCCTATCATATCATATCAAAGAATAAAAGAAAAGCTGCGTAACATTCTGTGGCGGGAGTATGAAGAGCTGGAGGTCATGACCATATCAGTGTATTCTATTGGCAGAAAGGGAGACAGGTTTCAGAGAGTTGGGAAAGTGATACAAGACTTCAAAGGTCACAATCTTCAGGTTGTTTCTGGTGCCACATGCTAATAACTATAGAAATAGTGCAGATGAATATGTGGCTTGAGAGATGGTGCAGGAATGAGGACTTAAGACACTTGGGACAGTGGGACCAGTTCTGGTGGAGGTGGCACCAGTACAGACCAGACAGGTTACCCCTCAACAGAGCCGGGACCAAAATAATCATGAAGTGAAAGCCAAAATAATGCGGATGCTGGAGATCTGAAATAAAAACAGGAAGTGCTGGAAAAAACTCAGGAGATCTTGCAGCATCTGTGGAGAGATAGTTAACATTTGGAGACCAATATGCTCTTCTTTCAGAACTGAAGAGAGGTAGGAGTGTGATGAGTTTTTGCTGATAAAAAGGGGAGAGGTAGGTGGAGTGAAAGAAAAAGGACTGGATTCTCCGTTTGGGAGGCTATGTGCTGATGCCAGCATGGGAGCAGTGAAGTTCTACGCCCGGAAAAATGGCGCAAAGCTGCACCAATCCTCCGTTACAGCCGGAGAATGCGTTGCCGCTACAGCCGGAGAATTGTCGGGTCCGTGACTGCGCATGTGCACGGCGGAGGCCCGCAGCGGCCGCGCCATGCAACATGAAGCTGGCCGCGCCCAGACCCGGCCTGCCAGATAGTGCTCCCTTAGGCCAGGCTCGCCACCCCCGGACCACCCCCCACCAGTGCCTCCACCAAAACCCTCCCTGCCCGCGGATCGGCCCCCCCCCCCCGGACTGTGGCAGCACTAGACTCAGTCTGCAGCCACCACGCCGGGTTCCCGAAAAAAAAATTGTACACGCGCCCCACGCCGGCGGGAACTCGTCCCATCGGGGGCGGAGTATCGGGAAGGGCCTCAAGTACTGTCTGTTTTGGAGGGGGCGGAACATCGCAAAAGCGGCGCCGCCCCCGATTTTTTCACCAACGGGGATACTCCAGCCGATCGCTGAACCTGATTTCGGTGTCGGAGACTGGAAAATCCTACCCAAGATCAGGGATAGGTTAAAAGGCAGTGGGGAAAAATTGACAGTGGTGTAATGGAGCCAAAGACAAAAGGAGTGGTAATTGTTTTTTGTTTTCATTTATACGATACTGGCATTGCTAGTAAGGCCAGAATGTATTGCCCATCTCTAATTGCCCTTGAAAAGGTAGTGGTGAGCTGCCATCTTGAACTGCTGTAGACAAGTGGTGTAGGTACACCCACTGTGCTGTTAGGGAGAAAGTAACTGGATTTTGACCAAATTACAGCAAAAATAGGGTGATATAGTTCTGAGCCAAGATATTGTGTGCCTTGGAGAACTTCAAGGTGGTGGTATTCCCATTCATTTGTTGCTCTTAACCTTTTAGATGCTGGTAGTCATGGATTTGGAAGACTGTCTAAGGAGCCTTGGTGAGTTCCTGGAGTGTATCTTGCAGATGTCTCAGTATATCGGTGGTGGAGGGAATCAATGTTTGTGGATGGGGTTCCAATCAAGTGAGCTGTTTTTCCCTGGATGGTATCAAGCTTCTTAAGTGTTGCTGGAGCTGCACTCATCTGGGCAAATGGAGAGTATTCCACCACACTCCTAACTTGTGTCTTATTGATGGTGGATTGGCTTTGAGGAGTGAGGCGGTGGGTTATCAGCCTCTGACGTGCCCTTGAAGCCACAGTATTTATATGGTTAGTCCAGTTCACTTTCTGGTCAATGATAACCCCCAGGATGTTGTTTCTGGGGATTCAGCGATACTAAAGCTATTGAAAGTCAAAGGTTGATAATTAGATTCTCTCTTGTTGTAGATGGTCATTGCCTGGAATTTGTGTGGCAAGAATGTTACTTGCCCCTTGTCAGCCCAAGCCTGGGATATTGTTCGGGTCTTGCTGCATTTGGACATTGACTGCTTCAGTATCTGAGGAGTTGAGAATGGTGATAAGCATTGTGCAATCATCAGAGAACATCCCCACTCTGACCTTATGATGGAAGGAAATTGAAGGAAGGAAGATTATTCTAAGCAAGTGTCGTTTGATAGCACTGTTGATGACCTTCAAACCCCGGTGCCCCCATCACCTTACTGATGATTGAGATTAGACTGATGGAATGGTAATTGAACACGTTGAATTTTTCCTGTTTTTGTGTACAGGAAATACGTGGGCAATTTTCCACATTGCAGGAGAGATGCCTGTATTGCAGCTGGTCTGGAACAGCTTGGCTTAGGGCGCAGCATCTTTTGGAGCACAAGTCTTCAGTGTTATTGCCAGAATATTGTTAAGACCGTTGCAGTATCCAGTGTCCTTTGCCATTTCTTGGGAGTGAATCAAATTGATTGAAGGGACCTCTGGAGGAGGCCAAGATGGACCACCAACTCACCATTTCTGGCTGAAGATTAAGCGTTATCTTTTGCACTGATGTGCTGAGTTCCCCCATCACTGCAGATGAGGATATTTGTGGAGCTTCCTCCCCTAGTGATTATTTAATTGTCCACCACCATTCACGACTGGATGTAGCAGAACTGCAGCTCCTAGATCTGACCTGTTGATTGTGGGATAATTTAGCTCTGTCTATCACTTGTTGCTTACACTGTTGGGCATGCGAGTAGCCCTGAGTTGTCGCTTCACAAGGTTGACACCTCAGTTTTAGGTTTTCCTCGTGCTGTTCCTGGGATGCTCTCCTGCATTTGTCATCAAACCAGGGGTGATCCACTGTCTTGGTGGTAATGGTAAAAGTGGGGTTATGCTGATGTATGAAGTTACAGATTGTGTTTTTTTTTTTAATACACTTCGAGTATCCAAATCTTTTTTTTCATAGAAGAATGAGGAGAGGGATTACAATTAAGGGGCAATTTAGCGTGGCCAATCCACGTACCCTGCACATCTTTGGGTTGTGGGGGTGAGACGCATGCAGACACAGGGAGAATGTGGGAACTCCACATGGACAGTGACTCGGGGCCGGGATCGAACATGGGACCTCAGCACTGTGAGGCAGCAGTGCCAACCATTGCACCACTGTGCCACTTTATTACCGATTGTGGTTGAATACAATTCTGATGATGTTGATAGTCCACAGTGCCTCATGAAGCCCAGTTTTAAGATGCTATAACTTTTCAAAATCTATCCCTATTTAACACGGTGGTAGTGCCACATACAGAGGGTATCCTCATTGACATTAATTGGCCCTGCAATGTCATCATCCATCCGGACTGACACGTCGGATGCGATTTAACCGAATGGGAATTATGTTCCTCAGCGAGCGTGTTTAGCTGCGTGTTTCCCGGAGCTCGCAGTGCTGAGAAATGCAACACTATCTGACGTGACTCCAGTTATATACGGGGCCTCAGGGGGAACACGCAACCGAGGCAGCACTGAGTCCTGTTTCCTGCATTAAGGAGTCTCGTTCACTGAAACTCCTCAGTGCAGGGAGAGATTGGGTTGCCATTTTTAAATGATGGCCCCATCTCTTTGAGCCCCCAACACGACCTCTGAACCCGCCAAGCCCCAACTCACTGTCGGGGGGGGGGGGGGGGGGGGGCAGGCCTCCTTCACACTCCCACACGCACGCAGGGCACCCCACCGCCTGATCACTACCGCGGAGAATCGGCAGACTGGCATCGGAGCGGCGTCGCATGATTCCCCCCCCCCCCCCCCCGGCGATTCTCCGACCCCACGCTGGGTCGGAGAATCCCGCCCAGGATTTGATGGAAAGAGTTAATAGAGCAAGTAGTGTCTGAGGAGAGGAGAGAGGAGTCAATAGCTCTCATATTGACTGAGACAGGGTTTCAGAGGAGAGGAAATACGGTCAAGAGTTTTAAACATATGATATATATACATGATGGTCTTTTTGACAGATTTGCCTGTGCAGCTCTTCCTTCATTCAGTATTGCAGTCAATGGAGGACTTCTGGTGGCGGCCACGGTGTGAGTGGTCGCACATTTAGTGGTTCCAGCTCGTGGTGGATGTTTTGGACCTTTTCCCCGGCTAATGGCGGAGCTGAGAGATTGTAAAAGGTGCAGGAGGGGTGGAAAAAGAGAGTATCCCACTGGTGTATGGATTCATGGACCAGAAGTGGGTGGAAAAGAAGAGAACAACGGTCAAAAGCTGCTGTGGTGCCTGCGACAGGGGGAAGATGACGGAGGGTCAGGGTTCGATCTTGCCCATCCAATGGTCGACAGACCAGCTAGTGGACTTCCTCCATGAGTAATTTGCCCAGCAGAGGAAGGAGAACTTGGAGGACCTGGCCAGGGTGCTGGACCCGATAAAGGCCGGGCTCGATCGTCTGGAGATGAGGTTAGAGACCCAGACCAAGCGATCCAGAAGGTGGAAGAGGCGGTGGGGAAGCACAAGGAGCAACTTGCCTCGATGGTTGTGGAGATGGGCTTAATGCGAGATCACAAAGTAAGCTGCAGGACAAGGTGGAGGACCTGGAGAATAGATCGCACAGGCAGAACGTTAGAATCGTGGGCCATGCCGGAGGGCAGTGAGGGAGCAGACACCGGCGCATATGTAGCGCGGATGTTCGAGAATCTACTTGTTGAAGGAGCATTTGCTTGGCTCCTGGAGGTGAATCGGGCGCACAAGGCGCTGATGAGGAAGCCAGAAGGGAACGAGCCGCTGAAGGCGATGGTGGATAAGGTGCGGATTTTGAGGTGGGGCAGGCAGATGAGGTGCACTTGGGAAGGCAGTGAGCTGTGCATCTGTCAGGACCTGGGTGCGAGCTGGCCAAAAGGAGGGCGAACTTCGACAGGGTGAAGACGGCCTCATTAAGAAAGGGGTGAAGTTTGCATTTATACCCAGTGCGCTTGTGGGTAACATATGAAGGCCAGGAACTCTACTTTGGGTAACCAGAGGAGGTGATAGAATTTGTTAGAGATAATGGACTGGCAGGGGAAGGAGGACATTGAATTCTGGAGGGGATGTTCCTGTTTTCTATTTTGCTATTTTTGCAGTTTGTATGAACCACTTTTCCACTGGGTGTGGGGCCCTTGGGCTGTTCTGGGTTTGTTTTGTTCTTGATCGGGGTTGGTGGGGATTGTAAAGTTTGCAGTGGGAGGATGGTTGGGAGGGGAGGGGAATCAGTGAGGGGAAGGATGCTAGGCGCCCTGGGCGGAGACTACCAGGCTTGCTGTGCGGGCTAGCTCACGGAAACGCAGTAGGGGGTGAGCAGGTGGTTAGTGTGTTGATGGGGGTTGGGATTGTTATTTTGTTATGGGGTTAAAAAAAAAGAAAAGTATTGCAGTCAATGTGAAGCAAGTGAAGTCAAGAGAAGAAGACTTTCACTCATTACACTAGCTCGGGTCAAATAACTAAGTCTGAAAAGTGAAATGGCAGTGTGCTAATTCACTGTATGACTCAGATCCTAAAGGGCATGTATGAAGAAACAGAGAAACGTACCACACCGTGGAATACTGCAGAAAGCCCATCGTTTGTTGGAGTCAGTTGTGAAACACCACGGCCGAGGTTCCCCATCTGGATTCCGACAGTAGTTCTCCTCGAGATATTTATCTGGAAAACTGAAGGTCCTTATTTTTACTTCTGGCGAAGAAACTTTGATATTGAACATTGATGTGACTGTGAGCCTTGCACAGTATAATCAAGAAAACGATGTTTACAAAAATTTCTTTCAAGTGCAGCTCAGGGACAACAACCACAACTTGGATTTTATGCAGGGCTCTTAACATAGGAAAATGTCCCAAAGTGTTATCAGAAAAAAATTGACACAGCCACAAGGCAATGGAGTATTAGTACATGTAACCAAAAGTTTGGTCAAAATGGTAGGATTTACAGAGCATCTTAAAGGAGGTCAGAAAGGTAAAAAGGTTTAGGTAGGAATTCTACAGCTTAGAATCCAAAGGCAAGGCTGCCAATACAAGATGGAAATAAGGAAATAATAGAATTGGAGGACAGAGATCTTGGAGAGTTAGAGGAGGTAACGGAGAAAGGGAGAGGTGAGACCATGGAGGAATTTGATTACAAGCATGAGAATGTTTAAAAGGTGACCATGCAGTGAAACAGTTTGACACAGCTAATGTAAAACGATACTCAGCATCAGTACATACACATAAGATGAGATGGTTTGCCTGCTTTGCAATTGCAGCTCTGCTTTTGAGTAAAGTCCTCACATAATAGTATCTCTAATGAGTAAGAACCAATTCAATAAGCATTCCTTATTTCCAAGAATGTACATTGTTCTGACCTGTGAACTAGCAGACTATGATTGAAATCGTTGAAAAGCTCTTATTAAGATTAATTATTGTGGAGTCAATTATAAAAGGATAAATTGATTTTTTTTATATATAAGAAATACTGGTCCATGAGACTGAAGGAGCTTTGACCTTGAAACAGGAGGAGAGCTGGAAGTAGAAAGTAATCAACACACAGATGCGGGCACAAAGAATTTCTGCTGCAAGATACAGTTAGCAAACTGGTAATGGGTTTTGGAGTAAGCTGAACTCTGCACAAATGTTTTGTTTTCTGTTTGGCAAAAGAAAAGTAGATGCTCCTGGGGAAGAGAAGTATGGCTGTGCTAAAAGGGACTGTGAGTGCAATTCTCCATTTGGGAGACTATGGGCAGGATTCACCGTTCCCGACGCCCGATTTCATAATCGCCAATCAGGCGGAGAATCCTTCCGATGCCGAAGTCGGGGGCGGAGCCTGTTTGACGCAGGTTTTATGTGTTCTGCCCCTCCGAAATGGCATCATCATGTCGCACGTTGCATACCGTTGGGATGGCCATAGAGCGTCACCTTAAGGCCATCACACGAAGCTCGACCCCGATGCGCCGAGTTCCCAACCGCACGATTGACGTGTGGTCTCAGCGATCGGGTACCCGGTGTGGCGGATGCAGACTGTCCATGCTGCCACAATCAGGCGGGAGCCGTGCTGCTGGCCGGGGTGGGGGGGGTTCTGCGAGGGCTGGGGGGGTGGCCAGGGATACACTATCTGGTAGGTCGGGTCTGCACATGGCTGGCGCCAATGTGACCACTGGACTTCCGGTGGCGGCTATGAGGGAGTAGGTCGCACATTTGGTGGCTCCTGTTTCGGTCGGATTTTTGGACCTTTTCCCCTGACTTTTTTGCGCTTTTGAGCGTGGAACTGGAAAGCAATAGTACTCAGGCACAGGACCCATACAAAATTGTATGTACCTAAGAAGCCGGAGGGACCGTAAACAGCGGAAGAAGTGGTCGAGTAAGGGCACAGTGGAGGCTGTGAGAGAGACCAGCATGGCTGGTGTTCCGAGCAAGGAGCCGACAGCCCAGCCTACAATAGAGCAGCTGCTGCAGACTATGCAGGAGGGCTTTTTGGCTTTGAAGCGTGACAACTTGGAGCCTCTTCAGAAGTCGATTGATCGGATGGGAAAAAGGCTGGATGATCAGGCTGAGAAGTTGGTGAAGTCAGTGGAGGAGCAGGCTGACTTTCAACGGTGGCAGATGTGGAGATTCGGAGGCTGAGGGACCAGCAAAAAGTGCTTCTGGAAAGGCTGGAGGACCTGGACAATAGATCTCGCCGGCAGAACGTGAGAATCGTGGGCCTCCCGGAGGGGGCAGAGGGGCTAGACGCTGCCGCATTTTTGGAGGGTATGTTTCAGAAGTTGCTGGGGAACGAGGTGTTCCCGCGCCTGCCGGTGGGTGGACAGGGCACACAGAGTGCAGGTGAGGCAGCCACGACAAGGGGGTCCCCCACGAGCGATGGTGATACGCTTTCACAGGTACCTGGACAAGGAACGGGTGCTGCAAAGAGCACACAAAGCTGTATTTGGGACAATACCACCCTGTGTGTGTACCAAGATTTGAGTGCGGGGGTGGCCAGGAGGAGGGGAGGCTACAGGCAGGTGAAGTAGATACTGTATAAAAACAAGGTGAAATTTGGGCTGCTTTTTCCGGCGCGACTGTGGGTTACGTATAAGGGTCAGCACCACTATTTTGAGGAACCTGAAGAGGCAATGGACTTCGTTAAGAAGCAAGGGCTGGCCCTGAGCTGAGGACATTTGGACTCATGTTAGAGCTTTTAAGTATATGTGGTGTCTCTCCCGTTTTGGGATGTATCTTTTTTTTTCTTGTTTTTGCGTGGTTTTCCTGAATTTTTCCTGTTTGGGCTCTTTGCTTAGTTGGAGTTTGGCTGTGGGGGAATGAATAAAGAAAACAGTTAAAAGGGTTGGGTTAAAATGGATGCTTCAGGAGAACTTTGTGCAATCTTTTTCTGTGTCTGTATGGCTAGGACTGAAGAGTGCCTGTTATTTCTTATCACTTTCTTTTCTTGTTTAACTTGAATTGTGCTATTGTGGGGATTGTTTATGACTTGGAGAGTATTTGCCTAAGTAGGGCTGATCTGGGGAAGTGGTGTGGAGGGGTTGGGGGCGAGGGGTGACTGGGAACAATGGATGGGAGACGGGCTGGTGCCGAGGCTGGGAGCCCCAGGCTAGCTGAGTGCAGCTAGTCAACGGAAGCCAAGATGGGGGGTGTCCATATAGTTAGATTAGAGCAGGGGTTAGGTGATAGGATAGTGTTGGTAGGGGGGGAGTTGTTCTGCTGACAGGGATGGAAACTGGGCATGGTAACAGTGAGGAGGTCAGGGGTGGAGCCGGTCAGGAGGCGGACCAGAGGAAGCGCAATACATGGCTGGGGGGCTGGCCAAGGAAAAGGGATGGCTGATCGGCAAAGGGGTTGGGCGAAGTGCCCCTCAACCAGGCTGATCACCTGGAATGTTAGAGGGTTAAACAGGCCAATGAAGAGGGCGCGTGTGTTTACGCATCTGCGGGTTCTGAAGGCGGACATAGTCTTGTTGCAGGAGACACACATTGAAAGTGGCAGACCAGGTTAGGTTAAGGAAGGGCTGGGTCAGTCAGGTCTTTCATTCGGGGCTTGATTCTAAAACGAGGGAGGTTGCGATCCTGATTAATAAAAGGGTAAAATGTGAGGCGGAGGGCACAGTCGTGGATGGGAGTGGCAGGTTCGTTATGCTGAGGGGTAAGCTCGAAGGGGTGAGAGTAGTCCTGGTCAGTGTGGATGCCCCTAATTGGGACGATGTGGATTTTATTAGGAGGATGCTAGGGAAGATCCCCAACTTGGACTCACGTAAGTTGATCATGGGCGGGGACTTTAATACAGTCGTGGACCCGAGCCTGGACCGGTCATGCTCAAGAACGGGCAGGTTGCCAGCGATGGCAAAGGAACTGAGAGGGTTCGTGGAGCAAATGGGGGGTGCAGGTCCGTGGAGATTTAGACAGCCGACGGCGAGGGAGTTCTCGTATTACTCCCACGTCCACAAGGTGTATTCCTGAATTGACTACTTTGTGGTGAGTAGGGACCTGCTGGCCGGAATGGTGAGGGCAGAATATTCGGCAATTGCCATATCGGACCATACTCCGCACTGGGTAGACCTGCAGTTTTGTAAGGACAGCTTTCAGTGCCCACCATGGAGGCTGGAAGTTGGACTACTTGCGGACGAAGCAGTGTGTGAGAGGCTGAGGAAATGCATGCAGAATTACCTGCAGGTGAACGATACTGGAGAAGTCTCGGCAGCGGTGCTCTGGGAGGCGCTGAAGGCAGTGGTGAGAGGGGAGCTGATTTCAATCTGGCCGTACAGGGACAAGACTGATAGGGCAGAGACGGACCGGCTGGTTAAGGAAATTCTACGGACGGACAGGAGTTACGTGGAATCTCCGAGGCCAGAGTTACTCAGGAAACGACAGAGGTTGCAGGCCGAGTTTGGTGTGCTGACTACAGGCAAGGCTGTAGAGCAGCTTAGAAAGGCAAAAGGCGCGATTTATGAGCATGGGGAGAAGGCCAGAAGAATGCTTGCGCAGCAACTGAGGAAGAGGGAGGCGGCTAGGGAAATAGGGAGGGTAGTGGATGGGGAAGGTAATCTAGTGGGTGATTCAGCAGGGCTGAACAAGGTCTTTCGGGCCTTTATAGGAAGCTGTACACTTCGGAACCACCCGGGGGACCGCCGTGGATGAGGCAATTCCTGGACGGACTGACCTTCCCAAGAGTGGGGTGGGGGTTGGTGGACGGACTGGGGCCCTGGTCAGGATCGAAGAGGAATTGACGAATGAAGAAGTGAAGTGCAAACCTGTTTAGGAGGAAGAAATGGAAACTTTTACCCCTATGAACTTTTGGGAAAAAATCAACAGTCAACACAATCATTAGGCCCAAGAAGCCCATCACTTTTGGTTAAATGAACCTCGTCTACCCACATTTTCATTGTGCTCTTCAATCCCAGCCCTCTCAAGTGTTGAAATTGCCAAAAGGTTAATTAGTAGACCTTAATTAATTTTCAACAGATATTTACGTCCTTCATTCAGTTTGATGTGAGGATTTTTATGCCAAATGATGATACCAAAAAAATCAAAGAACTAAAATTGAAAATACAGACAGTCAATTATTTGACTCATTCTGCTACTTACACGTGTGGGTTGTATCCATGAACATGAGTTATTTGTGAATCCCAGCGCTGACATGTGACACCATCCTTCGTTTGTGAAATTTTCCCACGATAATTCTCACCACTGCAGAACATGCACTCCTCTGTAACGTAAATGCAAAAATGACAAATGGCACGACTGTTATGCAGCAGCAAAACAGCAGAGCGACGCAAATGTGGAGCAGAATAGGGAGAACTAATTGTTCAATTTGGAGGTTAGAATTAAACCAATGTCATTGTCAGGAGAACAAATTTTCCGAAGTTCTTGGTAACCTTTCACCTTGATCATGCAGTGACTGTAAATGTATCATGGAGTTTCCTGATTCTCACTGAGTAAAAGGATGTTTAAAGGGGTTTCTTCAGAAACATTGGTCAGGATTTTATGCCCACCTCCATCCCCCAACGGATGTGGCGAGCAATTTAAATCTCATTCAGAATCCATGGGACCATAATATCCCACTGTGGGGGAGGGGCCGGAAAATTCTGGCCATAGAAACAAGTGGGCTATTCAACTCTGAGAACCCACCATTCAGTTAGATCATGCCAGATCTGTATCTTAATTCAATTTTCCTGTCCAGGTTCCCCATCCTATACCGAACAAATCTGTTAATCTCAGTCTTGAATATTTTTTTTTAAAGTATTTTTATTAAGGTTTTGCAGAATTTTTCATAATAAAATAGTAGTAACAATAATAACAAAACAAACTAGAGTGAACATTAACATAGTGTAAAAAGAGAATATACAATAACAAATAAATAGACATTACCACACGCGACCCAGTCTTCCCACACCAGGGGTGGGCAAACTACGGCCCGCGGGCCGCATGCGGCCCGCCAAAGGTATTTCTGCGGCCCACCAAGTCATTAAAAAAAAAAAAAAAAATTTTTTTTAAAAATTTTTTTTTTTTTTTTTTTTTAAATTTTTTTTAAGGTTAATGGGGGGGGGCTGTTGGGTTACTTACTGGTATAGGGTGGATACGTTGACTTGAGTAGGGTGATCATTGCTCGGCACAACGTCGAGGGCCGAAGGGCCTGTTCTGTGCTGTACTGTTCTATGTTCTATATGAGGCGCCCAGAATCATAACCGGGTGAAGTAATTATTTTACTTAATATACTATGCGGCCCTTTGTGAATTGTGAATTTCTGAATGTGGCCCTTGCACGGAAAAGTTTGCCCACCCCTGTCCCACACCATCTCAATGAAGCACTCACCCCCCACCCCCCCTACGGATTGCTGCTGACATTTTAATTTTCCCCGTGAAAGTCGACGAACGGCTGCCACCTCCGAGAGAACCCTAGCGTAGACCCCCTTAAGGCAAACTTTATTTTCTTGAGGCTGAGAAAACCAGCCATGTCGTTAACCCAAGTCTCTACACTCGGGGGCTTCGAGTCCCTCCACATTAATAAAATCAGTCTCCGGTCTACTAGAGAGGCAAAGGTCAAGATGTCGGCCTCTTTCGCCCCCTAAACTCCCGGGTCTTCTGACACTCCAAAGATCGCTATCTCTGGACTCGGCACCACCCGTGTGTTAAGCACCTTGGACATTTCCCTCACGAACCGTTGCCAGAACTCTCTAAGCTCCGGGCATGCCCAAAACAAGTGGACATGGTTTGCAGGGCTGCCTTTGCACCTCATACAACTGTCTTCTACCCCAAAAAACGTGCTCATTCTCGCTGCTTCCATGTGTGCCTGGTGGACCATCTTAAATTGAATTAGACTGAGCCTGCAACATGATGAGGAGGAATTAACCCTGCCCAGGACCTCTGCCCACATTCCCGCTTCCAACTCCTTACCTAGCTCCTCCTCCCACTTGCCCTTGAGCTTCCTCCGCCTCCTGTAGTTCCTGGTAGATATCCGACACCTTTCCCTCCCCCACCCAGGTGCCGGAGACCACCCTGTCCTGTATCCTCAGTGGTGGCAGCGTAGGAAAGGCCACTACCTGTTTTTTCAGGAAGGCTCGTACTTGGAGATATCTAAAGGCATTTCATGGCGGCAGATTAAATTTTTCCTCTAGCGCCTTCAAACTGGAAAAGCTTCCGTCTATGAGCAGTCCAAAGATGTGCGGGTTAGGTGGATTGGCCATGCTAAATTGCCCGTAGTGTCCTAAAAGGTCAGGTTAAGGGGGGGTTGTTGGGTTACGGGTATAGGGTGGATACATGGGTTTGAGTAGGGTAACCATTGCTCGGCACAACATCGAGGGCCGAAGGGCCTGTTCTGTGCTGTACTGTTCTATGTTCTATCTCCCATCCTTCTGATGACTGCCCTCTGCCAGCTCTGGAACCCACCATCCATCCTACCCGGGACAAACCTGTGGTTGTTGCATATCGGGGTCCAGACCGACGCTCCCTCCAACTTTTTGTACCTCCTCTACTGTCCCCAGATCCGCAGCAGTCTTGAATATTTCAATTAACCCAAAGTCCACAGCTTTTTGGGGAAGAGAGTTCCATTTTTCCATTAGACTGAAGTCATCCCAGAACAGCCGAGCTCTAATTATAAGGTGATGTTCTGTTTAACTAATCCTAACCAAGAGGCACTATTTTATAGCCATATCAAGAACAAGTGCTGAAACGTTACAAGTCAATGTAATAAAGTTGCCCATAACAAACAAATGGAAAGGGAAAGAAAGGTTTGCAATTGCTTTTTCATGGGGATGATGTCCATTTAAAAATGTCAATTTTGACTTAGTGGTGTGAAGGGTTGCCGCGCCTCAGCCATGGAAAATGGCAGCCTGCCAGGCTGGTTTAAAATCTAATCCATGCTGCTGCAAGTTACTTTTTAGAAAACAAACACAGTTGTATTTGTTTTCAGAGGATTTCAATCCATTTTAACCAACCTAATAAATTGATGTGACCATCAATTCACTAGACACACGATTGGATGTAAACTGTGGTTTTAATAGTCTTACAACTGAGCCAGCCTGCTCCCACCTGTCAGAGGAGGTGTATAGTGTTGGAAACCTACCTTAAACTTGCGCTTCCTGCCAGCGCCACTCCCAAGTAGGAGCATGAGATCAATAGTTGCATAATGTCATAGGCCTGAATTTTCATGCATCATTACATGTCAGAATGGAGATGGGTGAGATTAAAAATAGAGTGTGGAATTTTCCCATTTTTTGACTAAGTGTGGTTTTGGGCAGGAAAAGCAGCATTTGGCCCACTGTGGTAGGTTTTCGCTCTGTATTTTTAGTCATTTTGAAAAAAATAATTCTCCACAGGTTTCACAGCTTCTATGAAAGGTAGCCTATGATTCGCCCATCCTGCTATCAGCTGAGCACTTCAATAATTGGGACGCATTATTTAAAGGTTACCCCAGCCTTCCCTCGCCACTTGATCATGGTACAACGCAGAGGTCGGCAGAGAAGAAGTCGGCACTTCAATTCACAGAGATCCTTTGGCAGACTGCTGGATGCAGTGGAGGAGCATCAGCACATCCTGTACCTATGTACAGAAGGGAGACCCTCAACCAAGGTCACCAACCCCAAATAGGAGGCTATAGCTGTGCTGGTAAGTATCAGCTTCCTGCAGAGGAGGACGGGCATCGAGTGCAGGAAGAGGATGAACGATCTCCATTCTGCCGGGATGACTCTTCCCATCACCCTCGACTCACATATTTGTAAACCCATCACACATCCACAGGGAGACCACTCACTGCCAGCTCATGGAAAACCACCACTCGCTCTCCCACACACATCTTCATCTCCCCTGTGCCTTGTCACCTCATTACTCCCTACTCCCAATCAACAACCACACATGCCAGACATCCTTACCTTCTGACCTAGTATGCAGTCTGCTCACACTGCTTACACAAAAAGGTCCAGGCAAATGGAGGTATGGCCAAGTTTAAAGTCCTCTCTCCGTATGAGACAGAGCACTCCAGCTGGTTGGGTGGAAGATGACAACTCCTGCGCTGCGCAGAAAGTGGCGCCAAGAAACCAAATGAGAACCCAGAAACCCATCATTCATCATACCAAGCTAACACTGTCCTATCTCTTTGTTATTCCCCAACCATTAATTAATGTAATCTCTTTTGCAGGTGCATCAAGGGAGCAGCCCAATACCTCCACCAGCCAGGCACAATAGTCCACTTCAGAGACCAACAAGATTGAATTCTCAAGCGTTACGATTGAAGAGGTTTCACAGCTTTCACCCACACCCTCCACTAAAGCAGATACACACACCTCGTGGGACTTCGTGTCTCGGGGTCCCTCTCGTTGATCCACAGAAGTTGTAGGCAGGTATGTCCTACTGTGCTGGCACTCAGAGGACTGCTGGAGGCCAGGAATCTGCTGAGCACTAGTCGGATGATGTGCCTCTGAACTAGGTCATGCCTCAGTTGCTAGAGCTACCAGGACAAAGTCGTGAACATCAGGAAGGGATGTTAGCTGCACTCCTTGGATTGAAAGACGGAATAGATGATTCCTTCTGACCGATGAGATTGTGCTGACGCGCCAATGCAGGTCAGCACTGTGAGGGTGGCAACCGAAGTAGAGACCTTGGTGCAAGAGTTCTGTGCTGCACTGTTAGAGGGCATGAATTCAATGATGCAGGACATGCACTCCATGGTGGAGGAACCTGTGGGCATTCATGAGTGCCATCACTAGAGGATAGCTGGGCTTCCTGAGCTCACTCCAGCTGCCCATCTATCCCAAGAAGAAATCCAGAGGCCCTTGAACACTAACAGAGAGGAGGCGCAGCTGCTGCAAAGCCAGGGGACATCCACCCAGGAGACTTTGGGAGTGTCCAATCCATCCATCCAACTCGCCTCTTCCTGTGAACGAATCATATCCAGCTCCACAGACCAAGGAAGGTGGCATTGCCACACAGCTGCACCCAGAAAGCAGGCTGTGGTCCTCCAGGTTTTGATCTTCCAGAGGACATTTGCCAAGCTGAACACAGACAACAGGCTGTGGCAGACTACAGGCTCCCTCCACCTCTGCTGTGGAACCTGGGGATACACCGAGATGTAGTGGCAGGGTTAGAAAGGCTAAGAAGGTCTAGTAGCACAGCATGGGCACAGCTGTAAGACACTTGTAGCGAGCGGCCACCCGGAAGCAAGCACCCACCTCTGTAAATAAAAATCATCTCAAATTATGGTAATCTCTCTATGTCTCCCATAGATTTCTTCCTGTTGTGCCGCTGAGACAACTATACTACAGAAAGGCTGGATTCTCATTCCAGACCCTCCTCCATCAACTCTCTGCAAGGCTGCCAAAACATTGGTTGGCATTCCCTCAGAGTGACAGAACACATCTGTCATACCAGTTTCTCCTCGGTAATGAGAATGTCCACCATAATGTTCAGGGTCACCGTCGCAACACAGTATTGACAATGTGTTCTTTCTTGCACATGTAACCGAGTGATTGGACCCTTATGAAAAGTGTGCACAGAAGCCTCAAGGACACACATAACTAAGGGAAACGTAGATCAGGAGAGATTAAACTGTGCACGTGACATCACCCTGATATCACCCTGGTTGCTGAGAGTAAGCGAGCTGCCTTCACCCAGACAGGAGTCAGATATGTGCAGTAGTTCATTCTCCCGCAATGTTGGGACTATAGGCAGTTGCTCCCAACCCCACATCACGAGCTTTAACAGTGAGGGTCCCTGTCCTTGTCCAGTCAGAAGAGAGAGCAGAGCACGTGGAAAGACTTCAGGATGATGGACGTTAGAATTGGCCCTAATCATCACCAGCCATGAATTGAGCTGTACTGCTGAGCTCTTCTGCCCACTAACCGAGTGTCCACAGCTTTGGCAATCTCGTGATCCTGAGCTCTCGTGTAAGACGCAGGCATTTGTCCCTTAGTTCACTCTGTAATAAAGTGATTAATGATAGGGATTAGTTTCCAGAGGCAACTGGCCATTAAATTGACCAGCATTCTGAAAGTCTTCAGATGCATTGGAATATTTTATCCAGTGAATATGATGCTTCACTGCAACCAAGAAAATGGAGATAACGATATTTTTTTAGAAAATATTTTATTGAAGCATTTGTAATTTTCGCAGTTTACAGTTTAACACTTTAACAGTCCTTAAACAACCACGCGGGCTGACATACGCAAAAAAACAAAAAACAATGTCCCCACTACCCCCACCCTATTTCCTAATGACCCGTGTACTAAGTTCCCAGTCCTTGTCTTACACTACCATGCCTCCCATTCCACACCCCCCCCCCTTTTCCCCATCCCCCCCTTACTGCTGACGTTCAATTTTCCTTGAAGAAGTCGATGAACGGCAGCCACCTCTGGGCGAACCGAATTGATCCTCTCAAGGCAAACTTAATCTTTTCCAGCCTGAGAAACCCCGCCATGTCGCTGACCCACACTCCTGACTTTGGGGGTTCCGAATCTCCGGGCCACTAAGGAGAAGTCCAGAACATTGGCCTCCCTCTCCCACTGGGCACCCGGATCTTCCGATACCCCAAATATTGCCAATTCTGGACTCAGTCACCTTCCCTTCCAGGACCTCTGACATAACGTCCAGAAATCCCTGCCAGGATCCCCTCAACTTCAGGCACGGCCAGAACATATGCACATGATTCGCCGGGCTTCCTCCACAGCGTCCGCACCTATCCTCCACATCCTCAAAAAATCTGCTCATCCAGGCTACCGTCATGTATGAACCACCTTGAACTGGATCAGGCTAAGTCTGGCACAAGACGAGGATGAATTAACTCTCTTCAAAGCCTTCTCCCATAATTCAATTTCCAACTGTCCTCCCTACTCCTCTTCCCACTTCCTCTTCACCTCCTCGATAGGGACACCTTCCCACTCCATCAACTCCTTATATATCTCCAAGACCCTCCCTTCCCCAACTCCCGTTTTTTACATCACCTTATCCTGTAGTCCCATCGGGGAGGCGAGGAAAGCTTGGAACCTGCCTCCAAGCAGGTCCTGTACCTGCAGGTCCCGCCGTTCCCACCCGGCAACTCTATTGCCTCCAGGCTCGGGAAACCCTCCTGAATGAAGAGATCCCCAAATCTCTCAATCCCTGTCTGCTGCCACCTCCTAAAGCCCCATCTAGCCCCTCCCTGGGACAAAATGATGATTGTCACAGATTGGTGACCACACTGACGCTCCCTCCAATCTCATGTGTTGTCTCCATTGTCCCCACACCCTCAGGGCTGCTACTACCACTGGGCTTGTGGAGTACAAGCCAGCGGGAATGGCAGGGGCACCGTCAATAAAGCCTCCAAACTCGTAACCTTACAGGATGCCGCCTCTACTCGCTCCAAACCGATCCCTCCCCCACTATCCACTTCCTTACTATCAATAAGTTGGCTGCCCAGTAATAATTAATAAAACCCAGGAGGGCCAAGCCCTCCTCCCCACGGCCCTGTTCCAGGAATGCCTTCTTCACCCTCGGAGTTTTCTCAGTCCACACAAAACCCAAGATTGCCGCATTCATTTTCCTTAAAAAAGGCCTTCCGGACAAATATCAGGAGACATTGAAAAAAAAACAGCAGTCTTGGGAGGACTGTCATCTTCACCATCTGACCCTCCCTGCCAGTGTCAGCGGAAGCATGTCCCACCTGCGGAAATCCCTTTTCATCTGATCGACCATTTTGCCCAGATTTAACTTGTGGAGCTGTCCCCAATCCTTAGCCACCTGGATCCCCAGATACCTAAAGCTCCTCCCCACCACCTTTAAAGATAACTCCCTCCATCTCCTTTCCTGCCCCCGCGGCTGAATCCCAAACACCTCGCTCTTTCCCATGTACTTGTAGCCTGAAAACCGCCTAAATTCTTCCAGTATCTCCATAATTCCAGCCATCCCCCACCCCCCCAACGGGTCTGTGATTTAAAGCAGTAAATTGTCCGCATAGAGTGAGACCCTGTGCGAGATTACGATTTTAATATGTCAATTTTCCGTGTGATTTAATCTTTTCTTGAAGCAGATGGCTTTCGGCTCCACTAGTTCAAAATACTTTAATGCATTCAGCACTAGAGAGTTTGTTAACACAGTTGTGCAATGGAATCCCATTATGAATGCTTGGCTGAGCTCTGAACCTGAGTAAAGAATTCAAGTCTTTTGAAGAGATTTTGAATGGCTCTTTGTTTATTTTGACAGTGTTATAGACAGGATTATGAGAAGATTAATTTTGAATGACTGTTTGATTGACAGTTTTATGAGCTCCTAAGAGGATGTAAGTTTTTAAAAATTGATTTTTGAATGGCTTCTATGAGCATCTCATAGGCTTCCCAATGTTATTATTGGGCTCATTTGTCCTGTCCAACTGTTCCTGTACCAGCCTCCCCGAACAGGTGCCGGAATGTGGCGACGAGAGGCTTTTCACAGTAACTTCATTTGAAGCCTACTTGTGACAATAAGTGATTTTCATTTTTTCATTTCAAACTGGATACTGAGCGAGTTGACATGGGTTGGGGAGGGAGGTTGGTATATGGAGGGGACTTAGGGAATATACAGGGCCAATGAGGAATTCTGGTGATCTGGAGGATATGGGGACTGGAAGAATATGGGGAACCTGGAGTGTCGAGTCTGCAGCAGCGGAGCCTGTCCCAGAGGGACAGGAGGCACGTGCCCAGGATGGAGAGCCGGCCTCCCAACAGGCTGAGGAGGAGGCGGTGCCGCTGGACGGGCATGCTGTCGAAGTCTCCAGCTGAGCAGGGAGATAGTGCAACATATCTGCCAGATAATGGCTCACCTGGCACCGCGGGGGAGTGCGGGAGGATATCCGCACCGGTGAACCTTTATGCCACAGAGTCATTCCAGGCACCGAGTGGAGACATGTCTGGGATCTCTCAGACTTCAATGCACAGGTGCCATTCCAGAGGCCCTTGATACCCAGTAGGCATAATACATACATTTCAATGTGGACCAAGACCACCAGGATGCCCAAGCAGAGGGATGCTCGCCAAAGCCGAAATGCTCCGGGTCCAGGGGATGTTCAATGGGGTGCATGTCCCCCTACGAGCACCTCAGATAACAGGCCACTCTACACCAACCAAAAGGGGTTCTACTTGATGAACATGCCGCTGATATGTGACGATCAGCTGTGCATCATAGACGTCTGCGCCCGATACCCGGGCAGTGTGCACGACATCTTCAACCTGCCTCACTCAACGATTCCTAATATGTTTGAGACGTCACCCCCCCGCCCCCCCAGTTGGGGGGATGGCCCCTGGGTGACAGGCTATCTACTGCGGTCATGGCTGATGGCGCCTATCTGGAGGCCACAGACCGATGCGGTGACCCGCTACAATGACACCCATACAGAGACCAGGAGCTTGATTCAGCGGTACTTTGGCATCTTGAATATATGGTTCAGGTGCCTCGACTGCTCTGGAGGGGCCCTCCAGTATGACACTGAGAGCGTTGCCCACATCGTGGTGGTCTGCTGCATCCTCCAAACATTACGCAGAAGAGGGGCGATGTGTTGGAGCAGGAGGATGAACACCAGGTCTTGTCTGAGGAGGAAGATGCAGAGGAGGGGGAGGGTGCACGCCCTGGGTTGGCAGAAACACCGGGTCTGGTCTATGGGATGGAGGATGATGACAACCCGCTCTGCGATGAGCTCTGGTGCTCCGCATCGTTTGGCAATGTCTGACTCCTGCCCACAATTGCACTTTCCACCGTCCACCTGGATGATCCCTGCATGCGAGCTGACCATTCTATCATTGGGTGCTATCGAATCCCTGGGGTGACAGTGGTGGGGACGGTCGGGGGGGGGGGGGGGGGGGGGGTGGCCGCAGTTGTGAAGCATGGGGAGCCCAGACCATCCACAATGTCCACCCATTCCACCACCCCCTCACTGCCTGCACCCGCTCTCTTCCCAGCCCACGCCTCACACAAATCTGACCGAGCACCGAGGCAGGTTGTTACAGTGTGAACAGGTGTTTAATGTGACAAAGTATGTACAGATCTGTGCTCTAGGCTCAAAACTAAACTGTGCCCTGAACCTTTGCCAACTTAACTGGTGTCTAACTTTCTGGCCTTACAGGCCCTAACACTACGTCTTGATGGAGCCCAGACAGTACATCAGGAGTGAGGCGGCCTGCTGTGATTCCTGCCTTGCGACCTGGGACCCTGTTTCCGGCCATCGTCTGGGGTGACCAGGCCTGGATGGGCCCGGCTGCTGCTCGGGTGCCTAGGTGGCGTGGTGCCGCCATGTTCTGCCCGCTGCCCACGATATGCGTCAGGGACGGCGGGGAACGAGGATGGCGAGAGATGGCGGGGTGGGGGGGGGAGAGTCCGAGGTGCTGCGGTATTCTGGCACCTCTCCTACAAGAGTCACCGGCATGGGTCCCATCACCGCCTCCTCCCTCGGGAGGCTTGATGGCCGCCAGGCTACTTTATGGGACGAGGATGCGAGTGGAGCTACCCCCTGAGGCTCCCCTGCCACCTGATGCTACCAGTCCTAGAAGATAGCTCTGTTCTTGACCAGGGCCTGTATGCTTGCGGCCGTGTAACACAGGTAGTGGACCATCTCCTTCTGGGACTGCGTCACATCACCCATTGACAGTGGCACCATCTTCTGGGTGTGTCGCACAGCCAGTGACTACATCATCTCCTTCTGGGACTGGGCCACCTCCCTCTGTGTCTGCGCCACGTCGCCCAATGCTTGGGCAATGCCGCCGATGCTCTCAGCCATAGCCTGCTGTGACTGGGTCACACTCAGAAGTGCTTCTGGCAGATGGTTGCTTGAGACGGCAACCCTGTCCTGGGCCTCGGCCAGCACCTGCACATAATTCCCCAGGCCTTGGGCATGCTGATCCATAGCCGAAACCATCACCCCCAATGCCTCCACTACACACATCCCCCGTGCGGTGTTGGCCTGGGTGGCACGCATTGTTGGCACCATCTTCTGCTCCTGCACGTTGCTGGACTCCTCCAACTGCACCTGCAGGTACTAGATGCTCGCTGACAACCCCTTATGTAGCCCCTGACTCTACAACTGCATCTCCACAATCGATGGGACTGTCCATTCCAGAAACCCAAAACTTGCCTAGAGGGCAGCTAATCATAGAATTTACAGTGCAGAAGGGGGCCATTCGGCACATCGAGTCTGCACTGGCCCTTGGAAAGAGCACCCTATCCAAGCCCACACCTCCACCCTATCCCCGTAACCCAGTAACTCCACCCAACCTTTTTGGACACTAAGGGCAATTGGCCAATCCACCTAACCTGCAAATCTTTGGACTGTGGGAGGAAACCGGAGCACCGGAGGAAACCCACGCAGGTAAGAGGGGAACGTGCAGACTCTGCACAGACAGTGACCTAATCCCTGGGCTCAGCATGTCCTCTGACCATCCGCCTCCTCAGATGTTTCTACCTCTACCTGCCGTACTGGATTACCTGTATGGTGCACCCGGTCAATCCCCTGGTCAAAAATCACCACCTCTGGACTCGGCCCCACCCTTGCTTTTAGCACCATGGACATGACATCTGAAAAACCCTGCCAGAATCCCCTAAGATTCGGACATGCCCAAAACATATGGACATGGTTTGCTGACCCTCCCACACACCTCGCACACTTGTCCTCTATCCCAAAGAACTTGCTCATCCGGGCCACCGTCATGTGTGCCCGGTGAACCACCTTGAAATGTATCAGGCTATGCTGAGCATATGATGAGGACGTGTTAACCCTGCTCAGACCGTTCGCCCACAGACCCGCTTCTATCTCCCCCGCTAGCTCATCTTCCCATTTGCGCTTTAGCTCATCTATCTTTTTAAAAATAAGTTTAAAGTACCCAATTATTCGGCAATTTAGCATGGCCAATCCATCTAACCTGCACATCTTTGGGTTGTACGGGTGAAATCCATGCAGACAATGTGCAAACTCCACACGGACAGTGACCCAAGGCCGGGATTCAAACCCGGGTCCTCAGCGCCGTAGGCAGCAATGCTAACCATTGTGCCACATGCCATCCCTCAAGTTCACATTATTAATGGAAATCATGAACCACTGATGCATGTGCAATGTCACTTCCCACCTTACACCCATCTGTCCAGCCTTAACTCTAATTCTCTGTTTTGTGTTGTGTAGCCAGCTTGCTATCCATCCTTTCTTCATTCATAGCTGAGCTTTAAGACATTAATTTAACGGTTGTGCTCCACAAGACAATACCTTCACAATTTTGTATTTGACAGTATTCCCATCGCACGTTTACATCTAGAGTGTAGCACCAAGGACCTGTGGTATCATTGTCAGGATTTCTGCAATAGTTTTCTTCCAGGTCAGCATGTGGGCTATTTTCTGGTGTGTAACTATTCAAAAAAAACATTAATTAATTATCAGCAATCACTTTATAAGTATGTATTCATTTGAAGACATTACATGTTTTGCAATAGACAATTGGAGTTTTGAAAAATTGAACAGAAAGCATTTATTTATACACCGTCTTTCACAATCTTAGGATCTGCCAAAGTGCTTGACATCCAATCAAGTACTTGTGAGTCAGAGCTGTGATGTCGGAAATACAGAGGCCAATTTGCATATAATGGGCTCCTACAAACAGCAATGAAGTAATCTGTTTTAAGTCACAAACAAAAACAGAAAATACTGGACAATCTCAGCACGTCTGACAGCATCTGTGGAGAGAAAAGGGAGCTAATGTTTTGAATCTGAATGACTCAACCAAACTCAAAACTTTAACTCCCTTCTCTCTCCACAGACGTGATCCCAGGAGTAGGATCAGATAGGTCAAACTCAGATCAGGAAAATGGAGGTAGAATTCAGCTAGTGATGCAGAAGATTTAATGATAGGCTTGGAATTACAGCAACAAAGTTTTAAAAGTGTCCAGCAATGGAAAATGGTGGGGTTAAACTGTTTATGCTTCAATGCAAGGAGTATTACAAACAGGGTAGATGAGGTAACAGCACAGATAGATACATGGTAGCAGAATGTTATTGTTATAATGGAAACCCGGCTAAAGGAGGGGCAAAATTGGCAGCACAATATCCCTGGATACAGAGTTTTCAGACAGGACAGAGGGGGAGATAAAAAAGGAGGGGAAGTAGCATTAATGGTTAAGGAATCAATTCGAGTTGTGATAAGGGATGATATACTAAAGGCCAAAAAATGAGGCTGTATGGGTTGAACTTAGAAATGAAAAAGGGGCAGTCACACTACTGAGAGTATACTATAGACCCCCAAATTGTGAAAGGAAGATAGAAGAGCAACACGGGTTGCTCAACACGGGCAGCACGGTAGTAGTGGGCAGCACGGTAGCATAGTGGTTAGCATCAATGCTTCACAGCTCCAGGGTCCCAGGTTCGGTTCCCGGCTGGGTCACTGTCTGTGCGGAGTCTGCACGTCCTCCCCGTGTGTGCGTGGGTTTCCTCCGGGTGCTCCGGTTTCCTCCCACAGTCCAAAGATGTGCGGGTTAGGTGGATTGGCCATGCTAAATTGCCCGTAGTGTCCTAAAAAGTAAGGTTAAGGGGGAGTTGTTGGGTTACGGGTATAGGGTGGATACGTGAGTTTGAGTAGGGTGATCATTGCTTGGCACAACATCGAGGGCCGAATGGAGACTGGATTTGGGGTTGTGAGCAGACGAAGAGGTCTGCGGGCGGGTGAATAAGTCCATTCAGAATCGAGGGCCGAAGGGCCTGTTCTGTGCTGTACTGTTCTAAATCCAGGAACTTCCAGTGGCGACGATGGAGGAGTTGTCGCACATTTGATAGCCCGCGCCTGAAACAGGCTTTCGGACCTTTTTTCCCGACTTTTCTCGGACTTTATGGGATAGATCGGTGAAGTGGACAACATTAAGAAGGATTCCGATGTATGGCTAATTGGACTAGACGTGGCCGTGTAAAAAGACTCAGCCCTGATAGAGTGAAGCAGTTGGAGCTGCATGGCGGAGGGTCAGGACCAGGGAGCGGTGGCTCAGTGGTCTAAGGAGCAGCAGATGAAGTTCTTTAAGGACTGTTTCGTTGAGCTGAAAAAGGAAACGCTGGACCCGATCAACGCGGCGATTGATCAAGTGGTTTTGAACCAGGCGGCCCAAGGGAAAGCGATACAAGAAATTGAGCTGAAGTTGTCAAGCCAGGAGGACTATCTAACCGTGCTGGAACATAAGGTGGAGGTGTTAGATGAGCAACACAAGAGAATGCAGGAGAGGTTTCCGGTTGCGGCTATGACCAGCTAAGTCGCACGTTTGGCTGCTCCTGTTAGGAAGGTGTTTTCGGGCCGATTGGAGGGCCCCTAACGGCGCTGGAATGGCAATTCCCGGTGGGGGAAGGTTCCCAGAGGTGAACCCCGAAAAATTTATGGTCGTCACCCGAAGTGGGGCAGGAAAAAAAGCGGCAGCAGCTCCCCGAAAAAAGCGGGGGAAGAAATCCAAAATGGCGGCCGGCGGCGCACCCGAGGACTGGAGGAAGTGGGCGGAGGAGCAGCAGGCCGCTCTCCTGCGCTTCTTCACGGAGCTGAAAGTGGAGCTGCTGGAGTCGATGAACGCGACGACCACCAGGCTGATGGGGGCACAGGCGACCCAAGAGGCGTCAATTCGGGAGCTGCAGCAGGAGATGACTGTGAGGGAGGAGGAGGAGGAGGAGGCCAGCATCAGCGACACGGTCGCAAAGTTCAACACGAATCAACTCGTGGTAGAAGAATCCAACCAGGATGATTTGGTTTTCGAAGAATACTACTCAGACACAGCTGAGTCAGTCGGATATGCTTATCACAGCATCAGCGACACGGTCGCAAAGTTCAACACGAATCAACTCGTGGTAGAAGAAGCCAATGAAGATGAAATGGGTATCAAAGAATAATACTCAGACATGGAGGAGTTATTTGGACATGCTGATCACAGCATCAGCGACACCGTTGCAAAGCTCAACACGACTCTACTCATGGTAGATGAATCCAACACCATGATGCCATGGCAGCTCGTCGATACATTGGATGACAGCAATACCCTAGACGAAGACGACGCCACACAGAGAGCACAGGAAGACTCCACAGAGCGAGCGATGACAGGCTCCACAGTGCGAGTGATGAAAGACTCCAAAAGGGATGCAAGCAAACACTCCCTGGCGAACACCATGCATGAACAAGACCATGAAGGTAAACCCGCTGTATCTGAGCAACCGCAAGCAGACTATGAAAGTCTACCAAGCTCACAGGAACAAGAAGAAGACAACGTACATCTAACCACTGACACCATGCATGCGCAAGACCATGAAGGTCAACCTGCCATATCTGAGCAACCACAAGCAGACTATGAAAGTCTAACAAGCTCACATGAACAAGAAGAAGACAATGCACCTCTACCCACTGCATGCGAAGACAGTGACAAGGTGATCACACTCGACGTACAGGATCACAGCGAGACTGACAGTTCTCAGGTTGTCTGTACCGAAGCACAGAGCGAAAACAGTAACAAGGTGATCGCACTCGACGTACAGGATCACAGCGAGACTGACAGTTCTCAGCTTGTCTGTACAGAAGCACAGAGTCGGGCCACCCAACAGTCCAGAGAGACGATGCCGAAAGAAAACATGCAGATTTTGACTCCAGAAGAGGATCACCTGGAGTCCAGAGATACAACGCCGAAAGAAACCATGCAGATTCTGACTCCAGAAGAGGAGCACCTGGAGTCCAGAGAGACCAAGCAAAAAGAAACCATGCAGATTTTGACTCCAGAAGAGGAGCACCTGGAGTCCAGTGAGACAACATCAACAGAAATCATGAAGATTTCAACTCCAGAAGCGGAGCACCAAGACTCTAGAGAGACCACGTCAAGTGAAATCATGCAGATTTGGACTCCAGAAGAGGAGCGCCAAGAATCCAGAGACACCGCGTCAAATGGAATCGAGAAGAATTTGACTCCGGAAGAGGAGCACCAAGAAAGCAAAGATGAGGAATCCAATTCTCCACAAATGATTGATGTCACCTGCACCAATGCAACATCAGATCATTCGCACCACTCTCGAGACGAAATGCTCAATGACTCAAATTATCCACTCGGGACACGAATAGAGTATAACAAGAAAAACAACAGTCAAAAGAAGCACAGCAGAAACGGGACAAACAACAGCAAGAACAAAAGCAACATGAAGCGTGACAAGACCAACAACAATAGCAAGAAGCACAGCAGAAACGAGAACGACAACAGAAAGAACAAAAGCAACATGAAGCGCGACAAGACAAACAACAAAGTCAGGCACAAAGATAGCGACAACGACAGAGACAGAGACAACAAGAACGGCAACGAAAACAACAAAGTCAGGAACAAAGATAGCGACAACACCAAAGACAGAAACGACAAAAACAGCAACACGAACGGCAACGAAAACAACAAAGTCAGGAACAACGACAGTGCCAACACCAAAGACAGAAACGACAAAAACAGCAACAAGTACGGCAACGAAAACAACAAAAACAGGAACGACAGAAACAACAGCAATGAAACAACGACTTTTACACAATGGTACTACTCGGCACATGAAGGACAATGCCACAGCTCACTGCAAAACGATGACAAGACTACAAACATGTCATGGGATGACAACGAATCGCACAAACTCACGTCTGCTCCAGAACGAGCAAGCACACCAGCATCCAAGGCGGATGAGACAATAAATCAATACCACAAGCACAGAAAAAAAGTCCATGCCAGTCAACATCAGTGAGGGGACCATGCAAACACCTCGGGATGATGCAGTGGGTACTTAAAATAATAAGGAACACCAACAACATTCACAGCGGACTTGCAATATCAATATCACCACGTCATCAACAACAAAAAGAAAAAAAAGCTCTGAACAAATTCATCAAGTTTGGACTCATAAATGTTTTTATTAAGATTGGACATATAACTACATTGGCTTTGTACAATATGCAATAGCACCATCACCTGCATAGATACGCATATCATAAGTAACTGTTTTCTATAATTTTCTTTAACGATGTACAGCAAATATGTAAAGAGAAAAAGGGGGATGTGGTAATCATAGATTTACTAGATACAAAAACAACTGAGCAAACACCAGAGGGAGAGCTATAAATACACCGGGACAGGATGTACAATTTTCTTTAACGATGTACAGAAAATATGTAAAGAGAAAAAGGGGGATGTGGTGATCACAAGTTAACTAGATGCAATACAACTGAGCAAACACTAGAGGGGGCACGGGAGAGCCATATAAATAGACGGGGACAGGAAGTGAGGACACACTTCACTGAGGGCAGAACTTGGAGCAACACAGATACACCCACATCAGCTAGGAACACTGAAGGTAACCTTAGGAAACAGCTCTGAAGAGTGAACGAACTTACAATAAAGCATCTTCTCCACATTTGAGACTACGAGCTTTATTAAGACACGAGTAACAACACAGTGGGAAAGGTGGAGGTGCACGAGGCACTCCACCTGAGATGGCAAAACCGATTGGAGGAGATGGATACCCGCATGAGGCGGAAAAACCTGAGGATCCTGGGCCTGGCAGAAGGGCTGGAGGGGTCGGACCTCCAGGGGTATGTGGCAGAAATGCTGGGCTCACTGATGGGGGCAGGGGCCGTCCCTTCGCCCCTGGAATTGGAGGAGGCCTACAGAGTAATGGCCAGGAAGCCAAGAGCAAACGAACCCCCGAGGGCGGTGCTGGTTCGGTTCCAGCGATTCAGTGACCGGGAGAGGGTGCTGAGGTGGGCCAAGAGAGAGAGGAGCAGCAAATGGGAGAACTCGACGGTGAGGATCTTTCAGGACTGGAGTGCGGAGGTGGCAAAGCGGCGGGCCCGGTTCAACCGGACGAAGGCGGTGCTGCATGCCAAGAGAATCAGATTCGGGATGCTGCAGCCAGCGCGCTTGTGGGTGACCTACAAGGACCAGCACCACTATTTCGAGTCCCCGGAGGAGGCGTGGGCCTTTGTCCAGGAAGAAAAGCTGGACTCGAACTAGAACCAGGGGATACTTGGCGGTCGTTGCCGCTCTGGTACTTTAAGCTGGTCACGTGGCTTTCTTTTGGTTGGATTTTCACTTGGCCGTATTTTTGGACCTTTTTTGTTCTCTATACCAGTTTTTTTTTTTCTCTTTTTCCTGTTATTTATAATGTTATGTTGGGAGGGCGGGGTGGGGGGGGAGTGCCGGGGGTATGTGTTTCTTGTGGGGTTTTTGGTTGTTTTGTATTTATCGGTGTGAGATCGGGGACGGGGGTGGAACTGAAGATGGAGGGGCGGGGTGGGGCAGGGCGAAAGCGCGGGCTTTCCTCTGGTTTCCCGCGCACGGGGCAGAGGAGGGAGGGGGGTGGGAGTAAGGGGCGTGGTCAGCAATGGCTCCCTTTCCCGCGCTGGAGCGGGGTCAAGGAGGGGTGGTAAGGGGGGGGACGTCCCCCATGCCGGGAGGAGCCGGAGTGTGGCAGGGGCAGCCGGGTCAGCGTAAACTAGCTGACTTACGGAAGTACTATGGAGGGTGCATCGCGGCTAGGAAGGGTCCTAGCCTGGTGGGGGAGGGGGGTGGGGGGGGGGGGAGGGGGAGGGGGGAAGGGGGGGCCACCGGGTTGCTGCTGAAAAGGCCAGGGAGGAGAAGTTGAGGACTGGAGGGGTGGGGGGGGGGGGGGGGGCGCCATCGCCATGGGGAGCGGGTCAGAAAGGGAGGGCTGGCTCGGGGCGAGCAGGGGACAGGATATGGCTAGTCGGCAGGGGAAAGGGGCGGGCTGCCCTTCGACCCGGCTGATCACTTGGAATGTGAGGGGGCTGAATGGGCCGGTCAAGAGAACGAGAGTAATCTCGCATTTGAAGGGGCTGAAGGCGGATGTAGCAATGCTACAAGAGACCCATTTGAAGGTGGCGGACCAGGTCCGCCTGAGAAGGGGGTGGGTGGGACAGGTGTTCCACTCAGGACTGGACGTAAAGAACCGAGGGGTGGCGATCCTGGTAGGGAAGAGGGTGTCGTTCGTGGCGGCGGAGGTGGTGGCGGATAAAGAGGGTAGATATGTCATGGTGAAGGGTAGGCTGCAGGGGGAGAAAGTGGTGATGGTTAACGTGTATGCCCCGAACTGGGACGACGCTGGCTTCATGAGGCGCCTACTGGGCCTCATTCCGGACCTGGAGGCAGGGGGCCTGATCATGGGGGGGGACTTCAACACAGTGCTGGACCCCGTGTTGGACAGATCGAGTTCAAGGACGAGTAGGAGGCCGGCAGCGGCAGAAGTGTTAAAAGGGTTTATGGAGCAGATGGGAGGGGTGGACCCCTGGAGGTTTGGGAGGCCGAGGGCGAGGGAGTATTCCTTTTTCTCCCATGTCCACAGAGTCTATTCTAGAATTGACTTTTTTGTATTGAGCAGGGGACTGATCCCGAAAGTACGGGAAGTGGAGTACTCGGCCATAGCGGTCTCAGACCACGCGCCACACTGGGTAGATTTGGAAATGGGGGAGGTGCGAGACCAGCGTCCGCTGTGGCGCCTGGATGTGGGGTTGCTGGCGGATGAGGAGGTGTATAAGAGGGTCCGGAAGAGCATTGAAAGATACCTGGACATTAATGACACGGGGGAGGTGCAGGTGGGGATGGTATGGGAGGCCCTGAAGGCGGTGATCCGGGGGGAGCTGATCTCCATACGGGCACATAGGGAAAGGAGGGAGAGACAGGAGAGGGAGAGGCTGGTGGGGGAGCTTCTGGACGTGGATAGGAAATATGCGGAGGCACCAGAGGAGGGGCTGCTGGGGGAACGGCGTAGTTTGCAGGCTAAGTTTGACCTGTTGACCACCAGAAAGGCGGAGACACAGTGGAGAAGGGCGCAGGGCGCGATTTATGAGTATGGGGAGAAGGCGAGCAGGATGTTGGCGCATCAGCTCCGCAAGCGGGATGCGGCTAGAGAAATTGGGGGAGTGAGGGAGAGGGGTGGGAACATAGTGCAGAAGGGGCCAGAAGTAAATGGGGTTTTCAGAGACTTCTATAAGGAGCTGTATCGGTCAGAGCCGCCGACGAGGGGAGGGGGGATGGAGGGCTTCTTGAACAAACTCAGGTTCCCCAAGGTCCAAGAGGAGCTGGTAGAGGGGCTGGGGGCGCAGATAGGGTTAGAGGAGCTAGTCAAGGGGATTGGGCATATGCAGTCGGGGAAGGCGCCGGGGCCAGACGGGTTCCCGGTGGAATTTTACAAAAAATATGCGGATCTGGTGGGCCCTGTGCTGGTGCGAGCCTTCAACGAGGCATGGGAGGGGGGGGCTCTGCCCCCGACAATGTCGCAGGCACTGATCTCTCTGATCTTGAAGCGGGACAAGGACCCCGTGCAGTGTGGGTCATATAGGCCTATCTCGCTCCTGAATGTGGACGCCAAGCTGCTGGCAAAGATCCTGGCTACCAGGATAGAGGATTGTGTGCCAGGGGTGATACACGAGGACCAGACGGGTTTTGTGAAAGGGCGGCAGCTCAATACGAACGTGCGGAGACTGCTAAACGTCATCATGATGCCGGCAGTGGAGGGGGAGGCGGAGATAGTGGTGGCATTGGACGCGGAGAAAGCATTTGATAGGGTGGAGTGGAAGTACCTGTGGGAGACGCTGGAACGGTTTGGATTTGGGGAGGGATTTATTAAATGGGTGAAGCTGCTCTATTCGGCCCCGACGGCAAGTGTAGTGACGAATGGTAGGAGGTCGGAGTATTTTGGGCTCCACCGGGGGACCAGACAGGGGTGCCCCTTGTCCCCCCTGCTCTTCGCACTGGCAATTGAACCGTTGGC
This sequence comes from Scyliorhinus canicula, assembly GCF_902713615.1. Lineage (NCBI taxonomy): Eukaryota > Metazoa > Chordata > Chondrichthyes > Carcharhiniformes > Scyliorhinidae > Scyliorhinus > Scyliorhinus canicula. Next base: position 177,805,097 of record NC_052146.1, read on the forward strand.
GATGGCACTGAGGGGCTCAGGGGGGTGGAGAGGGCTGACAAGGGGCGGGGAGGAGCACCGGGTATCGCTATACGCGGACGACCTGCTGCTATACGTGGCAGACCCAGAAGGGGGAATGCCGGAGGTGATGGAACTGCTAGCAGAATTCGGGGACTTTTCGGGGTACAAGCTAAACTTGGGTAAGAGTGAGGTATTTGTGATACACCCAGGGGACCAGGAAGAGGGAATCGGGAGACTCCCGTTGAAGAGAGCAGGAAAGAGTTTTAGATATTTAGGGGTGCAGGTGGCAAGGAACTGGGGGACTCTCCACAAGTTGAACTTCACTAGGCTGGTGGAACAGATGGAGGAGGAATTTAAAAGGTGGGACATGGTGCCGCTGTCGCTGGCGGGCAGAGTGCAGTCCGTTAAAATGACGGTCCTCCCGAGGTTTCTGTTCTTATTCCAGTGCTTGCCCATCTTCCTCCCTAGGGCCTTCTTCAAAAAGGTGACGAGCAGCATCATGAGCTACGTGTGGGCGCACGGCACCCCAAGGGTGAGGAGGGTCTTCTTGGAGCGGAGTAGGGAGAGTGGAGGGCTGGCATTACCCAACCTTTCGGGGTATTACTGGGCGGCTAATGTATCGATGGTGCGCAAGTGGATGATGGAAGGGGAGGGGGCAGCTTGGAAACGAATGGAGAGGGCGTCCTGTGGCAACATAAGCCTGGGGGCCCTAGTAACGGCGCCATGGCCGCTCCCTCCCACGAGGTACACCACGAGCCCGGTGGTGGTGGCCACCCTCAAGATCTGGGGGCAGTGGAGGCGGCACAGGGGGGAAGTGGTAGGTCTGATGGAGGCACCGTTAAGAGGGAACCATAGATTCATCCCGGGGAACATGGACGGGGGATTCCAGAGCTGGCACAGGGTGGGCATCAGGCAGCTGAAGGATCTGTTTGTAGATGGGAGGTTTGCGAGCCTGAGAGAGCTGGAGGAGAAATTCGGGCTCCCCCCGGGAAATGTGTTTAGACATTTGCAGGTGAAGGCATTTGCTAGACGCCAGGTGGAAGGGTTTCCCTTGCTCCCCAGCAGGGGGGGCGAGCGATAGGGTGCTCTCGGGGGTTTGGGTCGGAGGGGGGAGGATATCGGACATATACAAAGTAATGCAGGAGGCTGAGGAGGCATCAGTAGAGGAGCTGAAAGTCAAGTGGGAGGGGGAGCTGGGAGAGCAGATAGAGGATGGGACATGGGCCGATGCCCTGGAGAGGGTTAATTCTTCCTCCTCGTGTGCGAGGCTTAGCCTCATTCAATTTAAGGTGCTACATAGAGCCCATATGATGGGGACAAGGATGAGTCGGTTCTTTGGGGGTGAGGACAGATGTGTCAGGTGTTCGGGAAGTCCAGCGAACCATGTCCATATGTTTTGGGCATGTCCGGCACTGGAGGAGTTCTGGAAGGGGGTGGCAAGGACGGTGTCGAGGGTGGTGGGATCCAGGGTCAAACCAGGATGGGGACTAGCGATCTTTGGGGTTGGGGTGGAGCCGGGGGTACAGGAGGCGAGAGAGGCCGGAGTACTGGCCTTTGCGTCCCTAGTTGCGCGAAGAAGGATACTGATACAGTGGAAGGACGCGAGGCCTCCAAGCGTGGAAACTTGAATTAATGACATTGGAAGCTTTATCCAGTTGGAAAGGGTCAAATTCGCCCTGAGAGGGTCGGTACAAGGGTTCTTCAGGCGGTGGCAGCCTTTCCTCGACTTTTTGGCTCAAAGATAGGGTGCAGAGGTCGCAGCAGCAGCAACCCGGGGGGGGGGGGGGGGGGGGGAGGGGGGGGAGGGGGGGGGGGGGGGTGGCAACAACGGGTGTGGTGGGCTATTTAAGGTTGTAATGCAGACAAATTTGTTCGCAGTTCATGTTTGATGTTAATTGTTGCTTTGTTTGTTTTTGGGGAGGGGGGAGGGACAGCGCGCGCGGGGGGTCGGGCGGGGGGGGGGGATATTTGTTAAGAGGGAATATTTTGTAATAGTCTATGGTTAGGGGGGGTAAATATTTTCATGTAAAAAAATCTCTTCAATAAAAATTATTTAAAAAAAAAAGAGAATGCAGGAGAAGTTGGAAGACCCGGAGAACAAGTCCAGGAGGCAGAACTTAAGGATCGTTGGCCTCCCCAAAGGAATTGAGGGGTCGAATGCGGGAGCATATGTGGCGAGCATGGTGGAGATGGTGATGGAGCCCTGGGCGTTTTCTCGACCCCTGGAAGTGGACAGTGCGCATCGAGCACTCGCAAAGAAGCCTAAGGCGAATGACCCGCTGAGGGCCATGGTGGTGCGTTTCCACCGTTTTTCGGACAAAGAAGTTGTCTTGCGGTGGGCCAAGAAGGAGCGGAGCAGCAGATGGGAGAATAGTGAGGTGCGCATCTACCAGGACCTGGGAGCGGAGCTGGCCAAGAGACGTGCTGAGTTTAACCGGGTGAAGGCGATCCTCTTAAGAAGGGGGCAGAATTTGGGTTGCTGTATCCAGCGCGGTTGTGGGTTACGCACGAAGACCGGCACTTTTACTTTGAGGCACCGGACGGTGTATGGTCTTTTATCAAGGAAAAGAAGTTGGAAGCGTCTTAAAGGACAATTAAGTCTTGAAGGAGTTATGTGGCGGCGGTTTGTAATTTTTGTAATTCTTGTATCGGTTCAAATAAGACTATGTGGTTCTGGGTTAAATATTGGGCTGGGGTGGTGGCTTGAGGGTGCTTTATTTTTGCAGAGATTGGATGCGGAGGGGGTCCCCGATTCTGTGGGAGGTTGGGTCTGGTTTCAAGCGATTGTTTCTGCATTGGTTTATGTTAATTTATTTTACTTGAGGTTGTTTACTTACTGGGGACTGCGTTGTTTTTAAATGGTTTATGCATGTCGGGAGAGGGGTTTGAACAATAGGGAGCCAGACTGTTTGGCACCAAGGGCGGGGGCTGTCGGGGTCAGCATTGGTCAGCTGACTCTCGGAAGCATGGTGGGGGGTGAGCAAGTGGTAAGATGGTGCTTGACCTGGGGGATTAGGTTTCGGGGGCTGTTGTGGGGGAGAAGGGGGAGGCTGCTTCGCTGACAGGGAGGAACTATTATCGGGGAACAATAGGGAGGTCAGGGCAGTTGCTGCTTGTGGGGGAGCTCGGGGCTGGCCAAAAAAGGTTATGGCTAGTCAGCGGGGGTGGGGGGGAGGGGGGGGGGGGCGGTGTGGCAGCCACCGGTCCAGGTTGATTATACGGAATGTGAGGGGTTTGAACGGGCCGGTCAAAAGGCCTCGCGTTTTCGAGCATTTATAGGGTTTGAGGCCAGACATAGCAATGTTTCAGGAGACACATCTAAAGATTATAGACCAGACGAGATTGAGAAAGGGTTGGGTTGATCAGGTGTTTCATAGAACATAGAACAGTACAGCACAGAACAGGCCCTTCGGCCCTCGATGTTGTGCCGAGCAATGATCACCCTACTCAAACCCACGTATCCACCCTATACCCGTAACCCAACCCCCTTTAACCTTACTTTTTAGGACACTGCGGGCAATTTAGCATGGCCAATCCACCTAACCCGCACATCTTTGGACTGTGGGAGGAAACCGGAGCACCCGGAGGAAACCCACGCACACACGGGGAGGACGTGCAGACTCCGCACAGACATCGACCCAGCCGGGAACTGAACCTGGGACCCTGGAGCTGTGAAGCGTTTATGCTAACCACCATGCTACCGTGCTGCCCCAAGTTTCACTCTGGGCTGGACTCAAAGACCAGGGGGGTAGCAACATTGATCAGCAAGCGGGTGGTGTTAGAGGCTGGAAGAATTGTGGCAGACAAGGGGGGGTAGATATATTATGGCGAGTGGGAAGCTGGAGGGTGTACAGATGGTGCTTGTAAACGTGTACGCTCCGAACTGGGACGATGTGAGATTTATGAGTCGGGTGTTAGGCAAGATCCCGGACCTCGAGTCTCATGGCTTGATCATAGGGGGGACTTTAACACGGTCATTGATCCTGATCTGGACCGGTCAAAATCCAGGACTGGAAGGAGGCCAGCCACTGCGAAGGAGTTGAGTGGTTTCATGGAGCAGATGGGGGGGGGGGGGGGTAGACCCGTGGGGATTCAAACGGCCGAGGGTGAAGGCGTTTTCAATTTTTTTCTCATGTCCATAAAGTTTAATCTCGCATTGATTTTTTTGTTCTAAGCAGGGTGCTAATTTCGAAGGTGGCGGGGACGGAATATTCGGCGATTGCAATCTCTGGTTATGCCCCGCATTGGGTGGATTTGCGGTTGAGTGAGGAGCGAGGGCAGCACCGCTCTGGAGACTGGATTTGGGGTTGTTAGCAGACGAAGAGGTCTGCGGGCGGGTGAATAAGTCCATTCAGAATTACCTGGATACAAATGATACGGGTGAGGTATCAGCAGCAATGGTTTGGGAGGCTCTGGAAGCAGTTGTAAGAGGGGAACTAATTTCGATTCGGTCCCACAGAGAAAGGGTGGAACGAACAGAGAGGGAGAGATTAGTGGAGGAGATACATCGAGTGGATAGGAGATATGCGGAGGCCCCGAACGCGGGGCTCTTGAGGGAGTGTCGGAAACTACACGCAGAGTTTGAGTTGACCGCGGGGAGGGCTGTGGAGCAGTTGAGGAGGGCAAGGGGGGCAGTCTACGGACATGGGGAAAAGGCGAGCAGGATGTTGGCGCACCAGTTTAGGAAGAGAGAAGTGGCCAGGGAGATTGGGGGAGTAAGGAATAGCGAGGGTAACAAGGTCTTGGATCTGGGGGGGGGGGGGGTGAAAGACGTTTTTAAAGAATTTTACAGCAAACTATATGAGTCGGAACTCCCACCTGGTGTAGAAGGGATGAGGCAGTTCCTGGATCAGTTGAGGTTTCCGAGGGTGGAGGAGGACCTGGTTGAAAGGCTGGGGGCCCCGATTGAAGCAGAGGAAATTGCTAAAGGACTGGAGGGCATGCAGTTGGGCAAGGCTCTGGGGCCAGACGGTTACCCGGTAGAATTCTATAAGAAGTTCTCATAGGTGATGTGCCCGCTGCTGATGAGGACCTTTAATGAGGCTAAAGAGAGGGGAATCCACCCCCCAACGATGTCGCAGGCCTCGATTTCGCTCATCCCTAAACGAGAAAAAGACCCGGAGCAATGGGGGTCATATAGGCAGATCTCACTTCTGAATGTAGATGCCAAGCTGCTGGCTAAGATTTTGGCCACTCGGAAAGAAGACTGTGTCGCGGGGGTGATAGGGGAGGACCAAACCAGATTTGTTATGGGTAGACAGCTCAATGCTAACGTTCGGAGGCTTTTGAATATAATTATGATGCCCTCAGAAGGAGAGGAGGGGGAGGTGGTGGTTGCGATGGACGCAGAGAAGGCTTGTGATCAGGTGGAGTGGGAGTATCTTTGGGAGACGCTGGGAAGGTTTGGGTTTGGGGAGGGCTTCATCGACTGGTCTACCGGCGCCGGTAGCGAGTGTGTGCATGGACCGGCTGAGGTCAGGCTACACCGAGAGACGAGGCAGGGGTGCCCCCTCACCCCGTTGCTGCTCGCTCTGGCTATAGAGCCGCTGGTCATGGCGCTGAGAGTGTCAAGGAGGTGGCGGGGGTGGTTCGGGTGGGGTGGAGCACCCTGGGCGCGGACGATCTGCTCTTATACATCTCGGACCCGATGGAGGGGATGGGGGAGGTTATGCAGATCTTGGGGGAATTTGGCACGTTCTCGGGGTACAAATTGAACGTGGGAAAAAGTGAATTGTTTGTGATCCAGGCAAGGGGGCAGGAGAGGAGGCTGAAGGAGCTGCCACTCAGGATGGTAGAGAGGAACTTGCGCTACCTGGGAATACAGGTGGCTCGGAAATGGGAGGCATTACACAGGCTCAATCTAACCCGGCTGGTGGAGCAAATGGAGGGGGACTTTAAAAGATGGGATTTGCTCCCGCTATTGCTGGCGGGGAGGGTGCAGACCGTGAAAATGATGGTGCTCCCCAGATTTTTGTCTGTCTTTCAGTACCTCCCCGTCTTCACCCCTAATTCCTTTTTCAAGCAGGTAAACAAGATTATTTTGGGCTTTGTATGGGCGAATAAAACCCCGCGGGTGAAGAAAATGTTGTTGGACGCAGTCGGGGGGAGGGTGGGGTGGCGCTGCCGAGCTTCTGCAACTATTACTGGGCGGCAAATATAGCGATGATTAGGAAGTGGGTAATGGAGGAGGGGTCGGCATGGGAGCGGATGGAGGCGGCGTCATGCAAAGGCACCAGTTTGGGAGCGCTGGTAACGGCACCTCTGCCATTCTCGCCGGCCAGTTACCCCACTAGCCCGGTGGTGGTGACGGCATTGACGATCTGGGGGCAGTGGAGGAGGTATAAGAAAGTGGAGGGTGCGTCAGTCTGGACCCCGATTTGTAATAACCACAGTTTAGCGCCGGGCAGGTTGGATGGTGGGATCCGAAGTTGGCAGAGAGCAGGAATTAGATGGATAGGAGATCTATTCATAGACGGGAGCTTTCCCAGTCTGAAGGCGCTGGAGGACAAGTTCAAGCTGCCGCCGGGGAACGGTTTCAGATATTTACAAGTCCGGGACTTTCTGAGGAAACAGGTGTTGGCTTTCCCGCTAATCCCGCCATGGGGGATACAGAACAGAGTAATGTCCGGTATCTGGGTGGGGGAGGGGAAAGTGTCACATATCTATCAGGAGTTGTCGGAGGCGGAGGAGACCCCGATGGAGGAACTGAAGGGCAAGTTGGAGGAGGAGCTAGGTGGGGAGTTAGAGGCGGGGCTGGGGCGGACACCCTAAGCAGGGTTAATTCCTCCTCATCATGTGCCAGGTTCAGTCTAATACAGTTTAAGGTGGTACACCAGGCACACATGACGGCGGTGAGGATGAGCAAGTTTTTCAGGGTAGAAGATAGATGTGCGAGGTGTGCGGGGAGCCCAGCTAACCACGTCCATATGTTTTGGGCATGCCTGAAGCTTGGTGGATTCTGGCAGGGATTTATCACGGCAATGTCCAAGGTGCTAGATACGCGGGTGGTGCTGAGTCCAGAGATAGCGATCTTTGGCGTGTCAGAAGACCTGAGAGTTCAGAATGTGAAAGAGGCCGACGTTCTGGCCTTTGCCTCCCTGGTAGCCCAGAGACGGATCCTGTTAATGTGGAGGGACTCGAAGCCCCCGAGTGTGGAGACTTAGGTCAGTGACATGGCTGGGTTTCTGAAGCTGGAGAAAATAAAGTTTGCCTTGAGGGGGCCAATGCTGGGGTTCTCCCGGAGGTGGCAACCGTTCGTCAACTTTCTCGGGGAAAATTAAAATGTCAGCAGAAGCAGCATTCTGAAGGGGGTGGGGAGGGGGGGGGGGGGGGGGGCAGGTGCAATTTGGTTAAGGGATGTACAGAAGGGGTTGGGTGGAAAAGGTCTAGTTTGTTATTATATGAATGTTGCAAACGCTCCAATAAAAATCTTTTTTTTAAGAAGAACAAGAGGGCAATAATAGTAGGAGACATTAACTATCCCAATATCAACTGGGAATCAAACAATACAAGGAGAACTGAGGGAGAAAACTTCATGCAGTGTGTCCAGGAAATTATTTTCACCCAATTAGTGACAAATCCAACAAGGGGAGTTGCAATTCTAGACCTAGCCTTGGGGAATGAAGAAGGCAAAGTGGGTGAAGTGACAGTTGGTGACCATATCGGGGTAGTGATCGTTATTCAGCTCGATTCAATATTACCATGGAAAAGGGCAGAGATAAAATAGGAGTAAAAATTTTGAACTGGGGAAAGGCAAATTTTGTAGAAATGAGGACGGACTTGGCTGAGGTGGACTGGTTAGCATTACTAGAGGAATAATTTGTGGAAAATCAGTGGGAAGCACTAAATAAGATACTAAATGTACAAAGTAGCCATGTCCCCTCCAAAAATAAGAGTGGTTCTGCCAAATCTAGACTCTCCTGATTGTCTAGAGGAATACAGGGGAAGATCAAACAAAAAAATAAAGTGTACTATAGGCATAAAGAATTAAGCACTGCAGATAGCCTAGATGAATATAGAAAGTGCAGGGGCGAAGTCAAAAAGAAAATAAGGAAATCAGAGAGAGCATGAGAAAAGATTAGCAAATAAAGTTAAAGAAACCCCAAAGTTGCTTTACCATTTTATTAATGATAAAAGGTTATTTAAGGATAAAGTGGGACCTAGCAAAGATGAAGAGTGGAACTTGTGTGTCGACGCAGAGGCTGTGGGAATGGTTTCAAATGAATATTTTGTCTCTGTGTTTAAGGAAATGGATGATGCAGATATCGTAGTCCAGGAACAACACTGAGATACTGGATGGGATAATCCTAAATAGAGAGGAAGTACTCGAAGGATTGAGATTCCTGAAAGTTGATAAGTTGCCAGGGCCAGGTGGATTGTTTCTGAGGCTAATGAAGGAGGTCAGTGAGGAATAGCAGATGCTCTGAGGATGATTTTCCAGTCCTCACTAGACACAGGGGAGGTACTGGAGGTCTGGAGAAATGCAAATGTGGTAACATTGTTTAAAAAGGGATTGAAGGAAATTCAATACTTAATTAAGCATTTCTGTTGTATAGAACCTTGGTAAGGCTGCACTTGGAATATTGTGCACAATTCTGGTCGCCACACTACTAGAAGGATGTGGAGGCTTTGGAGAGGGTAAAGAGGAGGTTTACCAGGATGTTGCCTGGTCTGGGGGGGTGTTAGCTATGTGGAGAGGCTTAATAGACTTGGACTGTTTTCATTAGAAAGACGGAGGTTGAGGGGTGATCTGATAGAGGGCTACAAGATTATGAGGGTCATGGATAGAGTGGATGGGCAGGCACTCTTTCCCAGGGTGGAGGGGTCAGTAACCAAGGGGCATAGGTTTAAGGTCCGTGGGGAAAAGTTTAGAGGAGATGTGTGAGACAGGTTTTTTACAGGGCAGTGTCTGGAACGCGTTGCCAGAGGAGGTTGTGGAAGCAGATACGTTAACGCCGTTCAAAAGGCATCTTGACAAATTTTATCTTCATACAGTTATAGAGGTTAAAGGTTTTTCGTTGTGGTTCTTTGAAGCTTTGAATAATGTTCTTACTTCATGCTGTTATAGTGGTTAAAGTATTTTGTTGCTGTTCTTTGTAGCGACGATCTTTTATGAAAAGTATATAGAACATAGAACAGTACAGCACAGAACAGGCCCTTCGGCCCTCGATGTTGTGCCGAGCCATGATCACCCTACTCAAACCCACATATCCACCCTATACCCGTAACCCAACAACCCCCCCCCCCCCCATTAACCTTATTTTTTAGGACACTAAGGGCAATTTAGCATGGCCAATCCACCTAACCCGCACATCTTTGGATTGTGGTAGGAAACCGGAGCACCCGGAGGAAACCCACGCACACACGGGGAAGATGTGCAGACTCCGCACAGACAGTGACCCAGCCGGGAATCGAACCTGGGACCCTGGAGCTGTGAAGCATTTATGCTAACCACCATGCTACCGTGCTGCCCCATATGTTTGATTGTTTTTTTTTCCCCTGGGACTGGGCGGGAAGGGAGGAAAGGCCTGAACAGGGGCCCTCGCACTAGCTAACTTACGTTGCTTAGTGTGTGGAGATGTTGAGGGGGAGGGCCTGCGGACATAGGAGCTTGGTGAGCAGGTTTCAGTGGGCCTAGGATGTGAGAAAAGGGAGGGGAGAGGATTGACAATGAGTGGGGTTTCTTTGAGAGGGAGTGTGGGGGGGGAAGATTCTGTGAGGGGGGGATGGGATTCGATGTCAACAATGGATAGGGACAGGTCAGTCTCAGTGGGTAAGGCCTGAAATTATGATGATGATGGATAAGCAGGGAGGGGGGGTGGGGGGGGGGGGGGGAGACCCACTGTTAGGATAGTTACGTGGAACGTGAGGGGGTTGGCAGGCCCAGTGAAGAGGTCGCGGGTGCTTGCGCATTTGAAAAGTTTGAAAGCAGATATGGCGATGCTGCAGGAGACTCATTTTTAACAAACATTTAGAATACCCAATTCATTTTTTCCAATTAAACAGCAATTTAGCGTGGCCAATCCACTTATCCTGCACGTTTTTAGGTTGTGGGGGAGAAACCCATGCAAACACGCCAAGAATGTGCAAACTCCACACGGACAGTGACCTAGAGCCGGGATCGTACCTGAGACCTCGGCGCCGTGAGACAGCAATGCTAACCACTGCGTCACCGTGCTGCCCACGCAGGAGACTCACTGGAGGGTGAAGGATCATGGGAAGCTTAGAAAGGATTGGGTTAGCCAGGTGTTTCATTTGGGTTTTGATAGTAGGGCGCGGGTGCTTGTGGTTCTGGTGAATAAAAGAGTGAGGTTCCAAATGGAGAAATTTGTGGCAGATTAGGGAAGTAGGTACGTAATAGTGACAGGGGCATTGGAAGGGAGGTTGGTAGCGTTGGTAAGCGTGTATGGTCCCAACTGGGATGATGCAGGGTTTGTAAGAAAGGTGTGTGGGGCCATCCCCGACTTGGATTCACATGAATTGATAGTGGGTAGAGACTGCAGGAGCCACAATTGGACAGGTCACGATCGTGGTTGCTTACCCATTCAGGGGGAGCGAAGGTATTGGCTCGGCTAATGGTGGAAATGGGAGGAGTGGACCCTTGGAGGTCCTTGCACCCGGGGGAGCGGGAGTATTCTTCCTTCTCTTCAGTTCATAAGGCCTATTCACGGATAGATCTTTTTGTGGTGGCCCGGGTCAGGGGGTCGGAATATTCGGCAGTTGCGATATCGGACCATGCGCCACACTGGGTTGATATGGTATTGGAGAAGGGAATAGTGCTGAGGCGGGGGTGGAGATTGGATATGGGGCTGTTGGCAGACTGAGGGTTTTGTGATAAGATTGGAAAAGTGATTGAGGAATATGTGCGGTTTAATTGTATGGGTGAGGTTTCGCAGGCGGTGATATGGGGTGGTATAGTGGTGAGGGGAAAGGTGATATCATTTAAGGCAAAGGTGAATAAGGAGGAAAGAGTGGAACGGCAAAGGTTAATAGATGAGGGCTGGATTCTCTGATTCTGAGGCTATGTCCCAACGCTGGCGTGGGAAGGGTGGCATTTTACGGCAGAAAAAGTGGTGTAAAGCGGTCACCGATTCTCCATTTGGCTGGGGGCTAGCATGCCAACAGCGTAGAGCACCTGGCTCTAGCTGCCGATACGGCCCGGAGAATTGCCGGGTCTGTGGCTACGCATGTGCACGGCGGCGGCCTGAAGCGACCGCGCCGTGCTACATGGCCATGGCTGCTCACGGACCTGGCCCGCGAAATAGTGCCCCCCCCTTTCGCCGGCTCGTGCGCCCTGGACCCCCCCCCCCCAACCACAGAGCCCCCAGCCCCGAATAATTTCCCCCCCTGCCAGCGGATCGGCCCTCCCCGACTGTGGCGGAGCTGGACTGAGTCTGCAGTCGCCACGCCGAGTTCCTGACAGGATGGGATCACACGCGACCGATGCCATCGGGAGCTCAGCCAGTCGGGGGCGGAGCATCGGGAGGCGGGCCGAGGTCGTCGATACGTTGCGCACCGTACTTTCCGAGTATGCCGCTTTGGAGGGACGGAACATCGCGAAAGCAATGCCGCCCCCGATTTGGTTGGAAACTGAATGTCCGGCCGATTGCCGAACGAGATTTTGACGTTGGCGACTGGAGAATCCAGCCCAGAGGTTTGCAAAGGATGTTGGAAACACTGTTGGAAAAGAGGAAGGCATTGTAGGCGAGTTTTTGACTGGCTGTCCATAAGGAGGATGGTGTGCCAATTGAGGCCGGCAAGGGGAGCGGCCTACGAGTATGGAGAGAAGGCGGGACGCATGCTGGCAGGTCAACTTCGGAGGGAGGCAGCGGCGAGGGAAATTGTTCAGATAGGGGATATGGCAGGGAAGTTGGTGGTGGCTCCAGATCAGATTAATAGGGTGTTTGAGGAGTTTTACGAGAGATTGTGTAGGTCGGAACCATTGAGGGAGGATCGGGAGATGCAAGAATTCCTGGATGAAGGTCCATATTGGAAGCAGCGATACCGGAGCAGGAGATAAAAGATGCGATTGGGAGGATGCAGTCGGGGAAGGTAGCAGGGCCAGATGGGTTTCTGGTGGAGTATTACAAGAAATTTAAAGATAAGTTGGTGCCGCTGATGGTGGGGATGTTTGAGGAGGCGATAGGGAAGGGGGTGTTGCCACAGACTTTGGGGCAGGCATTGATCTCCCTGTTTCTCAATAAGGATAAGGATCCGACAGAATGTGGGTCATCTAGGCCCCAGATCACTCTTGAATGTGGATGCAAAGGTATTGTCGAAGGTACTGGCAGGCAGGCTGGAGGAGTGCCTCCCGAAGGTGTTAGGCGAAGATCAGACGGGGTTTGTGAAGGGGAAGCAGTTCTTTTCGAACATTAGTGGGTATTGAACATGGTATGGCACCGGTAGAGGGGAGGGAGACAGAGGTGGTTGTGGCATTGGACGCCGAGAAGGCATTTGAGTAGAGTGGGGGTATTCGATGCCGGTTCTGGAATGGATTGGGATTGGGCCACGATTTATAGGCTGGGTAAGGCTGCTGTACAGGGAGCTGAGGACGAGCGTCCACACGAATAACATGAATTCAGGATATTTTGCTCTGCTCCGTGGGACCACGAAGGGATGTCCTATGTCCCCCCTGTTTGCGCTTGCGATTGAGTCTTAGGCCATCGCTTTGAGGAGTGGGCAGGGATAGTGCCTGGGGGGAGGGGGGGGTGCAGAGCATAGGGTATCTTTGTATGCAGCCAACTTGCTGTTGTATGTATCGAAACCGAGTGTGATGATAGGGGGAGTGGGGGGGTGAAATGTATCACTGTAAATACACAAGGGGTTAATGACACTAGGGCACTAAATACACAAAGGGTTAATGTAAATACACTAGAACTAAATAAACACTAGAGGGAGCACCAGAGACATCATGACACACAGACATTCAACCAGTAGATCAGTAAGATAGGACACGACCAATGAGCAGTCAAGACACACCCAGAGGTGGCATTACCACAAGGGGGCTACACATATAAAAGGACAGGGCACACATGCTCTTGCTCTTTCTATAGGCGACACTCAAGAGACACAGGGGCAGATCAGGAAGCATCACACCCACCACATGGATTAGAGCAGACTGGTTAGTTAGATTGAGTTACTATAGTTAGATTAGCAGGAGAGTCAAACCCAAGTAGGAGAATTGTTAACTGTTCAATAAATGTGTTAAATCTATCTCCAAGTCTGATCCATCCTTTGTCAGAGTATACATCAAGGAAGCAGCTTATGCTACGCGAAGAAGCACAACACAACATGGTACCAGTGACTGACACTGTTGAATCCCTATAGTTCAACTCAACAAATCTGTGTCAACCAGCAGGAGCACCCAGACATGGGGCGAAATTCTCCAACCCCACGCAGGGTCGGAGAATCGGCCGGCGCCGCCGATATTGCCGCTCCCGCCATGTTAAAAATTCTCCCACCCGCCATAAAATGGCGTTCTTCAAATCCCGCCGCCCGCCTCGGAGAACGGCTGGCGCCGGCGGGATGCCATTGTTTTTTTATGCTTTTTTATTCACCGGCCCGCACGGGCCGAAGTGGCCACGTCGGCGAAAATCAAAGTAGGTTTATACCCCAGGTGTGGGGGCAGGGAAAAGAGGGAGGGTTTGGCATTCCTCAGGGGCACTGCATTGAACCACCCCCACCCCCCTCCCAAATCATCCTCCATCTAACCTCATCCACGTGGAGGGGAGGGGGTGATCTATAATGCACCAATATAATTGAAGGGCCTGTTCTGTGCTGTACTGTTCTATGTTCTAATTGTTCTTACGTTTGGGTCTGGGCATCAGGTACTAGCTAGTTGCCTTGGGAGGCATCACATCAGAGCCCCTGTCCACCCACCCCCCCAGGCCCGCAAGTTTCTCCTTACTGGAGTTTCCAGCCGGAGATGTCTTTGAGTTTGTCCACACCACGTTTTAATAAAAGTTAAACGGTCTCTGACCAAATTGATTTTGTGCAGTTATCCATGTCACAAGGAAACACGTTTGCCGGTGTAGCTGCCTGAAGGATTTTGCTGTCCCTTGGCCCCAGTGAGAGTGTTGTGAAATGCATTCAAAAGTGTGGCATCGGAGGAACTATAATGACACAATGCAAGACTGACCTTGCTTTAAGACGAGTGCTATTGCCATGCGCATAAAGTGGGGGGGGGGGGGGGGGGGGGGAGAGAGAGAGAGGTTGGTGCTACTTGAGTCTTTGGGGCATACAATCAAGATTTGCCCCGGGCATCACCAGACCTCTGCACGCCACAGGGTGGGGGTGGTTCAATGCAGTGCCCCTGAGGAATACCAAACCCTCCCTCTTTTCCCCGCCCCCACACCTGGGGTAAACACAGAACCTCAACCGCACTGTAAATCTGTGCCAGTGCACAGGGGGATCAAATAGCTCTGGAACAAAGGGCAGGATGAAGAGAATGTGAGAGAGTGAGAGGAGAAAGGGGGAGGGAGGAGAAAGGGGGAGGGAGGAGAAAGAGGCCCAGGGGGTGGGGAGGCAGAATTAAACCAAATTCCTGCTTATTTCCTCAGACTCTTCAAAAGGTTGTTTCTCCCCAGGATTAGAAAAGGTGCCTTTATAATTCACAGCGCAGAACCCTTTCTGCGCTGTGAATTATAAAGGCAGAACCCAGAAACTTTGCCAAAAGTTTTTCCCTCTCTCTCCGCACGTTTTTCCTGTTGTTGTGAAACTGACCTGAAATCGCAGAGGCTGAAGCGGAAATAGACAAATCCAGACACATCTCCCACCTCGGGATCCTAGCATTTCCCTCTGCATTCTAACCAGGCAATTTCCTGGGTTTAGGCAGATTGCAATATACTCACCAAAGCCCTGCTCTCAGCCAGAGGACGGACGGGACTCCCTCTCTCTGTCTGTCCCCACAATCTCCCTCTCTCTCTCTCTCTCTCTCAAACAAAGACAAGGCAGCTGGGAGGAAGGGGAGCCTTGAGGAAGATCTGCTGATGCCCCCATCCAATGGATGCCCGGGGCCAACGCACTGTCGCCCCCCCCCCCCCGCATGCCGCTGCCCCCTACCCCTACCCCCCTACCTCTACCCCTACCCCCCACCCCTCCCCCCCACCCCTACCACCCCCACCCCTACCCACCTCCAACGCCGGGCGGCGTTGATGATGTCGCTCGACGTCAACCGACGCACCACTTCCGCAGCAGGTGAAACTGACACGTACAGCGTCACTCCGCTGCTGGCCTTTCGGGACGGGAGATTTAGGGCTTATAAGCGGGTCCCGACGCCGGAGTCACCAGCGCCGTTTTTGCCCGCCGGTCAAGGGGAATTTCGCCCCTGATGTTCGAGATTCCGGTTCCACAGTAGCTCAGGTACCACGACAATCTCAGTGCAAACTGGCATGCCTTCAGGCAGAGATTTGAGATCTACCTGGTGGCGTCCGACCTAGATGGCATGGCAGATGCAGAGAAAATAAAGCTGCTACTCACCATCACAGGTGCAAGAGCAGCCGAAATCTTCAACATAGAACATAGAACAGTACAGCACAGAACAGGCCCTTCGGCCCTCGATGTTGTGCTGAGCAATGATCACCCTACTTAAACCCACGTAACCCGTAACCCAACAATCCCCCCCATTAACCTTACACTACGGGCAATTTAGCATGGCCAATCCAACTAACCCGCACATCTTTGGACTGTGGGAGGAAACCCACGCACACACAGGGAGGACGTGCAGACTCCACACAGACAGTGACCCAGCCGGGAATCGAACCTGGGATCCTGGAGCTGTGAAGCATTGATGCTAACCACCATGCAAGTACTCCAAAGGGCAAGAAAAGAGAGACTTCCAGACAGTCCTGGACAAGTTTCAAGAATTCTGCAAGAACAACACAAGAAAAAACAGTAAAAGAGGCGCCAACACTCACCACGAGGCGAAGGTAGGCCTGCAAATGCAGAAAAGGCAGTTTTGATTGGCAGCCATCTTGGGAAAGGAGCCGCACATTCGCAGTTCCTCAAAAGAAGCTTACTGGCAAAACAGTGTGTTGTGCATAGAACATAGAACATAGAACACTACAGCGCAGTACGGGCCCTTCGGCCCTCGATGTTGCGCCGACCTGTGAAACCATCTGAAGCCTATCTGACCTACACTATTCCATTTTCATCCATATGTCTATCCAGTGACCACTTAAATGCCCTTAAAGTTGGCGAGTCTACTACTATTGCAGGCAGGGCGTTCCACACCCCTACTACTCTCTGAGTAAAGAAACTGCCTCTGACATCTGTCCTATATCTCTCACCCCTCAATTTAAAGCTATGTCCCCTCGTGTTGGTCATCACCATCCGAGAAAAAAGACTCTCACTGTCCACCCTATCTAACCCTTTGACTATCTTATATGTCTCTATTAAGTCACCTCTCAGCCTTTTCCTCTCTAACGAAAACAACCTCAATTCCCTGAGCCTTTCCTCGTAAGACCTTCCCTCCATACCAGGCAACATCCTAGTAAATCTCCTCTGAACCCTTTCCAAAGCTTCCACATCCTTCCTATAATGTGGTGACCAGAACTGCACGCAGTACTCCAGGTGTGGCCGCACCAGAGTTATGTACAGCTGCAGCATGACCTTGTGGTTCCGAAACTCAATCCCCCTGCTTATAAAGGCTAGCACACCATACGCCTTCTTAACAGCCATATTAACCTGGGTGGCAACTTTCAGGGATTTATGTACCTGGATGCCGAGATCTCTCTGTTCATCTACACTACCAAGAATCTTGCCATTAGCCCAGTACTCTGCATTCCTGTTACTCCTTCCAAAGTGAACCACCTCACACTTTTCCGCATTAAACTCCATCTGCCACCTCTCAGCCCAGCTCTGCAGCTTATCTATGTCCCTCTGTATCCTATAACATCCTTCAGCACTATCCACAACTCCACCGACCTTCGTGTCATCTGCAAATTTACTAACCCATCCTTCTACACCCTCTTCCAGGACATTTATAAAAATGACAAACAGCAGTGGCCCCAAAACAGATCCTTGCGGTACACCACTAGTAACTGAACTCCAGGATGAACATTTGCCATCAACCACCACCCTCTGTCTTCTTTCAGCTAGCCAATTACTGATCCAAACCGCTAAATCACCTTCAATTCCATACTTCCTTATTTTCTGCAATAGCCTACCGTGGGGAACCTTATCAAACGCCTTACTGAAATCCATATACACCACATCAACAGCTTTACCCTGATCCACCTGTTTGGTCACCTTCTCAAAAAACTCAATAAGGTTTGTGAGACATGACCTACCCTTCACAAAACCGTGTTGAGTATCGCTAATCAACTTGTTCTTTTCAAGATGATTATAAACCCTATCTCTTATAACCTTTTCCAACATTTTACCCACAACCGAAGTAAGGCTCACAGGTCTATAATTACCAGGGTTGTCTCTACTCCCCTTCTTGAACAAGGGGACAATATTTGCTATCCTCCAGTCTTCCGGCACTATTCCTGTCGACAAAGACAACATAAAGATCAAGGACAAAGGCTCTGCAATCTCCTCCCTGGCTTCCCAGAGAATCCTAGGATAAATCCCATCTGGCCCAGGGGACTTATCTATTTTGACATTTTCTAAAATTGCTAACACCTCCTCCTTTTGAACCTCAATTCCATCTAGCCTGGTCGACTGAACCTGAGTGTTCTCCTCGACAACATTGTCTTTCTCCAGTGTAAACACTGACAAAAAATATCCATTTAATGCTTCCCCTATCTCCTCTGATTCCACACACAACTTTCCACTACTATCCTTGATTGGCCCTAATCTTACTCGAGTCATTCTTTTGTTCCTGATATACCTATAGAAAGCCTTAGGGTTTTCCTTGATCCTATCCGCCAACGACTTTTCGTGTCCTCTCCTCGCTCTTCTTAACTCTCCCTTTAGGTCCTTCCTGCATGCGCAGTTGCGAACAAGGCACCAAGTAGAGAAGCAATCCACGCATGCGCGATCCGTTTCTACACTCTATGTCACCAGCGTCATGACATCAGAGGCCCCGGACCACGCCCACTTAAAGAGGAAATGTCCCAAAACAGTTTTTTAAAATTTAAAGCCGGAAAACACAATTCTTTCACCTGGAACAACCGCATAATGCCTGAAACCCTGCAACAAGCAGTTAGTACCGCCCAAAGTAATGATTTAGTCCTTGACGAGCTACGACTTAGATGTTGATTACTTCTTTGGACACCGCAAGCACAATGACAGCTCTGACACAAAAAGTGATGATATGGTCCTTGAAGACTACGACTCAGACAAAGCTTTCATCATTGGAGATGGCGACCCCAGTACCAAATCCGAACTGCAACGCGATGTGTTTTACAGTGAAGAATCCGACACAGATATGGACGAGTTCTTCGGGTTTGAGGATCTTCAGCCCAGCATATATGACATCCCAACTCGTGAGTGCAGGATTATGCTGCGTCCTGACACCAAGAGAGCAGTACAAGCCCACAGAGAGCGGCCTGCTGCCGCACAGAGAGTGGTCCTTTGTCAGAGTATACATCAAGGAAGCAGCTTATGCTGAGGAAGAGTCTCCGACTCCACACAGAGAGTGATCCACGCACCACGAAGGATCCCAGTCTCCACAAAAGAAGTGATGACAGTCTCCACAGTGAGACCAATGCACGATTCCACACAGGGAACGCGGCAAAACTTCACAGAGAGAGTAACACAAGCCTCCACAGCGAGCTCGTGGACAGACTCCATGATGGAAGCAACGCAAGACTCCAGAGCGCAGTCCTTGCATGAACAAGACCATGAAGGTCTAGCAACCTCAAGTGAATAGCAAGCAGACTATGACAGTCTACCACGCTCAAGTGCACAGCAAGAAGACTATGACAGTCTACCACGCTCAAGTGAACGACAAGAAGACACTGAGGCTCTACCCACTGTATGTGAGTCAAGTGACGACGGCATCCCATTCCCATACCAGATGTGCAACCTGACAGACCTCAGCTAGTGTGTACAGAGGCACTCGACAATCACAGTGAGACTACTGGTGACTCCGGTGACACCACGGTAATTCAAACCTCATGTGCTCGTGCCTCTCCACATTCCTGAACGTTTTGACTCCGGACGGGGAACATCACGACACCTCAGGAGATTCAAGTGAACCTGAAATAACTCCGAACGGGGAGCATCAAGAAACCTCAGCTGACACAGGTGAACCAGAAATGGCTCCAAACGGGGAGCATCGACAAGCCAAAGCTGATTCAAGTAAGCCAGACATGACTCCAGACGGGGAGCGCCGCGCACTCAGTGACGGCACGCTCAAGGAAACAGCAGATGCCACAAAGAACGCTGACACGGGTAACTGTGTGAAGGACTCGTATTATTCACAGAGGGTGGTCGTTGAACGCAACAAACACAACAATAAAACCTACAAATCCAACAACGAAGACAACATCAAGAAGCATACCAGTAGCAACAACGTCGACAACAAGCACAACAACAAAAACAACAATGGAACTACGACTGGTACGACATGGTACAATTCTGCAAATGCGGGACACTTACTGCTCAGCTCAGTACAATGACATACCATGGCAGGACGACACAGATTACATGCATCGCTACCACAATCATCGAAAGAAAAAAAGAGTCCAAATCAGACAACAAAGTGATTTGACCACTTCTTGGTTCCTTAAGCACAGGGACACTGATGGTATTCACAAGGACATGCCACCATCAACATCACCACCTCACCAACAAAACAAGAAAGCCACTCGACCATATTAATTCATGAACATTGGACTCATACATATGATTTGGACTTATTGTGTAATTATCACTCATGATTTGTACATGTCATCACTTATCTACCTATTTTGTTCAATTTTCTTTAACACTGTACAGAAAATATGTAACATGAAAAAAGAGGGGATGTGGTGATTAGTATCACTGCAAATACACAAGGGGTTAATGTAAATACACTAGAACTAAATAAACACTAGGGGGAGCACCAGAGACATCATGACACACAGACATTCAACCAATAGGTCAGTAAGATAGGACACGACCAATGAGCAGTCACGACACATCCAGAGGTGACACTACCACAAGGGGGCTACACATATAAAAGGACAGGGCACACATGCTCTTGCTCTTTCCATAGGCGACACTCAGAGACACAGGGGCAGATCAGGAAGCATCACACCCACCTCACGAATTACAGCAGACTAGTTAGTTAGACTGAGTTACTATAGTTAGATTAGCAGGAGAGTCAAACCCGAGTAGGAGAATTGTTAACTCTTCAATCAATGTGTGAAATCTATCTCCAAGTCTGAACCTTCCTTTGTCAGAGTGTACATCAAGGAAGCAGATTATGCTATGTGAAGAAGCATAACACAACCGTGGACATTTTGGAGTTGCTTTGAGTATTTGGGTCTTTTTCGGGATATGAACTAAATTTAGATAAAAGTGAATATTTTGTGGTGTTTCAGCCAGGTATAGGGACAGGGGGGGGGGGTGCAATCTGGGGGCGCAGGTGGCACAGGTTTTGGTGGGCTCCCTAGGTATAACATTACTCGTCTGGTGGGGAGGGTGAAAGCGGAGCTGGCAAGGTGGGATGGTCTCCCTCTGTCGCTGGCAGGCTGGGTACAGGCAATTAAAATAAAAGTGTTGCCGCGATTCTTGGTTATTTTTCAGTGCCTGCCTATGTTCCTGCCACAGGAATTTTTCAAGGATGTCAAAAAGATTATATGGGGAGGAAGGTGGCTAGGATTAGGAAGGTGCTGTTGCAGAGAGGACGGCAGTCAGGGGGGTTAAGTCTTCCGAATTTACTATATTATTACTGGGCGGCGAAAGCAGAAAAGATGAGGGTTAGAGAAAGGGACTTCCAGTGGGTTAGAATGGAGAACAGTCTGTGTAGGTGGTTGGGGCTGTAGGGCATTGGCAACAGCGCCACTCCCGATGGCCCCGGGGAAATATTCAGAGAGTCCGGTAGTAATAGCGACGTTGAAAATCTGGAGGCCGCACCAGCACTTTAGGCTGGGGGCGGGTCACGGGAAATGCCGATTCGGGGGAATCACAGATTTGAGACACGGAAGTGGGATGGGAGTTTTCAGAGATGGGAGGAGAAGGGAGTCAGGGCATTAAAGGATTTGTTTCTAAGGGGCTAGTTTGCGGGATTGAAGGAGCTGGGGGTGAAATATGGGTTGGGACAGGGAGAAATATTTACGTATATGCAGGTCCGAGATTTTGCTAAGAAGGAGATGCAGAGCTATCCGGCCTCCATCAGTGTTGAAGGAGGTGCGGACGGCAGTGGGAATGGAAAAGGGAGTGGTGTTGGTGATTTATGGGGCGATTCTGGGAGAACAGACGGCACTGCTGGAGGGGATTAAGGCAAAGTGGGAGGAAGAGTTGGGAGAGAGCATGGTGGAGGGGTTGTGGTGTGAGGTGCCCCGGACGATAAATACCTCAACTTCATGCGCGAGGTTGGGGCTGATGCAGATGAAGGTGGTGTATAGGACGCACCTAAGCGAGGATGAACCGACTCTTTGAGGGGGTAGAGGATAGTTTGTGAACTTGGTGGGGGCGGAGCCCTGTAAACCACATTCATATGTTTTGGTCTTGTCCCAAAGCTGGAGGTGATTGGAGGGAGGGTACTTTCGAAGGTGGTACATATGAGCTTGAGCCGGGTCCTTTGAAGGCCAAATTCGGGGTATCGGATTTGCCGGGGTTGGAAGCAGGTGCGGAGGCAGATGTTTTAGCCTTTGCGTCGCTGATCGCCCGAAGGCAGATCTGTTGGGATGGAGGTCAGTCTCTCCACCCTGTGCCCTGAGATGGCGGGGGGATCTGTTGGGAGTTTTTGACACTTGAGAAGGTGAAGTTTGAGTTGAGGGGAAGGTGTAGCCATCTGAGATGGCCACCTGCAAAGAATGATGGGAATTATGGCCAGGTTTGGGACACAGACAAGCTGCAGCTTGTATCTTTGCAAACGGCAGCCCAGAAATATGCAGGAATTCACGCCTGCAAATGGGCCATTCAAGGTGATTAAAATAACAATGGGACCATCAGGTCCATCGCATCATCTTCCAGACTAGGCTGCACCGAGTCCTGCTCAGAGCCCTCCCAGGATTGGCCACTGATGCCTACTCCAAAAGTGATGTGGCAGCCCCTGATTGGATGTGACCAATCAGAGGGTGGAGCCCTGAGAAATTGATTGACAGTGACCCAGAAACTGCCCACAAAAGGGGCGGGGGGAACTCAAGCCAGTTAAAAGACAATGCAGCCATGATTTCTGTCTCTTGGATCCAGCCTATGCCAACCCAAGTGCAGCATAATGACCAGACAGACAAGTTCAAGACCAACAATCGCTACCAGACGGATGAGCCCATCAGAAACAGCCACTTTGTCCACCCAGCCACGCAAGATCCGGACAAAGGCCTTGTCCATCTGCATAGAGCCAGTTGCCCTGAAGTTAAGTGTAGTTTTTTTGTAGTTGTTAGGTGTAGTTTAACTTGTAGTGTTTTGTGTTGCATGCCGAAGTAATCCTTGTGGGTAAATAAACCATCTTTAAACTTGAACTGACTAACTGGTTGTGCAGTCCTTTGATCAATATCCGGTAAAGCCTTGTGGTGATATCATTTGATACCTGGCGACTCTAAAGAGCATCATTATTAATTGACGACATTACTCCAGTGCCGATTGGCAACATTATTGGTGATGCTGGTGGGATAGTATTCCATTAAATTGGCAACAAAGGATGGAAGGGTTCTACAATTCATGGGCGTTGTTTATTATGAACTTTCAAGAATTGGATGACATCGAACATTGAGGGGGGTTTGGGGTGGGGTTGGGGTGGTGGTGGGGGTTTGGACTGTGTATGTTGTTGGTGGCTATGTATGGGGTGGATGGTGGATTCATGATTCCTTTTCTTTGATATTTGTATTTAAAATGTTAAGGGTTGTTTGGGGGTTGACGGCAGGGAGGAATTGTTGGCCAGCGGATTGACATTGTATTTATTACCATTGACTCTTTGTTGGTCGGTGTAAATTTGGATGAAAAGGTGAAAGAAGAGGAGAATAAAAATATTTATTTAAAAAATAGGTGAGAATTTTTAACTTTATTATTAAAAAATGATTTAAAATACCTTTATTACAAACAACTCAATCCCCTGCAAAGTTTTAAATGACTTATTTATAACAGCGACCCAAAGATGTTCACAAGCAGTAATCTGCTCCAAGGGTGTTCTGATAAAATCTGAAATTTGAGGACTTTCGGCACAGGGCCAGTCAGGTTTTTTTGAGAATTGTTTCTTGTGGAGTTCAAGCTTTATTCCTGGTTTTGTCCATGTCTGTGTTAGTGTTACAAGAACTCACGGTCTTAAGGGCCTCACGGTAGCATGGTGGTTAGCATCAATGCTTCACAGCTCCAGGGTCCCAGGTTCGATTCCCGGCTGGGTCACTGTCTGTGTGGAGTCTGCACGTCCTCCCCGTGTGTGCGTGGGTTTCCTCCGGGTGCTCCGGTTTCCTCCCACAGCCCAAAGATGTGCGGGTTAGGTGGATTGGCCATGCTAAATTGCCCGTAGTGTAAGGTTAATGGGGGGATTGTTGGGTTACGGGTTACGTGGGTTTAAGTAGGGTGATCATTGCTCGGCACAACATCGAGGGCCGAAGGGCCTGTTCTGTGCTGTACTGTTCTATGTTCTATGTTCTAACTCTCCCTGAGGGTTTGGACAACATTTCCAGAGTCTGTGCTCAGAATTTTCTGAAGTCTGTACCAATCTGTCAGTTCTATGTAATTTCCCCCTTGTTTTTCACAATGGAATTTGGGGGAAATATGACTCCTTTCATTGCACGTGAAGCCATTTGGGACAAATGGGTCTTATACAATAAGAATCCACATTTAAAACGCTCACTACGAAACCTCACATTAAAATAAAACTGAAACATTCCTACAGTAATAACCAAAAACTGACCACCTCAACTTCTTTAAAATTAACTATAATAATGGGTTAGATTGCGATGTGTTTTACTGTGACATAATTAATGCAATAACAATTCATGTTCTGGATGCCATTAATTGTTTTTATCAAGAAACAATATGTAGTTGAAGTGAGGCAAGTTCTAAGTTCTACAAAAATCCTTTCATTGGACCATCTTAAACTTTCTTTAACATCATCTATTGGCTGTGGCCTGTTGGAAATGAATGAAATGCTTCTGTAGCAGTTAACATATTATGAGAAATTATGTTAAGTATGTGATCGCATGGTAACCATCACACAGCTTAAAGAACCTGACAATCTGATGAGAGTACATTTATTGTCACTTGTTATCTTATTTTATGCTGTTTAATTTATTTCCTGCAAGAAGTTAGATATTTGTAACAAAGAAAATTAAAGACTAACTTTGGTGTGTGCGGCATGTTGATGGCCCATCTTTGACAGGTTTTTCCAGAAACTGTTTTTGTTGTTGTTCCTCTGTAGTTGGCACCGTTGCCCAACTGGCATTCCAAAAGAAAAGCTATGTAAGAAGAAAATAAAAGTATTGGTGAAGTTTGAAACTGTTAAATAATGTTATACAATGGAAATAAAGTAGCAACATTTACTTGCAATAATAGGAGACTTCTTTTTTCCCCCACCCTCTCAGTGTCATTGTCCTTCAAGCATGGAGCTGTATACCTCATGCCTGATAGTTGACTAAAGGTCATCTAAGTCTTAGTCTGTGAAATGAAGTTGGGTAAGATATTTAACATTAGAAGCGTCATAGCTGACCTCAGTTAAAATTTTGGAAGCAGTTGGGATCGAGAATCTTGCTGGATCTTTCCTCTCCCTAATTAGGGATTAGCGAGAGTAATTTGAGCACTTCTGATGCCACCGGTCTGCCATTAATTAACCAATCAGATCCACCATCTTTTCCTTGGTCTGAAGACCTGCATATCCAGAGATAGGAACAGCTTCTTCCCCACAGCTACTAGACTCCTCAACGACTCTCCCTCGGACTGATCTGTTCCTTGATCTGGATTACTATTCATGACGCCCTATGCTGCTCTTGCTCATGCATTTGCTTTGTTTGGCCCCTTGTTCCGCACTGTAACCAATCACAATTTGACAATGTACCATTTGTCGATGTACTCTGTCGATTATTCCTTTTTGTCTACTATGTACATACTGTGTACGTTCCCTTTTATGCAGAAAAATACATTTTACTGTACTTTGGTAAATGTGACAATAAATCAAATCAAAATCAAATACACCTTCAGCTTCAGCAAAAGTCCCAATGCTATCATTTTGCTGTTCATGTCACCATTGATTCGGTGGCAGTTTTAATTTGGGTTAGGATTGGGGAGGAGGCTTGGGGAGTTTGAGTGGGAATGTTAACCAGAGCTTACCTGTTCCCATTTAAACATGACGGCAGGCTCCTTGCAGGAATTAAAGGGCAGTGGCATATTTTTTCAGTACTAACTCAGATGGAGATTTTTTTAACGCTGCACCTGAAGACAGCAGGGCAGGTAGTAAGGTGGTTAAGAAGGTATATATTAAACTTGTTCTTAGGATGTGGGCACTGCTGGCTGAGCCAGCATTTGTTGCCCACCCCTAATTGTCATTGATTGAGTGGTTTGCTAGACAAATTTAATGGGGGGCAGTTAAGAGTCATCCGCATCACTGTGTGGGTCTGAAGTGACATGTAGGCCAGGAGGCCGGATTTCCTTCCCTGAAGGACATCAGTGAACCAGATGGGTGTTTATGACAATCAGCAATGGTTTTATGGTCATCATTCGACTTTTAATTCCAGATTTTTATTGAATTCAAATTTTACTATCTGACATGTTGGATTTGAACCCGGGACCCCTGAGCATTACCCTGGGTCTCTGGATTACTAGTCTAGTGACAACACTACTACACCCCCTCCTTCCCCGGTACTCGCCTTGATTAGCTGATGCATAGAATATATGGAGAGGGAGGTTATGTTCGAGATGTATGAAACCCTTGTTAAGCCACAGCTGTGTGTTCTGGTCACAACACTAGTCAGGATGTCATAGATGGGTAGATAGGAAGAAACATTTCCCTTAGTAGAAGGGTCAATAACCAGAGTGTAGAGATTTAAGGTAAGGGCAAGAGATTTAGAGGGTGTTGAGGAAAACCCTTTTCACCCAGAGGGTGTTGGGAATCTGGAACTCACTACCTGAAAGGGTGGTAGAGGCGAGAATCCTCACATTTAAGAAGCATGTTTCCAGACCAATTTCAACATTTTAATGTGTAAATTCAAGAACACTTTACAGACAATTCGACTAAACTTGAGTACTGTACTGATATTTCTGGCAGCATCACAATTACAGCAGTGTAACGAATAGAAGAGAATCTGACCATGAATCTCGATGTCCTGTTCCATGAAAGTTCAGCATAATGGTTGACTAAACCATTTGTTTATCTGTAAATTTCTGTTTCATATTTGTTTAACCTCTTACCTTTCACCCCACCCAAATAGCCAACTTTTGGTCAAACTACAAATTTCTTCTGGTTAAAAATTTATAATCTGTTGTACATGTGTCTGCGTGGGTTTCCTCCAGGTGCTCCGGTTTCTTCCCAAGTCCAAAGATGTGCCGGTTAGATGGATTGGTCACACTAAATTGCCCTTAATGTCCAAAATGGTTAGGTCGGGTTACTGTGTTGCGGGGATAGGGTGGAGGTTTGGACTTAAGTAGGGTGCTTTTTCCAAGGGTCGGTGCAGACTCGATGGGCCGAAAGGCCTCCTTCTGCATTGTAAATTCTATGATATGATTCTATATTCTACATGTTTGTGGAGTGGGAGGGAGGTGGAGAGAGGATAGGAGAATCGGCAGGGGAATTGATCTCTGTATGGACTGGTTAATTTATTGGTTTTAATTCCTGCACAGAACCTCACAGAGAAATCTTCTGGATGATAACTGACAAAAATGCTAAGACATGTAAAATAAGTAAAACTACATGGTTTATAGTGACTTAATTTCTGCCCATGTGGAATGAACTGTGATAGACGTTCTTACCTTAATTATGCCTTGAACCCTAAGATTTCCAGGCCACATATTCTCCTCATTAACGGTGAACAGTGGGGTGATTCCAGACATATTTTAGTAGTTATAGCTCACAAATAGACCAGTGATAAATAATTTTATCATCAGCGGAACATAAATTCTAGATATAGGCTGGATTCTCCCAAAATGGGGCTACGTCCCCACACCAGCGTAAAAATGCTGGCGTTGTACTCCCGAGTTTCCTCAAAATAATACAAGCTGATTCACTCACCTTCAGGGGGCTAGCAGAGATCCGAATGCTTCACGCAGCTTTGGCTGCGGATACCGCCCCCCGCACTTCTGGTTTCGAGTCCACGCATGCGCACACCGGCGGCCTCCAGCGGAGGCATCTGGAAGATGTAGCCCCCCCCAATCGGCCTCGCGCCCGATGATCAAACCGGCCTTATCTGTCCCCTGCCGCCCATAAGGTCCCCACAGTGCCCGGTCCCCCCATCAGGGCGGTCACAGACTGAGTCCGCTGCCACCACACAAGAGTCCCAACCGGCCATAGCATGTTAGTTCCACGCCATCGGGAACTCGGCCGTTCGGGAGCAGAGGATCGCTGGGTGGGCTTCTGGCACTGGCCTCCCAGCCGCGCGAATTACTACGCAAACACGCCAATTTTCGGGCCCCAGAGAATTGGCAAACCAGCCCGGGCCCAATTTCGGCATGAAATTTAATTCTCCGACCCCGTGTCAAACGCGATTTTGGCGCTAGGCTGCGGAGAATCCAGCCCATAGATCCAGCAATCTTGCACAAAAGATTCAATCCAGTCCATAAGAGAATTTATTTTCAGATGAGCAGTGTGTAAAATGGGTTGCTTAGACAGATTTGTGCCCCACTGTGGTAAACACCACTGGTCATACACTACGTGTATTACGGTACTGCCATTGTACTCCAGTATTTACAGTAAATCCCGGTCTGCTAGCCCCACCCAGCAGGCGCTGTGTAAAAGTGTGCACTCTTCTGCACTGCCTCCATTCTGGTTCCAACTACAGGAGGCTTAACATCTAGCACAATAAAGCCTCAATAGTTCACCATTCTGTCTCGTAATCATTGATGGTACATCAATTTATTGTGCTAGAATTTTGATGATGAACGTCTTACTCAAGCCGGATCGCGTGGAGCTGAACCCTCACGCAGCCGATGCCACAGCCACTTTCGAGCACTGGCAAGCCTGCTTTGAAGGATATTTCAGAGCATCCACAGAAGTCATCTCAGACTCACAGAAGCTCCAAATACTCTACGCACGGGTGAGCCCACAAGTATTCCTCCTCATTCGGGATGCTCCCACTTACACGGAAGCGATGGCACTACTGAAAGGACAGTACATCAAGACTGTTAATCAAGTGTTCAACAGGCACCTCCTGGCCACGAGGCAACTCCCGGGGGAGTCCCAGGACGATTTCCTGCGTACTTTGTGGATTCTTGGTAGAAACTGTAATTGCCAGGCAGTGTCTGCAGTCGAGCACACGGAACTGCTGATCAGAGACGCCTATGTCGCGGGCATTAAGTCCAATTATGTCCACCAACGATTATTAGAAGGGGGTACGATCGGCCTTACAGAGACTGTATAGCTCGCTAACTCCCAGGAAGTGGCCTCCCGCAATCTAGAGTCCTACACCTCCGACCACGCAGCACCCCCGAAGGCGTCATGGGCCCCACCATCATCCGACCCGGGTACACCGCACGCCTGCTCCGCGCAGCAGCCAGCTACTTTTGTGGCCAGAACAAGCACCCCAGAAAATCTCCCTGGCCTCCAGATCCCATTCCGTACAGATCCGGGGTACTGCGTTGTGACCCTCTACGTACAGGGCGTAGAGTACAGTAACTTCAGACTCTACATCAGGGGTGGGCAAACTTTTCCGTGCAAGGGCCACATTCAGAAATTCACAATTCACAAAGGGCCGCATAGTATATTAAGTAAAATAATTACTTCACCCGGTTATGATTCTGGGCGCCTCATATAGAACATAGAACAGTACAGCACAGAACAGGCCCTTCGGCCCTCGACGTTGTGCCGAGCAATGATCATCCTACTCAAGTCAACGTATCCACCCTATACCAGTAAGTAACCCAACAGCCCCCCCCCCATTAACCTTAAAAAAAAAATTACAAAAAAAAAAAAAATTAAAAAAAAAATTTTTTTTTTTTTTTTTTTTAATGACTTGGTCGGCCGCAGAAATACCTTTGGCGGGCCGCATGCGGCCCGCGGGCCGTAGTTTGCCCACCCCTGCTCTACATCCTTCCCCATCTCTGCGCTGCCCTGTTACTGGGTCTCGATTTACAGTGCCCCCTCCAGAGCCTTACTCTGAAGTTCAGCGGACCCCTGCCCCCCTCACCGTCTGTGGCCTCACGACCCTTAAGGTCGATCCGTCCTCACTCTTCGCAAACCTCACCCCGGACTGTAGGCCCGTTGCCACGAGGAGCAGACGGTACAGTGCACAGGACAGGACCTTTATCAGGTCGGAAGTCCAACGGCTTCTGTGGGCGGGGCTCATTGAGACCCGTAACAGCCCCTGGAGAGCTCAAGTGGTGGTAGTTAAGACTGGAGAGAAACACTGGATGGTCATCGACTACAGTCAGACGATCAACCGGTATACGCAGCTCAATGCGTACCCACTTCCACACATATCTGACATGGTCATCCAGATTGGGCAGTATCGAGTCTTCTCCACGGTTGACTTGAAGTCCGCATACCACCAGGTCCCCCATCTGCCCGGAGGACAGCCAATACACTACATTCGAAGCAGATGACTGCCTCTACCATTTCTTTAGGGTTCCCTTCAGCGTCACCAATGGGGTCTCGGTCTTCCAGCGAGTGATGGACCGAATGGTTGACTAGTACGGGCTGCGGGCCACGTTCCCGTATCTGGATAACGTCACCATCTGCGGCCACGACCAGCAGGACCACAACGCGAATCTCCAGAAATTCCTCCACACCGCTAAACTCCTTAACCTTACCTATAATACAGTAAGAAGTCTTACAACACCAGGTTAAAGTCCAACAGGTTTGTTTCAAACACAAGCTTGTGTTTGAAACAAACCTGTTGGACTTTAACCTGGTGTTGTAAGACTTCTTACTGTGCTCACCCCAGTCCAACGCCGGCATCTCCACATCATGGTTACCTATAATAAGGAGAAATGCATTTTCCACACTACCCGCTTAGCCATTCTTGGCTACGTTGTGGAAAATGGACTCCTAGGACCTGACCCCGACCACATGCACCCCTTCCTGGAACTCCCCCTCCCCCACTGCTCCAAGGCCCTGAAACGATGCCTGGGATTCTTCTCATATTACGCCCAGTGTGTCCCTAATTATGTGGACAAGACCCGCCCGCTCATCAAGTTCACCATTTTCCCCCTGATGGCTGAGGCCCGCCGGGCCTTCAACCACATCGAGGCCGACATCGCCAAAGGCACGATGCATGCGGTCGACGAGTCCCTCCCCTTTTAGGTAGAGAGCGATTCATCAGATGTGGCTCTGGCCGCCACCCTCAACCAGGCGGGCAGACCTGTAGCTTTCTTTTCACGCACCCTCCATGCCTCCGAAATTTGGCACTCTTCTTTGAAAAGGAGGCCCAAGTCATTGTGGAAGCTGTGCGACATTAGCGGCATTACCTGGCCGGCAGGTGATTCACTCTCCTCACTGACGAACGGTCGGTTACCTTCATGTTTAGTAATACACAGCGGGGCAAGATTAAGAACGACAAGATCTTGAGATGGAGGATTGAACTCTCTAGCTGTAACTACTAGATCTTGTATCGCCCGGGGAAGCTCAATGAGCCCCCAGATGCCCTATCCCGCGGTACATGTGCCAGCGCACAAGTAGACTGACTTTGGGCTCTCCACAATGACCTCTGTCACCCGGGGGTCACCCGGTTGTTCCACTTTATCAAGGCCCGCAACCTGCCCTACTCCATCGAGGAGGTCAGGACTGTGAACAGGGACTGCCAAGTCTGCGCGGAGTGCAAACCGCACTTCTACTAGCCGGACAGAGCGCATCAGGTGAAGGCCTCCCGCCCCTTTGAGCGCATCAGCATCGATTTCAAAGGGCCCCTCCCCTCCACTGACCGTGTGTACTTTCTCAATATCATTGATGAGTACTCCCGTTTCCCATTCGCCATCCCATGCCCTGACATGACTTCTGCCACGGTCATCAAGGCCCTCCACAGTATCTTCACGTTGTTCGGTTTCCCCACCTACATCCATAGCGGTCGGAGATCCTCCTTCATGAGCGATGAGCTGCGTCAGTTCCTGCTCATCAAAGGCATCGCCTCGAGCAGGATGACCAGCTACAACCCCCGGGGAAATGGACAGGTGGAGAGGGAGAACACGACGGTCTGGAAGGCCGTCCTGCTGGCCCTTTGATCTAGGAGTCTCCTGGTCTCCCGCTGGCAGGAGGTCCTCCCCGATGCGCTCCACTCCATCCGGTCGCTCCTATAAACTGCTACCAATGAGATCCCTCACGAACGTGTGTTTGCCTTCCCTAGGAAGTCCACCTGCGGGGCCTCGCTCCCAACCTAGCTGACAGTTCCTGGGCCCGTCCTCCTCCAGAAGCATGTGAGGAGCCACAAATCAGATCCTCTTGTCGAAAAAGTCCTCCTCCTTCATGCGAACAAACAGTACGCCTACGTGGCACACCATGACAGGCGACAGGATACAGTTTCTCTCCGGGGCCTGGCATCCGCTGGTTCCCCATCCACCGTCACCACCACCCCTGACCTGGTACCTTCCCCTCCCCCTCCGGTTGCCACCCCCGCCCCTGTGCCGTTCACCCCCCACCAGCGACTATCACCGCCACCCCCACCCCGACAACACCCATCCCCCCACCGGATCCACTACTGGGTGAAGAAGGCGAGGACAACATGCTCCCAGAGTCGCACGTACCCTCATCGGCGCCCACACCACAACCAGGACTGAGGCGATCGCAGTGGAGGGTCAAAGCCCCCAATAGACTTGACCTGTAAGGTTGCTTCACCCCCGCTGGACACTTTTTTTTAAACAGGGGGTGAATGTGGTAAACACTACTGGTCATACACTACGTGTATTACAGTACTGCCATTGTACTCCAGTCATTACAGTAAATCCCAGTCTGCTAGCCCCACCCAGCAGGCGCTGTATAAAAGTGTGCACTCTCCTGCGCTGCCTCCATTCTGGTTCCAGCTACAGGAGGCTTAACATCCAGCACAATAAAGCCTCAATAGTTCACCATTTTGTCTTGTAATCATTGATGGTACATCACCTACAAACTGCATTTCTTTTGAGGTGCATTGGCGACATCTACATCGATTCACTCCGAGAGTGGAGCAATCAGTACCTTGTTAATCCAGTCCTTCCAAGTCAGAGTTTTTCATATCTCTACAAGTTTAACAAACAACTATTATGCTGTTATCTCAGTATTAACAATTCTCAATTGGCAACATGGTAACACAGTGGTTAGCACTGTTGCTTCACAGCACCAGGGATCTGGGTTCGATGCCCGGCTTGGGTTACTGTCTGTGCGGAATCTGCACGTTTCCCCCATGTCTGCGTGGGTTTTCTCCCGGTGCTCTGGTTTCGTCCCAGAAAATGTGCTTGTTAGGTGAATTGGACATTCTGAATTTTCCCTCCGTATACCCTGTAGGGAAATAGTTAAAAGCCAAGTCACAATTCAAAACTTGTACACCAATAGGGAGCAGAGAGGGGGGCAGTATCAAAATGTACTGGCGCACGTGTTGCCCACTCTCTTCGCCTTTTTTTTCTTTCCATTGTTTTCTTCCTGATGTCCTGCTGGGCTTTTGTTTCTTGTGTTTTTGTATTTCGGGAACCAAAATGTTGCAATAAAATAGGAGTACAAGCAGAACAGCGAAAAGCACAGTTACGTGAGACTGGTATAGAAACCGATTCGGAGTCCTCTTGCAACTCTCATGGAGAAAGTCATTCGGAGGATGCACCCTCCTCGGCGCAGCTTAATCCTCTAAAGAAAAATCGGGTTAAGATCGGCGGTCAGCAGCACCACCCAGAGCTGCAGACTGGCTGTCCGACCTCTCGGAATCTCTCCAAATGGAGAAAATCAAATTCGCCATCCGAGGGTCGGACGACGGCTTCCACAGAACGTGGGAGCCATTCATGCAACTGTTCCGGGACCTGTTTGTGGCCAACGTACATGAGGAAGAATAGTCGGGTGGCCAAGAGCCAGGGGAAAATGGGCGGGAATCGGGGGAAGGTAGCCGGGGGGAGGGGGGGGGGGGGGGGCTACGGGCTCGGTATGGGGGTTTGATGGCAAGCCAAGGCCCAAAACCAAACTATAAATAAATGCCTATAAACATGTGCCTCAGCCATATTGGGGAATGTAAAATATGTATGCTGGCTAAAGGGGGCGGCCACAATTATTGTTATGAAGATGCTTACCTGTAAATATTCATGTTAAATTCTTGTGTTTTCCTTTTTTTTTTCTCTCTCTCTAATAACTTGTAATTTGTCATATATAAAATATGAAAACTCAATAAAAAAACATTTAAAAAAAAAAAAAAAATTCAGAAGAAACCACCGAGCACGGGGCACGGAAATAATTAGAGCTAATATACGCCCAGTATTTTCACCGTGTCCCTGCGGACCTGGAAAAAGTTGATAAACGGCCTAAAGAATTGCCACATCCCAAGAAAGGGGGAATGAAAACTTGAGAAGTTAGAACGTTTAAAAGGCATTTACCCACCCGTGGGATGGGGTACAGATCCTGACAGTAATGGTACCTAGACGAGATGGGAAGAGATTGAGTAAAGAGGTCCAAATCGCCCTTGGGGAAGATGAGCATCAATTAGGGGTAAGGATGGACTGCAATCCAGGGCTGGCTACTGGATTCTGGTATAGCAAGAATAGACTGGAGAAAGATCGCAGCTTGCCAACAAGAAAGGACGGAGGAAGTGTGCGAGCATGAGAAGCGATTCCGATCTGTCTCGTTGGAACACGTGGGAATGCAGGATCAGGGACCCGAAGACATGGACGACAGCACGTTCGGAATTGTGAAAGTTGCTTTCGTTGCTGGATTAAAACCCGAAATGGCAAAAATGCTAAAGATTACTCTGTCGGGTAGGAGATCTGAGAAATACTCTTTGCAGCGATCGGTGTAACCAGTTAGACCGGGATGTGGCAGCTAAACTCTGAACAGTGCAGACAGGGGAGAAGCCCAATGATTTTAGCGGCAACAATACCCAAGAAAAATGACCTGCCAAGTGTTAACACTGCGGGAAAGAAGGGCATTGGGCGAAACGATGTAAAGAAAAAGGTGTAAAGAAAGGACGACAGGTAAAGAGCCCGAAATCAAATACAAGTACACCCTCTGGTGGTGAGGATGGCCTGGTGCATTGATTAAAGTAGCTTACACCACAGCAACAGAAGGAATTGCTGGAAGTTGCAAAACACTAGGAGAGCCCGCCCTCGATCACCTGACACTTCTCCTGGCATTAATCCAACAGTGAGGAGAAGGATTGTATATCACCACGAGGGTAGACGATCAAGATATAGACCGTCTCCTGGATACAGGGGCTGAATTAACAAGTTTCCCCTAAGATACAAAATCTCTTCACCTCGAGATGGCAAGATACAAGTTCCCATGGGGCTGGGGGCCAGCCGACCCCTCCACCATCTTTAATGCTCTAACACCAGAACATAAATGGTTCTCGGTAATAGATATAGTTAATCGATTTTGGTCAGTACCACTGGCACCTGAGGTTCGACCTTGGCTCGCCTTTATCATTCAACAACAACAGTACACCTGGACAAGACTTCCAGAGGGTTTTACAACACCCCTATGGTATTTCACATGGCCTTGCAAAGCCAATTGAGAGCGTTACCTACCATGCATTCCATGGTTATCCAGTACGTGGATGACATCCTGTTAGACGAACAACATGAACAAGACCTACGTGCCATGCTGGACCGCTTCCACCTGAGAGGACACAAAGCCAGCATTGCCAAAGCATAAATTTCCCAACAAGAGGTTGTGTACCTGGGATAAAAGATTTCAGAAGGAAAGAGAGAATTTACCCAGGATCGAACTACAGCCATTCGGGCAGCCAAACAGCCCACCACTGTCCAAGAATCCAGATCTTTTTTGGGTTTGTGTAAATTTAACCGATATTGGATTGACTCCTACACACAGCTGGTTCAACCATTGAATAACCTTTTAAAGGGGAAGCAAAAATCCAAAGAAGCCATTGCCCTCACCAAAGAATGCTACATGAATCTGAAAAAGGCTTTGTGTTTGACACCAGCCCTGGGAATCCCTGACAATGGGAGGTCATTTACCTTGTTTTTCCAAGAGAAGGAAGTATACGTAATAGCAATACTGGCG
The DNA here is from genome assembly GCF_902713615.1 of Scyliorhinus canicula. NCBI lineage: Eukaryota > Metazoa > Chordata > Chondrichthyes > Carcharhiniformes > Scyliorhinidae > Scyliorhinus > Scyliorhinus canicula. The sequence continues at coordinate 177,840,459 of NC_052146.1, forward strand.
CAAGAACATGGGGATCAACATACACCCATTGGGTACTATTCGGGAAAATTGGATGCAGTGGCCCTCAGATGGGCAAGTTGCCTGAGAGCCATAGAAGCCACGTGCCAGGCTGTAATGGTCACTGCAGGTGTAGTCCTGGATCAAAAGTTAACTATCAAGTTCCCCCATGCTGTACACATTTTGCTGTCTTTGAACAGAGCATCCCAGGTGATCGCAGCCAGATTGACAAGATGAACAGCGATCTTGGAAGCCCCCAATCTCCATAGTGTCTGGACTAACCCAGTGAACCCATCATCTATGCTCCCGCTTCTCGAGGAGCAAAAGAAGGGAGAAGGGCATGACTGTGTGGAGATCTTGAACGAAGTGGAGGAATCAAGCTTGGCGGCAGAATAACCATTGCACAACCCAGACCTTATCCTATGTACAAACGGCTCCTCCTTTGTTGACAATAGCACCTGAAAAGCAGGATGGGCAGTCACAACCCTAAACGAGATTCTGGCAAAGGGCTGTCTGCTCTCAGTGATGTCAGCCCAACAGGCTGAGTTTCACGTCCTGGTGGAGGCATGCCGGATAGCAAAGGGACAGAGAGCTAACATCTATACAGACTCAAAGTACAACTTTGAAGTTGCTCATGACTTTGGCCAGTTATGGAGGAGAAGAGGATTTCTCACTGCCGCCGGTACACCTATCCGAAACGGGAAGGAGGTGTGAGACTTATTAGAGGCTATACAACTATCCCGTGAAGTGTCCATTTTGAAGACAAGGCCCATATGAAGGAAAATACCAGAGAAGCACAAGGAAATGCTCTAGCTGACAAGGCAGCCAAAGAGACCACCTCACAATGCGCTCCTCCAAAGGAACAAGCACAAATATGTAGACTGGTAGCAATCAGTCTAACTCAAGACCTACAGAAAATTCAAGGCAACTGCTCTGGAGAGGAAAAGTGGACATGGACTGAGGCAGGAAGGAAATTCGATGATGAAGACATCACGAAACAAGCACTGATGCTTTCCCAACAGATTCATTCATGGGGCACCTGGCCCCATAACAAATGACGTTATGGCTCTAGAAAAGCTGATGGGGTCGAAGATTCAAGAAACACGCCCAGTTGGTAGCAGACTGCCAGATAGTTGGTAGTGTGATCTGCCAGATGAACAATCTTGGACTTATCACGGATATGCTCCAACTGAGGTCCCCTTCTCCTGGCACACCATTCCAGCATTTGCAGTCAACTATATCTCCCTTCCTCCATCTCGCGGATACACCGACGTTCTCATGGTGGTCGACAAGTTCTTAAGGTGGGTGTAAGCCATTCCAACAAGACGGGCCACAACCAATCACACAGCCAAGGTCTTCTGTGAGGAATACATTCCCCGATGGTGAGTCCTGGCCAGCATTGGCTCTGACCAAGGAACTCACCTTACAGGTGCCGTCTGCCAAGAAGTCTGTAGACTATTAAACATCACCTGCGACTTACATCTTCAGGGCAAGTGGAAAGAATGAACAGAACTTTGAAACAGCGACTTGCCAAACACCATCAGGAAGGAATGCCTTGGCTCTAGGCACTACCAATAGCTCAGTGCAGTATTAGGGCAACTCCTAATAGAACTACAGGTCTAACTCCGTTTGAAATCATAACAGGGAGACCCATGACCCTGCCAGGATCAATTGATTTGTGAAAAACCAATTGTCACTTGATGAGAGATGCCTTATTAGAATATTGGAAGAATGTAACAAATGCTATTGGTTCTGCTTCTCAACAGGTATCGGCAGCCTGCAAGAAGGAGGACAAGACATTGTCCCCAGAGTTTGGGTTTACATGAAGAAAGTACAAAAAGAACCTCTGGATGTTAAGTCGGAAGGACTTTATCAAGTGCTACTGATCACCCAAGCAGCCGTTGAAGTCCAGGGGAAGAAAGCTTGGATTCACGCATCTCACTTTAAACGTGCTCACCATGATTAAAAGGACAATTTTGTTTTGCTAATATGTTTAACCATATTGTTGTATCTGTTGTTTGCATTTTCAGTTTTTGCATTCCTTGGTTTCTCTTGATCAGCCAGTTCAGCTATGCCAAACCCATTCAGGTTCCCAAGGAGTTAAATGTTAACACCTTCCTTTACATGTCCTATACCTATGCCAAAGATGCCAATCCCTCCAGCTGTTGGATATGAATTTACATGCCCACTTACTCCAAGGGAGGCATTCCCTTGAGACCCTTTAATGAGTCTGAAATGGCCAAATTATATATCTTCCAGGACGTCTCCCGCTCACTGTCCTCCCATGAGGGGGTGACCTTGTGTGTAAGGAATAGCTACCTGATCAACATAACAGATAACATTGGGAAATGGCACTCAGTGGGTTATCCTTTGACCGCTTTCTCTGGGTGGTACCAACCGAGTTACAATCGGAGGCTTGGGCCCCCATATATAAAACTTCCCACCGCCTCGAGACAGAGAGGATCCATAAGCCTGACTCGCAAACACTTGAGGGGCCAAGAGCTAGGACACAGCAGTGGCAATCACTGTTTTAATGTGAGCAAGGTAGTGCAATATTTTACATCTAATGGGCGAACTGCTACTAGTGGACCGTCAAAAAATGCCTCCCTTTTGACTGGTCTTTGCAACATGACTGGGGGAAGCAACTTTTCAGAGCACCGGTATCCCGAAGCGGTGGTCCGCTTCGCCCCTTATAATGGTACTTACTTTATTTGTGGCTGCAGGGCCTTTCCCTGGCTACTACGCTCTTGGACAGGATCTTGCTACTTGGGGCATTTTGTCCCCTTTATTCGCCATTCTACCTCTCTCAAAGAACCTTGGATGAGGCGCGCTATCATGGAGAAGGAAAGATTCTTCTCCATCCTGATCCCTTTTTATGGGATCGCTAAGCTGGCAAGAGAATCTATTAACATAGCATCTGTCCTGGAAAAGGTGGGCAATGACACCGCTGAAACCCAAGATAAAATAAATGCAGAAATGGTTGCCATTCGTACAGTGGCCCTATAGACCCGAATGACTCTGGACTATGTTCTTGCCGAAAAGGGTGGAACTTGCACCCAATTAGGGGCAGAGTGCTGCACCTATATCCCAGACAACTCCAAGAAAATTACTAATTTGATGGCGTACATCCATACAGAGATACAAAAAACTCAAACAACCGCTAGCAAACACCTTGTGGAGTTGGGCATCTGGATGGCTGGGCTCAAAGGGAATCTCTTTAGTTCAGGGCTTGATCTTATTTTTCATTTTCATTCTCATTGTGCACTGTGTTTTTATGTTTATTTAGTGTTTCTTTAAACAGCTAACCAAAGCCCTGCTATGCCTCTCAAAACTAACGGTCACCTCTTTTACAAAATAAGTGTGCTTCCTATATTTAAAGGCTTGCCCATTCCATTGATGAAGGCTGGTCCTAAACATGGGGACCATCAAAGGCATCTGTGAATGTGTTCCTCTGCACTATTTCCTACTTTCTTGCTTTTACTGATTCATTCATTTATAACAATAAAAGGGGATTGTAGGGAAATAGTTAAAAAAACAAGTTTTTAAAATATTGTATCTGAGTGCAGCGGGGTAGAGGGGAAAATTATGTCCAGATAGATGGTGTTTTAAAAGTCCAGGTCATGTTACAGATTCAGTCGGTCCGGAGCCTTGATCTGCCGTCGGGAGCACCGCAGTGCTGGCGGTGATTCCGGTGTCGGTTTGGTCTTTGGTGAATCCGGGAGGGTGTCGAAGTCCTCTTCATCTTTGGGTGTGGGCAAGGGGAGGACGGATTGTCCTGAGGCGGGGGCTGCGGTGAGGTGCGACGGGGGAGGGGAGGGTGGCGCCAGGTCGTGGGGGAGGGGGAACCAGCTGGTGCCAGGTCCCTGAGGGAGACAGTATCTTGGCAGCCGTCGGGGTACGCTACGTAGGCGTACTGTGGGTTGGCGTGAAGTAGCTGTACCCTCTCAACCAATGGGTCCGCCTTGTTGAGTCATACGTGCTTATGGGAGAGTACCGGTCCTGGAGCTGCGAGCCAAGTCGGGAGCGATACCCCGAAGGTGGACTTCCTAGGGAAGGCAAAGAGACGTTCATGGGGTGTTTCATTAATCGCGGTACACAGAAGCAACCGAATGGAGCGCAGGGCGTCGGGAAGGACCTCCTGCCAGCGGGAGGCCGGGAGATTTCTGGACCGTAGGGCCAGTTGGATGGCCCTTCAGACCGTCCCATTCCCCCTCTCCACCTGTCCGTTTCCCCGGGGATTATAGCTGTCGTCCTGCTCGAGGCAATGCCCCTGTTGAGCATAAACTGACGCAGCTCATCGCTCATGAATGAGGATCCCCAGTCGCTGTGGACGTAGGCGGGGAATCCGAACAGAGCGAAGATGGTGTTGACGGCTTTGATGACCGTGGCAGACCTCATATGGGGGCATGGGATGGCGAAGGGGAATCTGGAATACTCATCGACGACACTGAGGAAGTACGTGTTACGGTCGATGGAGGGGAGGGGTCCTTTGAAGGCCACGCTGAGGCGTTCAAAGGGGTGGGAGCCCTTCACCAGGGGCGCACGGTCTGGCCGGTAGAAATGCGGTTTGCACTCCGCGCAGACCTGGCAGTCTCTGGTGATAGCCCTGACTTCCTCGATGGAGTAGGGCAGATTGCAAGCCTTGATGAAATGTGTGACCCCCCCGGGTGACAGAGGTCGTGCAGAGTCCAGAGTCGGTCCACTTGTGTGCTGGCACATGTACCTTGGGATAGGGCATCGGGGGGCTCATTGAGCTTACCGGGGCGATACAAAATCTCATAGTTGTAGGTGGAGAGCTCGATCTTCCACCTCAAGATTTTACCGTTTTTGATCTTGCCCCGCTGTGTGTTATTGAACATGAAGGCTGCCGACCGTTGGTCAGTGAGGAGAGTGAATCTCCTGCCGGCCAGGTAATGCCTCCATGCGGCACAGCTTCAACGGTGGCTTGGGCCTCTTTTTCGAAGGAGGAATGCCGAATTTCGGAGGAAATTTAGGGTTCGTGAGAAAAATGCTACGGGACTGCCTGCCTGGTTGAGGGTGGTGGCTAGAGTGACATCTGATGCGTCACTATCGACTTGAAAGGGTAACGTCTCGTCAACTGCGTGCATCGCGGCCTTGGCGATGTCAGGCTTAATACGGTTGAAGGCCTGGTTAACCTCGGCCGTCAGGGGAAACAGAGTGAATTGAATGAGTGGATGGGCTTGTCCGCATAGTTTGGGTCCCACTTGGCGTAATAAGAGAAGAACCCCAGGCATCGTTTGAGGGCCTTGGGGCAGTGAGGAAGGGGGAGTTCCATGAGGGGGTGCATGCAGTCGGGATCGGGCCCCAGAACTCCGTTCTGGACCACATAGCCGAGGATGACTAAGCGGTTGGTGCTGAACACGCACTTCTCCTTGTTATAAGTTAGGTTGAGGAGAGTGGCGGTGTGGAAAAATTTGGCAATGTTGGCGTCATGGTCCTGCTGATCGTGGCCGCAGATGGTGACAATGTCCAGGTACGGGAAGGTGGCCTGCAGTCCGTACCGGTCAACCATTCGGTCCATTTCCCATTGGAAAACTGAGACCCCGTTGGTGACACCAAAGGGAACCCCGAGAAAGTGGTAAAGGCGGCCATCTGCTTCGAAGACAGTGTACGGGCGGTCCGCCTTACGGATGGGGAGCTGGTGGTCGGCGGATTTCAGGCCCACAGTTGGGAAGACCCGGTACTGTGCAATCTGATTGACCATATCAGATATGCGGGGCACGCGTTGAGCTGCGTGTACCTGTGGATGGTCTGGCTGTAGTCCACGACCATCCTGTGTTTCTTCCCAGTTTTCGCCACTACCACTTGGGCTCTCTAGGGGCTGCTGCTAGCCTCGATAATGCCTTCCCGAAGCAGTCGCTGGACTTCGGACCTGATGAAGATCCTATCCTGGGCGCTGTACTGTCTGCTCCTGGTGGGGACGGGTTTGCAATCCGGAGTTAAGTTTGAAAATAAGGAAGATGGGTCGACCTTTAGGGTCACGAGGCCGCACACAGTAAGGGGTGGTAGGGGCCCGCCGAATTTCAGTGTTAGGCTCTGGAGGTTGCACTGGAAGTCCAGGCCAAGTAGCAGGGCAGCGCAGAGGCTGGGGAGGACATAGAGGCGGAAGCCGCTGAACTCCACACCCTGGACCGTGAGAGTGGCTATGCGGGGTGTACCGCGAGGGAGCAGCACCTTATCGTATCGGGATGAATGAAGCTCTTGGTGTTCCCGGAGTCCAGCAGACAGGAGATCTCGTGCCCATCGATTTTCACGTTGGTGGAAGCAGTTGACAGGTTGTGTGGGCGAGACTGGTCAATCGTGACCGAGGTGAGACGCGGCTGGTCGTCGATGGTGGCAGGCAATGAGGTGCCCGGGGGGCATGGATCCTGGTAAGATGGCGGTGCCCACGGGCTGCACGTGTCGTGGGGAAGACAAGATGGCGGCGCCCGATGATCCTGGGGAGAACAAGATGGCGGCGCCCACGGGCCGCACATGGTGGGGGTCGAACAAGAGGGCAACATGCCGCACGTGGTCCGAGGAGGGGAAGATGGGGGCGGAGGCCTGAATGTTGCGCAAAGCGACCGTAAGCGAGAGCGCTAGCTTTTTAGTCTCCGTGAGGTCGAGCATGGCCCCTTCTAAGAGGCACTGTCGGATGTAATTGGACCCTATCCCTGTGACAAAAGCGTCTCTCATGAGCAAATTCGAGTGCTCCGTGGCCATGACGGACTGACAGTCACAGTCTCTAGCTAGGGGAACCAGGGCATGCCAGAAATCTTCCACTGACTCACCGGGAAGTTGATGACGAGTGGAGAGGAGGTGCCTGGTGTAGAGCGTGTTCGTCCGCTGAGCGTAGTTTTCCTTCAGTAGCGTCATGGCTTCTGCGTAGGTCGGCGCATCCTGAATAAGCGGAAAGACTTTGGAGCTCAGCCGCATGTAGAGGATCTGAATCTTCTGTGCTTCTGGAATTGGGTCAGGCGCAGACCCGATGTATGTTTCGAAACAGGCTAGCCAATGTTGAAAGTCCTTTTTGGCGTTGCCTGATTGCGGATCCAGCTGCAGGTGATCCAACCTGATGCGGAGATCCTCAAATCTCATACCTCTTAATCCGTGTTATTTTTTAAAACTTCCTACCTCCCTTACAGTGTGTCTGTCTTCTGCGTGTCTTGGGGTGGGTGGGTTGAGATTTCTGGGAAAAGGTAGAGCAGTGGACCACCATTAGCACAGGGCTTAAGCGCTGGCTTTGAAAGCAGACCAAGGCAGCCCAGCAGCACGGTTCAATTCCTGTACCAGCCTCCCCGAACAGGCGCCGGAATGTGGCGACTAGATGCTTTTCACAGTAACTTCATTTGAAGCCTACTTGTGACAATAAGCGATTTTCATTTCATTTCATATTTCCGTTATATGTTCATCTTTTTCTCTTGTTACAAATGATGTTTTACTTATAAATCTGATGTCTATAACTCATTGGAGTAGTTAAGGGTTAAAGATCTCAGGAAAACACACAAATTGTTGGTTAATTCACTTATGTTGGACTCTGGGGTCTGTGCAGCTGGAACTGACCGCACACTTGCCCGGGTTGTCATAACAATTCCCGCAACCAATGGGTGAGGGTATGGATCAGGGAGGGTACCTGAGCTTGGTCCCCATAATGTTCACAGCAAGGGTCTGGGGTCTAGGGCTCCTGATATGGTCGGGGGTGAATGTTCAGGATAAGATTCCCCTAGCACAACTGGCTTGGTGGATGGCACTTTGAGAGAAAGCGGGAAACACAAGACTGGGGGAAGCTTGGAAGTTTTGAGAGTCCCAGGGTGGAAGCCTGAAGTAAATGTTGGTCTCTCACGTTCTACAATTGCTCACATATAAAACAATATTAATGGTGTTGTCAGCCCCGCAATGGCAGCCCTTGCAGTGCTTGTGACAGCCCAGGTGGCCAGATGCCATAGCAGCAGCGTAGACACAGGCTTGAGGCAGTTCCCCATGTGCAGGGTCCCTCACACGATCTGAAGACCCGACTGTCCATCAGGCCAGGGAGAGACTCAGAGGGGGGGGGGGGGGGGGGGGCAGCGACGGCCCAAGATGTGCAGGAGTTATTGGTCATTCGAGGACATGAAGGACAGCATGTGCCACTGGAGGCCCCATCTCAACACAAAGATAGTGCGGCACCTGTGCCATGTCCTTGCAGACCTGGCGCCCCATGGACGAGGAAGATATCCGCTTCTGGTGGCCGTGAAGGTCACCACAGCCCAGAACATTTATGCCACTTGCTCATTCCAGGGCTCAAACAAGGACTTGTGCTGCACATCACAACTTACAGCCCACAAGTGCATCCATGAAGTCACGGATGTCCTGTGTGCCCAGGCAGCTGACTATATAAACTATGAGCTGGACCACACTCTTGGGCCTGGACTTCCAGTGCAACCTGCAGAGCTTGACCTTTCAATTCGGCGGCCCTATTCCTCCTCTTACTGTTTGCAGCCTTGCGTCCCTCAAAGTGGACCCCCCTTCCTTGTTTGCTAATCTCACCCCAGATTGTAAACCTGTCGCCACTAGGAGCAAACACTACAGTGCCCAGGATCGGACCTTCATCGGGTCCGAGGTCCAGAGGCTACTAAAGGAAGAAGTGATCGAGGCCAGCAACAGTCCCTGGCGAGCCCAATTGCTGGTAGTTCGGACTGGGGAGAAAAACCGGATGGTCATCAATTACAGTCAGACCATCAACAGGTTTACGCAGCTGGACGCGTATCCCCTCCCCCGTATTTCCGACCTGGTTAACAGAATCGCGAAGTACAAAGTCTTCTCCATGGTGGATCTTAAGTCCGCCTACCACCAGCTCCCTATTCTCGCGAGTGACCGAAAGTACACTGCGTTTGAGGCAGATGGGCGCCTCTACCACTTCCTCAGGGTTCCATTCGGTGTCACAAATGGAGTCTCGGTCTTCCAACGGGAGATGGACCGAATGGTCGACAAGCACGGTTTACGGGCCACCTTCCCGTATCTCAGTAACGTCACCATCTGCGGCCACAACCAGCAGGACCACGACATCAACCTCCAAAAATTCCTCCGAACCGAAAATCACCTTAATTTAACTTACAATAAGGATAAGTGCGTGTTTAGCACCGACCGTCTAGCCATCCTTGGCTACGTAGTGCGTAACGGAGTGATAGGCCCCGATCCCGAACGCATGCGCCCCCTGATGGAACTCCCTCTCCCCAACTCCCTCAAATTCCTCAAACGCTGCCTGGACTTCTTCTCATACTACGCCCAGTGGGTCCCCAACTACGCTGACAAAGCCCGCCCTGAACCAAGCGGGCAGACCCGTGGCCTTTTTCTCACGAACCCTCCACGCTTCCGAAATCCGCCATTCCTCGGTGGAAAAGGAGGCACAGGCCATAGTCGAAGCTGTGCGATACTGGAGGCACTATCTGGCCGGCAGGAGGTTTACCCTCCTCACAGACCAACGGTCAGTAGCTTTCATGTTCGACAATGCACAGAGGGGCAAGATCAAGAACGACAAGATCTTGCGGCGGCGGATCGAGTTGTCCACGTACAACTACAATATCTTGTATTGTCCTGGGAAGCTCAACGAGCCTTCCGATGCCCTATCCCGCGGTACGTGCGCCAACGCGCATATTGACCGCCTCCGCTCCCTCCACACGGACCACTGCCATCCAGGGGTAACCCGTTTCTACCATTTTATTAATGAAATGAAATGAAATTAAAATTGCTTATTGTCACGAGTAGGCTTCAAATGAAGTTACTGTGAAAAGCCCCTTGTCGCCACATTCCGGCGCCTGTTCGGGGAGGCTGTTACGGGAATCGAACCGTGCTGCTGGCTTGCCTTGGTCTGCTGTCAAAGCCAGCGATTAGCCCTGTGAGCTAAACAGCCCCTTAAGACCCGCAACCTGCCCTACTCTGTTGAGGAAGTCAGGACCGTCACTAGGGACTGTCACGTCTGTGCCGAGTGCAAACCGCACTTTTACCGCCCCGAACGAGCGCATCTGATCAAGGCATCCCGCCCCTTTGAACGTCTCAGTATAGGTCCTCTATAAGGGTCCCCTCCCCTCCAACAACCGTAACACGTATTTCTTGAGTGTTATCGACGAGTACTCTCGATTCCCTTTTGCCATTCCCTGTCCCGACATGACCACAACATCCGTCATAAAGGCCCTCCTATCCATCTTCTCCCTGTTCGGTTACCCCACATACATCCGCAGCGACCGGGGGTCCTCCTTTATGAGTGACGAACTGCGTCAGTTCCTGCTCAGCAGGGGCATAGCCTCTAGCAGGACGATCAGTTATAACCCCCGGGGTAACGGTCAGGTCGAGCGGGAGAATGGCACCATTTGGAAGACCATCCTGCTGGCCCTACGGTCCAGATATCTCCCTATTCCCCGTTGGCAAGAAGTCATTCCCGATGCCCGGCATTCAATCCGGTCTCTCCACTGTACTCCCACTAATCAAACACCTCATGAACGTCTTCTTGTTTTCCCTAGGAAGTCGTCCTCAGGATCCCCTCTCCTGACCTGGCTGGCCATCCCCGGGCCCATCTTGCTCCGGAAGCGTTTGCGCGTGCACAAGTCCGACCCGTTGGTTGAGCAAGTCCAGTTACTCCACGCCAACCCGCAGTATGCGTACGTGGAGTATCCCGACGGTCGGCAGGATACGGTCTCGCTTCGGGACCTGGCACCCGCCGGCGTGCGGCCTTCTTCCCCTGCACCAACACCTCCCCCCCAACCCCAATTCCCCCCAGCGCCCCCCGCGCCCCCATGACCCAGCGCACATGCCCCCTCTCCCCCGATTACAGCGCCTCCACCACCGGCCCGGGGTACGGAGACACATCTACGACCGACGCTCCCGAAGGCAAGGACGACCATCGGCCCGACATCACCGGCTCCACTGCGAAGGTCCTCCAGAACACCACGGGCACCTGACAGGCTGATTGTCTCCATCTAATACGGCCATGGGACTTTTTTTGGGAAATTTCATGTTACTCTGTTGTTATTAGTAGTAGCATTGTTTTGCCATATTTTTTCGTGGACATTTTTGTGTTATTCTGTTGTTATTAGTAGTAGTAGTATTGTTTTACCACGAGCCAGTGGGCAGCTCACCCCTATCGATTTTCGCTGCTCATACCACCAGTCCTCGGACCCCCCCCCCCCCCTCTCCCACTCCCCCCCCCCCTTCTTTCTCCACAAGGGGTTAATGTAGTGGTATGGATATGAGCACTGCCATTGGTGCAGAGCACTGGCTTCCCATTGGCTCTGGCTGGTCATGTGCCTCTCGTCCGATTGGTTGGGACTAGTCAATTGACTGCTCTCCAATTGGTCGAGAGGCAAGTAGGCCCCGCCTCGGCCCAGAGTTCCCAGCGGTCGGTCATTCTCTGTAGTCGACCACCGGGCTAACAACTAGCTGATTAAAGCCACAGTTCGGATCCTAAATGTGTCTTGAGTCGAATTGATGGTACATCACCAAGTCCATCAAGTTGTCCGGCAGCAGGATTTTCCGCCATCATCTCGATATCCTAGGTCCAGGAGTAATTGATGGCTTGTATGTCGCCTTGCGTACACCGGGGCATCAGGCAGCACCCTTCATTAACAGGAAGGGGTTCCACTCCCTGAAAGTTCAACACATTTGTGACCACCACCTCCAGATCATGCACGTCCCAGAGTTATCTCTTGTGGGGATAAGGGGTATGCTGAGATCCTGGTTGATTATGTCAGTGCGGAAGCCGAGGACTGATGCGGAGACCCAATATTACGGGGCCATGTTGCCACCCGTGCTATCACTGAGTGGTGCATCGAACCCCAGAGGGTCTCCCACTTTCTGGTGGTCTGCTATGCCCTCCACAACTTGGCACAGCAGTGGGGCGATGTGCTGAAGGAGTGAAGGAGAGGGATATGCGGCCTCTTCTGAAGAGGATGGGGTGGGCCCGGACCAAGAAGGGCTGGAGAACGGGCCCGGGGAGAACTTACGACAGCAGCCTGAGGAAGGAGGACAAGCGGCGGCGGAGGCCCAGGGACGCCCTCATCCTCGCCCTTTGCATCTCATAGGACGGGGCTTCATCCGTCATCTAACCCCCCTCTTCCCAAGTCTTTCTTCTCACCCCCCCAATACCCCCTTTCACCCCAAACCCTCCTTTCCCCCCCCCCCCCCCCCGATAACTTCCTCCCCCCATTGACCACCCCCAGCCTACCTTCCACTCATGCACTCCTCAGTGACTGGGCCATGGTCTGCAGTGCCCTGCCAATGTTCACCTGCATCTGGGACATGTCCCTTAGTAACTGGAATGTGCTCTGCAGTGCCTCGGCAATGTCCACCTGCATCTGGGACCATGCTCCACAGCGACTCAGCAATGTCCATCTGTGTCTGGGACACATGCCCCTGGGACATGCTGTCGAGACCCTCAGCCATGGTCGGCATTTACATAACCATGCCTTGGACATGAAACTCATGGCGCTGACGTTATGCTCTAGGCTTTCCACTGCGGTTACCACCCTAGCAGTGTTGGGCTGAGTGGCACACATTGCCGGCGCCATCTCTTGCACCTTTAGCTTTTGGGACTCCTCCAATCGGCTAGACACTCACCGGAGTTTTGCTGACATCCGGGCACGGTCCAGGTCAATCAACTGGCTGGAAAGCCATTTCTGCCATGAAGCTTTTGGATCATTTCAGGCTCAAAGTGCCGTTAGATACGGGCCATGGTCTCGCAGGGTCGGCCGTCAGGGAGCATCCTGGAAGTCGCACCTGATACGGCACTTAGAACTAATGTGGGGAAGCATGGCAACCAATTTACACAGCAAGTGCACTGGGATCTTTTATATCTAGTTGAGAGGATAGACTGGGCATTATTTTAATGACTCATCTTTAAGACAGCTTCAGCGGCAGTGCAGCACTGCTTCAGTAAAGCATTAGAGTGCCAGCCTAGATTGTGCTGCAGATTCCGAAGTAGGATTTGAACCCATGACCTTCAAACTCAGAGTTCCATCACTGAACCTCAGCCAACATTGAGCTGCGGACATGTTTCCACCTTGAAGCTGCTGTGTCCATTTATCCACATGCACTCAACATCACTGTTCGGAGTCCTTCAAAAATCCATGACCAATTAGGCCTTTTTTTGAAATTAGATACCACAACCCAATATTAGTATTGGTATTTTTGACTTTCTAATAGATATACCAACAAGATTATCTGTATTATTGTTCCTATTCTTTAGTGGAAACTAACTGAAACCTTCAATTACCTTGTTTCTCATAAAAAACAACATTTTGTCTTCGCACCACCAATTGGCTGTGACTATTATCGGCCATCGTGATGCACTCTTGATTCTTCTGAGTGAAGAGGAAAGCTCTGAAAATAAAATATACCTTGATGAATATTACTAGGTAAACTGCATCAGGAGTCATTTTCACTTTGGTTGATGTTGTAAAAGGGACAATATCAGAGCCCTTTATACATCTCTCCTGATTTGCTGCTCAAAATGAAGAGAAATTTCTAATGGGTAATGGGCTGATATTGGTCTCAATCAGCATTGCTTCCAATGATTTACAGGAGGCTGAACAATTCGATGCCAACATTATTAACCAGATAAAGTTGCTTTTTAAAGTTTCCTTCATTGACACTACTTTGTAGCCAAAGTCAGAAAATGCATTTTAAACCATTAATACACAAAACAAAATGATATTTGTTAGTTCAGAATTAAATTTAATAGACCAGCAATAAGTGCCGTTTTCCACAAAACACATTTGAAGATGGGAAATGACTCCAACATTTGATCACTTTGCAATTATTTGACAATGTATTTCCATTGTTTTAAAGTAGTGTTAACTGGTTTTAAATGAGTAGTTTAGTGGCTCCATTAAAAGACAAAGTAATGATTACAGAGTTGTGGCAACAGTTAGTCAGATTATATTGACAAGTCATTTAGCTTTTGACTCAGCTTTTAACCACACCACATTTTAGTGCTTTCTGCTGTGCTGTTGTAACTGGCAGAAAACCCATTTTCAAGTAATGCAGTGACAGCAGTTGAAAGCCCTGTGGAATTTAGTATTGTTGTGTCTTTTGTTCTGAGATTTAAAAATCTCAGAAAATTGAAACCAGTGACTAAATTTTCTGATCAGCCTTTGCTTGAAGTTGCAACCCATTAATTTAGAAGTTATCGGATGAAACACATCATTATCATTGAGCAAAGAGCCTAAGTAACATTTATCCACCGTTCCAGTGACCAATCTAAATTTCATGTGTTGTAGAACTTCTAAATCTGAGTTATCAAAAGCCCAAATCTGTAAATGTGGGAAATGCGCAGTGGACTAGTCTGCAGTGTCTCAGTTCGAGCAAGGGGTCTACAATCTAAACACAAACTTGTCTTCTCCCGTAAAGAAAGATTTGTATTCGTGTTTTACCTTTTTGAAATGGAAACTAGCTTCTGCAAACAGCAATAAATGGCCAGATGATCCATTTTAGTGATGTTTGCCAAGGAAGTCTGTCAGGGCAGCACGGTAGCATGGTGGTTAGCATAAATGCTTCACAGCTCCAGGGTCCCAGGTTCGGTTCCCGGCTGGGTCACTGTCTGTGCGGAGTCTGCACGTCCTCCCCGTGTGTGCGTGGGTTTCCTCCGGGTGCTCCGGTTTCCTCCCACAGTCCAAAGATGTGCGGGTTAGGTGGATTGGCCATGCTAAATTGCCCGTAGTGTCCTAAAAAAGTAAGGTTGTTGGGTTACGGGTATAGGGTGGATACGTGGGTTTGAGTAGGGTGATCATTGCTCGGCACAACATCGAGGGCTGAAGGGCCTGTTCTGTGCTGTACTGGTCTATGTTCTAGGTCACTTGGGAAGAAATCTCTTGTTCCTTTTCAAAATTAGTGACATGGAATCCTTTATCCACCTGAGAGGGAGGATGGGGCATTGGTCCAATATCTCATCAGAAAGACTGCACCTTTGACAATGTACCGGCCTTAAGCATTGCACTGGAGTTTCAGCCTAGGTTTAAGCAATTAAGTTAACCGAGAACAATCTGCTTCACAGCCGTCGGAGCCACAGCTAACACCTTTGATCATATACTAATAGTCTGATATGTATTTCCAGCATTTTCTACTTATAATTCAAAATGCAAAAAAATTACCTGCAAAGAAATTGGGTTTCGATGTTACATTTTTCTGCACATTCTTCCACACTGACTGCTGGGTATGTTGATTCATGTGCAGAATAGATCCAGGCCCCTTCTGTTTTTACATAATCATCCAGTCTACCGCTTCTTACTGTACAAAGAAATAGACTTTGCTTTAATATGCTTTATTTATCACAAACAATGTGCTTGACACAAAACCATCTAAATCAGATATTATATTAGCTTCACTTACCGAAACATGGCAGAATCAGAAAAAGGAGTCCTGTGTAAGCAAGCATTTTAATCCTGATTGGAACCACTTTAGAAGCTCCTGCTATGGCAATGGGTCTTATTTACTGATTGAGGACTTTGCATCACCAAACAAACAAGCCTGGGCAGAAAGAGCAACTTTGCGTTTCAAGATAGTAAATCATTATATCATTATCTAAACAAAGATGGTGCGCCCTTGCTAACATTACCGGGGGGGGGGGGGGGGGGGGTCAGCAAATTTTCAGTGCTTCAGCTTTTTCTCAGAGAAAGCGTCATTGTTTTAGCATGATTGTTTATTCATTTCCATTTGTCTTTTTCTAATCTAACAACATCTACAGCTTTTTAATAATAATAATTTTTATTCAAAATGTCCAAATGACCTAATACACATCTTTCGGGACTTGTGGGAAGAAATCAGAACACCCTGAGGAAACCCACGCAGACACAGGGAAAACGTGCAGACTCAGCACAGACAGTGACCCAAGCCGGGAATTGAACCTGGGACCCTGGCGCTGTGATGCAACAGAGCTAACCACCGTGCTACCGTGCAGCCTATCTTTCTAGCTGCAAGTGCAGACATTTGGTCACAATTTATAAAGTTAAACAACGATTGGAGTGGACTCAAAGTACCATTTCCTTTCACAAAGGAAAAGCATGAGGTTGGACTCTATAGTGCCAACTGTGCTGATGCCACACATGTTTTAAAGGCCTAAGTGGCATCATTGTGTTTCTAGCCATTTTTGACATGGCCCATATGGCACCCCATCCTATGATGTGCACTTTTGTAGGAAGTGCCATTATTGCATCAGAAACATCGGAAGAGGTCCTACCATGACATCAAACAGCCAATACAGCTGATCCGATGCTCATCTTCCTAACCGGATTTGCGCATGTTCACTGAATACCAGTGATAACCATTAACAGCTGACACATTCAGCAGCATCTAGGATGCACCAATAGCATTATTTATAAGACCAATCACCAACTTGAAGGTCAGGACGACAGCTTACTTAAGCAAAGTTTGTGGAAGTATTGTGCATTGTATTTGGGGGTCCGTTGGTGAGCTGCTTTGTACATTCAGGCACAGCAGCAGGATTTGGTTGTCCAACTCTGCATAAGATATGGTGGCTGTAGTTGCAGTGCTTCTGGATCTGCAACATGGCTAGCAAAATGAGCGAAGGCTACTTTAGTGACCACAGAAAAGTCCAAGGTGAGAGGCTACGGAGAAACTAGCTTTATTACGAAACAATAATGTGTACAATGCTCTTCAGATCCCAGCCAGGTCTGAGGTGATGGTTCCAAACCTGGTTGACTTTTATAGTACTAGTTATTAGGGTGTCCACCAACTCCCCAACACTCAGCGGGGGAGCACGTATTCAACGAGGCTCATTGCTTCAACCTCATAGGTCTATGCAGGTTATAACAGCTACAGTCTGAGAAAACTCCTCTAAGGGCGAAGAGGAGCCTCCACAGAAGGTCCTACTCACCAAGACTTCGTCAAGAGCCTTTCTTCTATCTCCCGAACAAAGGAACAATGCCTCAAGAAAGTAGTGTTTATCAAGAAAGTGGTTACAGAACTGTGCCACTTGGAGCCAGGCGCTAGGGTGAGGAGGCACTGCCTGTAGCCGTAAAGGTCACAGAAACATTGAATTATTATGTTTCTAGATCTTTCCAGGTGGGAGTAAGTGACATTACCAGCATATCACAGTAGGCACGATTTAATGGTGGTGTCGGCTTAAGCAGGAGCATGATAAGATTGTTAAATCGTGGGAGAGGTCAAAATCGAGAACCATGCCAGCCGCCGATCTGTTTGCGATCTAACTGGCCCGCTACAATTGGTGAATCAGGATCCTTCTGTAGCATGGTGAGAATCCAACAATCACCACTTAAGGCCAATCTTCATGCAATTAACGGGAGCGATCTCCTATCTAACGGCCTCCCGTGATCTAACCCCCTCCTTAGCAAGTGGTCATGCGGGAACTGATTAGTACTCCTTTTATAAATTGTGAAGCTGGCGGCAGGGCTGCTCTGGGGACTCAAGTAGGTGAGTAGCCATCTTTGCTCACAGGCAAAGATCCTAGGGGCACTGGGGATGCAGCCCCAGTGCTCAGCGGGTGGGCGGGATGGTGATGGGGGAGCCTCGGCGGGGTGGGCCACCATCGGTGAGGGGGGGGGGGGCACCGATGGCCTGCTCTAAGCTTGGGATGGAGATGGGTGTCTCAGCGCCCGTGGGTCCACCATGCCAACCCAGGGACTGGATGTGACATCTCAAGGTACAGCCCACAAGTGCATCCGTGAAGTCACAGATGCCCTGTTTGCTCAGGCAGAAAACTATATAAACTTTAACATGGGCTAGACCCAACAGGATGCCTGGGCAGAATTCTCTGCTATCGCTCAGATGCCCCAGATCTCTGGGATGATAAATAGCATGCAAATTATCTTGCGCGCACTGGGCCATCTGGGAATGCCCTACATCAAGGGGTTCCACTCCCTGAATATCCAACTTGTGTGTGACCACCACATAAAGACGATGCACGTGTGTACAAATCTCCCAGGGAGTGTGCATGACAGCTACATCCTGGGGCAGTCAGACACCCCAGGCATCTTCGAGGACTACTCCAGGATGGCCGGTGGTCTCATGGGGGATAAGGGTTCCCACTGAGGACCTGACTAATGGTACCACCACGGAGGCCAGAGGCCAATGCGGAGATCTAATACAATGAGACCCATGCGGTCGCGAGGTCTGTCATTGAGCGGTGCATTAGACTGCACAAAATGCGGTTCTGATGCCTTGACCTCTCTGGTGGTGTACTGCAGTACACTTCCCAAAGGGTCGTCCACTTTGTGGTGGTCTGCTGTGTCCTCCACAACCTGGCACAGCAGCAGGGTGACATACTTGAGATGGAGGGGGAGGGGTATGTGGCCACCTCTGAGGATAAGGAGACACCGGACCAGGAGGGACTGCAGGATGAGCTGGGGAGGACACGCAGAAGCAGCTGGACAACGGATGGCAGGCAACAGTGGCAAAGGTCCGACAAGTCCGGAGGGCCAGGGAGGCCCTTATGCTCGCTGCTTCACATAAGACGTGGCCTTATTCATCATTCTCCCTCTTCCCACCTGCCCCCTTTCTCCAACCTTCTGCCTTCCCCCTCCCTCCCCCTCAGCATCGCCCGCCCCAACCCAAATCCCACCCTCCCAGAGACTGTGTACCATCACTCCAGAGTATGTTGGTACTGTCAGCGGGTCACAGTTGAGGGCAGGGGAGTGATGATGACCTGTAGAGAGCTGAGCGCTGATGCTCCTCATTCAATACCATACCCTGACCTCTGCCTGTCAGCTGAGTGCTCGCTCACACCCATCACATGCGTGTCATGTGCAGGGGGCAGGGGGCGGTGTGAGAAGGAGCCCAGGGCCTCCATGACCAGGGAGATGGGGCATGAAATTGGTGCTTGGCCCGCATTGCTGAAGAAAATGCCAGAGGTACCATATTGGTTGAGACCAACAGACTTTAATGATGTACAGAAGTGTGCCCAACTGCCCCATTCTCTCGATGGTACCGCCCCACTTTAATCACCTCTCCCACACCCTCTCCCCATCCTCTCACGCACCACCACCCCAACCCACCCCTTTCTCCCTAGCCCCCTAACCCCCAGTGCCCTCTCAGTGATCTCAATGTGCTTAGCCGTCCGTGCTCTACCGCTGTGCCTAGTTGTGTCCCAAGGATGCACATCAGAGGTGGAAGCAGCCTGCTGCTTATCCCTTCCCGTGGCCTTCGATGCCCCTGGTGGGCATCCTCTAGGGGCTCTGAGGCCCTGGTGCACTTGCAGGCAGCACTGGTCCCTCCTGGGGCTCACCTCGGGATGGAGGGGCAGCTGGATTGAGCCCCAGCTGCCCTGCGCCATCTTGCTCTGCCACCCCTGACTGCTTCCCAATGTCTGCACCATGGTGTTGATATCCTTGCTGATGATCCTCAGTGACTGAGACATACTCTGGAGCGCCCTGGCAATGTCCACCTGTGACTGCCACACATTCCCCAGCGACCAGGACATGCACTGGATGGCCTCAGCAATGTTCACCTGGAACTAGGACATGCCCCGCAGCACCTCAGCTATGCCCACCTGGGACTGGGACATGCCTTGCAGCGTCTCATCAACGTCCAACTGTTACTGGGTCACGACCCCAATGACTGAAGCCATGGCTGTCACTGACTGAGCAACACCTCGGACACCTCCACTCATGCTGCTGACATCGTTCACCAGGTTCCCCACTGCGGTCACCACCCTAGCAGTATTGGCCTTGGTGTCACGCATTGCTGGTGCTATCTCCTGTGCCCTTAGCCTCTGGGACTCCTCTAATCGGCTATGGGCCTGCTGAAGGGCCGCTGACACCCCCCCCCCCCCCCCCCCCCCCTCTGAATCTCATGACCACACCCTATCATCTGCAGCAGGTCTAGGTAAGCCTGTTCCAGAGGCTCAGCATCTGACTGGGACCCAGTTGGTCCTGGGATCCAGCAGACCTCCGACTGCTGTCTCACCTGATGTGCATCAGCAGGTGTGTGGTGCTCACCAGATTCGCTGGGATCGCGCTTACCAGCCGCCCGCTAACAAGGCTGAGCAGTACTTAAACTAATCCTGCACAGCCAACCTCACACAGCTCGCAGCATGCCGCCGAGACGACCAGCACTACAATTCGACGATGTTGACCTAGGTAGACTACAGGAAGTGGTAGAGGCCAGACGGGATACCCAGTTCCCCTGAGGGTCACGGAGGGTCAGCCACAAAGCAGCCACTGGACCCTGCTGTGCATCAGCAGGTGTGTGTTGTTCACCAGAATGTGCCCCAGAAGCCTAACCACTACTGTCATCCACCGAGATGTGTGCCTCTGCGCTGGTGGAGGACGGGGATGATAGCTGTACCGTGATAATGATGCCATCCTCGGACCTCTCCTCTGAGGTGTTCTCTTGAGAGGCGAGGGGATGGCGGGGAAGGGGGCCTCCACGGATGGGCCGGCGCCGTCGGCTGCAAGTCCTGCTGGAGAATGGACATATTGTCAGTCTGTATGGCATTAACAACTCACATTTGACAGATCATCTAGGTGGAGGCCGGTGGATCCTCACCTCTGTGCCGTGTGCCGATCTCTATGGTAGTCACTGCTCAGCCCATGACCACTCCACGACCTCCAGAGCCTGTTCACATAGGGGGTGAGGACTCTGATGTCCAGCACCCATCGCCTGTCTGGGCTCTCTCCCGTCGGCTGTGGGCCAACTTCTCCTGCGGGGACGGGGAGAGAGCATTGTTAGATGCTTGCATGTTTCATCATCGCGGAGGAGAGATCGGGGGTTGGGGGAGGGGCTTGGGGAGATGGGCCATATTGGGGGGGAGTATGGGGGGAATGGCTGTGTGTGGAAGAGGAAGGGAGTATGGGGGGATGGGGGGATGGTCGAGTGTGGGGGTAGGTATCGGGGAACGGCATCCGGGGTCCGGTGCAAACCCACCTGAGCAACCCATGGAGGTTGTTTATCTTCCTATGACCCTGGGTACCGGTCCTCCAGGTCACACTCTCTGAGCTGACTGCCGCTGCCACTTCCTCCCAGTAGCTGCCCTGTGGATTATCGTGAGGCTGGTCTTGTCGGCGGCATGGCTGTGAGCTGAATGGGGTTGAGTGTACAGGGTTGGTTTAAGTGCTGCTTTCCCTTTATAGAAGGGTGCTAGTGAGCGCGGTCAGGACAAATCAGCCGGCGGGACCATCCTTTGCAGTGTGAAGCCTCTGGGGCCTTGTTAAATGGATCAATTAACGTTTTATAGCGGTGTTGGCCTTGCCTGGCTGAGCGTCGGGAAGCTTGCGGCAGTTCCTTCCACATTTCGAAACTTTTTGGTTAAATCACGGCCAATAAGTCGTCCATCAACGCATTCTGGAGTTGAGGGAGGCCATCAATGACAATTGTTGAATCCTCCCTTTATTGAATTAGACAAATTAATTTTCATCAGCTGGAGGTCAAATCTTTTTTTAGTGTGTGACGACAATATATTTTACTAGCCATTTTCCCCGACTGCAGGTCAATGCAATTGTTCTGATGCACCTTAGCTGTTGTGAAATGTTAACCTTTAGACGAAGCTGGTAGATGGTTTACTGTAATTCTCCATCAAAAATAAGGTAATTGTTGATTAATTAACTCTCTTCTGTCAATATGCATGACAAATATACCTGCAGGGACTGATCATGAAACTACAAAACTTTCTGTGTTTCTCATGGTTTGTATTTAATCGAGTGAGGACCCAACAATTCAACAAATTCAGTAATTATTTAGAGGTGTGCAATTGCATATTTGTGTCACAGATGTGAATACATAGGAATAGGAGTAGGCCATTCAGTCTTTAGGCAGCACGGTAGCATTGTGGATAGCACAATTGCTTCACAGCTCCAGGGTCCCAGGTTCGATTCCGGCTTAGGTCACTGTCTGTGGGGAGTCTGCACATCCTCCCCGTGTGTGCGTGGGTTTCCTCTGGGTGCTCCGGTTTCCTCCCACAGTCCAAAGATGTGCGGGTTAGGTGGGTTGGCCATGATAAATTGCCCTTAGTGTCCAAAATTGCCCTTATTGTTGGGTGGGGTTACTGGATTATGGGGGTAGGGTGGAGGTGTTGTCCTTGGGTTGGGTGCTCTTTTCAAGAGCCCGGTGCAGACTCGATGGGCCGAATGGCCTCCTTCTGCACTGTAAATTCTATGATAACTGATTCACTATTTTTATTGATCTAACAAATATCTCATGAACTCAGTCTTGAGAGCTCCAGTTGGACCACTGTCCACAGTGTTTTAAGCAGAGAGAATTCCAGATTTCCAACACACTTTGCCTGAAAAATAGGTTGAGATTGACAAAGATGTTGTAGGCAGAAAGACCAAGGAAATATGAATGGGGATGGTCAAGACTAGTCAAGAAGGGTGCTGTGATCAAGACGGGTGCTGATACTGTAGTGGCACATAAAGAGATTAGAATGTATTAATTTCAGAATAAATGTATGCACTGTGTCAAAGGACAACTCGGAACAGGGAACAGATGGCCCAAGTGGGGTGTGCGAGGGGGGACAGATAGATGCATGAAATTAAAATAAACTGATCAAAATAAAAATGGGAAGAAGGTGTCTTAAGTCTGAAGTTGTTGAACTCAATGTTAAGTCCGGAAGGCTGCAACGTGCCTAATTGGAAAATGAGATGCTGTTCTTCCAGTCTGCGCTGGGCGTCACTGGAACACGCCGTCTTTGTCAGGCCCATCCTGGAGTCAATGTTTCGGTACTGTTCGAAGTGCAAGTCTTTGAACGGGACACAAAAAAAGCAAACTATCGAGTCGGTTGAAACAAAACTGGCATGCTTTATATTTGATTATTAAACCACATCACATTCTATGACTGGGGAAGCTACTGATGGGTCCGATGGCTCCAGAGCCGGTAAGTTTGACATTTCCCAACTTTGGCGGGAAGGTGGAAATGAAACAAGACCTCCAGAAGAAGTATCATGATCACCGGAAGCAGGACAGAGGATTCAAATCAAGGGACAGTACCCAGTGGAAAATGGTGCCAGTTTTCCATACAGTCAAAACCAGAGAACTGACCATACGCAAGCACGTGGGCTACCTCAAGGGCGGGGAGGCTGCTCCAGAGGTATCCCTGCCAGATAATGGGCCCCTCACTCCCCTGCCCACCATCTGTTAGCAAACGAACACAACTCTCCAGGGAGCTGGGCCAAGGTGCAACATCAGATATGGATACAGAATCTTCAATAGTTTCAGAGCACAGTATAGTCAGAGATGGACCTCCATCGCTCGGCGTGTAAATAACACTCCCTGACATGCTACATACCCCCATCCCAGCCCCACAGCTGTCAGAAGCACAACCACGGACAAAGTGGGAAAGGAGACCCCCTTTGCATCCAGCGACAGAGGGACCTTCGGACTCCAGGAGATGGGGTGTAATTACCCTCACAAGAACCAGGGGGACAATCCAATTGATTGTCCTGTGAGGCTCGTGGAATACGATAGCCCATCAGCTGGGGTTCATAGGATCATTTTTATAGGCCTGCCCGGATTGGGTCTGGCACGACCAGTGGTCCTGCTGGGACCTTTGTGCTGTATGCCGCGTTGTGGCCTTTTCTTTTTGCTAAAAATAAATTGCTGTTTTGAGTTTCCTTCTCAGGTCTCCTGAGCTTTTATACCCCTTTTTTCTGATCACCAACCTCAGGAAATAGTTTCTCTGTATCTAACCAATTGAAGCCCAAGAGTGACTCAGTCTCCCTTGGCATCCAAATCTAATCATGGCAAGGAGCTCTCGGGACTCTGTCCCACACAAAATGGCAGCCCACCCTCCTCAAAATACCGAGGTCCAATGGCTGGCACCCTCCCCCTCAATGCAAATCCTCCCCCATGCTGACAATTGCTGGGTCACCCTCCCCTGCAACACAAAAGCATGGGGGTAACCCTCCCACCAGACCCCCCATCATAGACTCCCGTCAGAGACCCCAATCAGACCTCCCCACTAGACACCCTATCAGAAACCCCTATCGGACTCACCCTATCAGACACCCCCATCAGAGACCTCCATCAGACTCCCATCAGTAGCCCATTAGAGACCAACATTGGAACCCCCCATTTCAGAGGCCCCCGCCATGTCAGAGACTCCCCTTATCAGAGAACTACCCATATCAGAAACCCCATATAAGTGACTCCCCCATAATATATATACATATCTAGGCATGATTGGCAGGTTGACACCATATCAAAGGCTGTTTAGTGCTTTCTGCTGAGAAAAAGAGAAAGTAAAAGCATTTATCTTCTAGATGTTTATAAACATTGTGGTTAGCTTCAAAGCAGGGTACTTACGTAGATAGAACATAGAACAGTATAGCACAGCACAGGCCCTTCGGCCACGATGTTGTGCTGACCATTTATCCTAATCTAAAATCAACCTAATTTCCACCCCTTCAATTTACTGCTGTCCATGTGCCTGTCCAAGAGTCGCTTAAATGTCCTTAATGACTCTGACTCCTCCACCTCCGCTGGCAGTGCATTCCACACACCCACCACTCTGTGTGTAAAGAACCTAGGTTTGACATCTCCCCTATACCTTCCTCCAATCACCTTAAAATTATGTCCCCTCATGACAGCCATTTCCGCCCTGGGGAAAAGTCTGTGGCTATCCACTCTACCCATGCCTCTCATCACCTTGAACATCTCTATCAAGTCATCTCTCTTCCTTCTTCACTGCAGTGACAAAAGCTCTAACTCCCTCAACCTTTCTTCATAAGACATGCCCTCCAGTCCAGGCAGCATCCTGGTAAATCTCCTCTGCACTCTCTCCAAAGAATTCACAGCCTTCCTATAATGAGGGGACCATAACTGGGCACAATATTCCAAGTGTGGTCTAACCAGGGTTTTATAATGCTGCAGCAAAACCTTGCGGCTCTTAAACTCAATCATCCTGTTAATGAAAGCCAACACACCGAAAGCATTCTTATTTTTAATAAACATTTTATTGAGGTGGTTTTGGTTTTACCACAACGACAAAATAAACAATATACATAAGTCTATAAACATAGTGCAAAAAGCCTGCTTCCTCCCTTACAGGTCCCACCTTTATTAACCTTACAGGTCCTAGCTTTATGAACACCATACGCATTCTTAACAACCCTCTCAACCTGGGTGGCAACTTTGAGGGATCTAAGTACGTGGACTCCAAGATCCCTCTGTTCTTCCACACTTCCAAGAATTCTGCCTTTGACCCTGTATTCAGCATTCAAATTCAACTTTCCAAAATGAATCACCACATTTATCTGGGTTGAACTTCATCTGCCACTTCTCAGCCCAGCTCTGCATCCTGTCAATGTCCTGTTGTAACCTGCAACATCCCTCGACACTATCTACAACTGCACCAACCTTCGTGTCATCGGCAAACTTACTAACCCACCCTTCCACTTCTTCATCTAAGTCATTTATAAAAACCACAAAGAGCAGAGGTCCCAAAACCGATCCCTGCGGGACTCCACTGGTCACAGGCCTCCAGGCGGAATATTTTCCAACCACTACCACTCGCTGTCTGCTTTTGGCCAACCAATTCTGTATCCAGACAGCCAAATGTCCCTGTATCCTATGCCCCCTAACTTTCTGAATGAGCCTACCGTGAGGAACTTTATCAAATGCCTTACTGAAATCCATATACACCACATCCACTGCCCGACCTTCATCAATGTGTCTTGTCATGTCCTCAAAGAATTTAATGAGGCTTGTGAGGCATGACCTGCCCTCACAAAGCCATGCTGACTATCTTTAATCAAACTATGTTTTTCTAAATAATCGTAAATCCTATCTCTCAGAATCCTTTCCAGTATTTTGCCCACCACAGACGTAAGACTGACTGGTCTGTAATTTCCAGGGATTTCCCTATTCCCTATCTTGAACAGGGCAAAACATTTGCCTCTCTCCAATCTTCCGGTACTACTCCAGTGGAGAGTGATGACACAAAGATCATCGCCAATGGCGCAGCAATCTCCTCCCTCGTTTCCCATGGTAACCTTGGGTATATCTCGTCTGGCCCAGGGATCATATCTATCCTGATGCTTTTCAAAATTTCCAGCACATCCTCCTTAATATCAACCTGTTTGAGCCTATTAACCTGGTTCACGCTGTTCTCACGAGCAACAAGGTCTCTCTCTCTAGTGAATACTGAAGCAAAATATTAATTTAGGGCCTCCCCTACCTCCTCAGACTCTCGGCACAAGTTCCCTCCACTATCCCTAATCGGCCCTACTCTCACTCTGATCATCCTCTTATTTCGCACATAAGTGTAGAATGCCTTGGGATTTTCCCTAATCCTTCCCGCCAGGCCTTTTTCATGCCCCCTTCTAGCTCTCCTAAGTCCATTTTTGAGTTCCTTCCTGGCTACCTTGTAACCCTCTAGAGCCGAGTCAGATCCTTGCGTCTCAACCTTGCGTAAACTTCCTTCTTCCACTTGACTAGAAGCTCCACTTCTCTTGTCATCCAAGGTTCTTTCACCTTACCATTCCTTCCTTGTCTCAGTGGAACAAAGCTATCCAGCACTCGCAGCAAGTGCTCCTTAAGCAACCCCCACATTATTGTTGTACATATCCCTGAGAACAATTGTTTCCAATTTATCCTCCTCAGCTCCTGTCTAATAGCAATATAATTTCCCCTCCCCCAATTAAATACCTTACCATATTGTCTGTTCCTAGCCCTCTCCATGACTATGGTAAAGGTCAAGGAGTTGTGATCACTGTCACCGAAATGCTCTCCCACCGCGACATCTGACACCTGGCCTGGTTCGTTGCCAAGCACCAAATCCAATATGGCCTCCCCCTAGTCGGCCTATCTATATATTGAGTCAGAAATCCTTCCTGGAAGACTTCCGGTGGCGGCGATGTCCGAGTGAGCCGCACATTCGGTGGGCTCTCACTCCGGCGGGCCTGAACAGCTGTTTCCCCGCGATAGCGGGACCACGGAGGCGGCAGAAAGGCTGCCGGGAATAGAAGAGGAGAGCGGGCTGCAGAAGATGAGAGTGTGGGAGGCCAGCAGGTGAGGAGGAAGGAGAGAGAGACGGAGGAAAGGAGGAAGCTGACCTGCAGGGTAAGATGGCGGACCCACGGACCTTCCTTCCTCCAGGACAAAGGGAAAAAGAAAAAGTTTGGAGTTGCTGAGGAGGGACAGCTTGGACCCACTTCAGATGCCCAGGAGGTAAAATTGAAGGAGCTGGGCGAAGGAAAGCGGCAGCGGAGGCGCTGAGGAGCGGGCTGCGGCATATGGAACAGCGGGATTCCAGAAGGCAGAAGAAGAAGGAGAAAAAGGGACAGAGACAAGGACCGGAAGAAAATTACCTGGGACCTAAGATGGCGGACACACGGAACCCGGACTCAGAAATCCAGCTGGCGCTGGATAACATGCTCCAGGTAATGAAGTCCAGTTTTGAAGCGCTGAAGCGGGACAGCTTGGACCCAATCCGGAAAGCGGTGGATCAGCTGAACCAGAGGCTGGATGCCCAGGATGTTAAAGTTAAGGAGCTGGGAGAAGCGGTGGAGGAGCAGGCGGATGCGCAAACGGTTGCAGCGCTAGAAGTGGACGGCCTGAAAGAGCGGCAGAGAAGACTGCTGGACAGAGTGGAGGAGCTGGAGAATAGAGTCCGCAGGAACAATCTGAGGATGGTCGGCCTCCCGGAGGGGGCGGAGGGAGCTGATGCTGCAGCGTTTGTAGCAGACCTGCTGAAGCAGCTGATGGGGGCCGAAGCCTTTCCGCGACCGCTGGAGCTGGAGGGGGCACACAGGGTGCAGGCAAGGCAGGGGCGGCTGGGCGGACCCCCCCCGCCCGATGGTGATTAGGTTCCACAGGTTCGTGGACAAGGAGCGGGTGCTGCAGTGGGCAAAGAGCGCCAGGAGCAGCACGTGGAATAACAGTGTGCTCCGCATCTATCAGGACCTAAGCCAGGAGGTGGCTCGGCGGCGAGCAGCCTTTAAGAATGTCAAGGAGGTGCTGTTCAAGAAGCACGTGAAGTTTGGTCTGCTGTTCCCAGCTCGGCTATGGGTCACGCACCAGGGTCAACACCACTACTTTTCCGAGCCCGAAGAAGCGATGGATTTTGTGAGGGACCTGGGGCTGGTCCCGAAAGGAGGCCCCAAGGACGCGAGTTAGGGCCCGAGGATTTCTGTGGGGAGGAACGCCGAATGTGCCTGGACTGCTGCTCAACGGTTTGCTGGGCCAATGGGGCCAAGCGGAACATTTGAGACTCTTTCCTTTGTTCATGGACATTTATGTGCTTTTTCTCTTTTTTCTATGTTTTTTCCCTTTTTTTTTTTCTGTTTGGGCTTTTTGTGCAGCTCGCGGAAGACACTGGAGCCGGCTTGCCCCAGTGGGTGGGGAGGAGGGCGGGGAAACAAGGGGAATGGGACAGGAAGGCGCCGGAGTGTTGAGTCACCGGGCTAGCAGATTGGCTAGTCAAGGAAGTCAGATGGGGGGGAAAGCTACAGCCAGTAGATGGCAGGGGTGGGGGCATCGGGGGATGGGGTTAGGGGAGGGGGGGGGTTGTTCTGCTGACGGGAGAGGGACTTGAAATAGGCACTGGAAAGGAGGTCGAGGGTGGAGGCAGCTATAGGGCGGGCCAGGAAGGGCGCGACGCACGGGTCAGGGGCCGGCCCGAGAAAGGCTATGGCTGACCGGCGGGGTGGGGGGGGTGGGATGTGCCCCCCGACCAGGCTGATCACCTGGAACGTCAAGGGACTGAATGGGCCGGTTAAGAGGGCGCGGGTGTTCGCGCACTTGCAGGCCCTGAGGGCGGACGTAATTATGTTGCAGGAGACACATCTGAAAGTGTCAGACCAGACCAGGCTAAGGAAGGGCTGGATTAGCCAGGTCTTCCACTCGGACTTGGACTCGAAGTCCAGAGGGGTGGCAATCATGACCAACAAGCGTGTGCAATTTGAGGCAGAGGGCATATCCGCAGACAGGGGGGGCAGATACCTGATGGTACGGGGCAGGCTGGAGGGGAGAAGAGTGGTGCTGGTGAATATATATGCCCCGAACTGGGATGACGTGGACTTCATTAAAAGATTGCTGGGGAAGATCCCGGACTTGGATTCTCGCAGGCTAATAATGGGAGGGGACTTTAACATGGTCCTTGACCCGACTTTGGATCGGTCGTGTCCCAGAACGGGTAGACTCTCAGCAATGGCAAGGGAGCTGAAAGGGTTTATGGAGCAAATGGGGGCAGTGGACCCCTGGAGAGAGGGACAGCCAACAGGAAGGGGCTACTCGTTTTACTCGCACGTCCACAAAGTATATTCCAGGATAGATTTCTTTGTGCTAAGCAGGGACTGTAGGGGGGAGGTAAAGAACACGGAATACTCAGCAATTACCATTTCAGACCATGCCCCGCATTGGGTGGACCTGCAGTTCGGGGGAGCGAGTTATCAATGCCCGCAATGGAGGCTAGATGTGGGACTGCTGTCGGAGGAGGGGATCTGCGAGAGGCTTCGGAAATGTATAAAAAATTACCTGCAGGTGAATGACACTGGGGAGGTCTCAGCGGCGACCGTGTGGGAGGCGCTAAAGGCAGTAGTGCGGGGGGAGCTGATTTCAATTGGGGCCCATAGAGCCAAGGCAGACCGGGCAGAGATGGATAGATTGGTCAGGGAAATGGGCCGGATAGATGAAGAGCACGCGGAGTCCCCGGGGGAGGTTTTACTCAGGGAGAGGCAGAGGCTACAGGCGGAACTGGGGGCACTATCCACGAGCAGGGCCGTGGAACAGCTTAGGAAGGCAAGGGGAGTGGTGTACGAGTATGGGGAAAAGGCTAGCAGACTGTTAGCGCAGCAACTTAGGAGGAGGGAGGCGGCCAGGGAAATAGGTAGAGTGAGGGACGAGGGGGGGCACAAAGTGGAGGATCCGGTAGAATTGAATAGGGTATTCCGGGACTTCTATCGTAAGCTGTATACTTCGGAGCCGCCAGAAGAACCGGAGGGGATGAAAAGGTTTCTGGATGGGTTAACATTCCCAACAGTTGAGGGGGGGGGGCGAGTGGAAGAGCTGGGGGCCCCGATTAGAGTAGAGGAGGTATTGGGGGGCCTAAAGGCCATGCAGTCGGGGAAGTCCCCGGGGCCGGATGGATACCCAGTAGAGTTTTATAGGAAGTTCTCGGAGCTGGTGGGCCCGGTCTTGGCGAGGGTTTTCAATGAGGCAAGGGACAGAGGGACCCTGCCGCCGACGATGTCACAAGCCACCATATCTCTGATATTAAAGCGGGGTAAAGACCCGGAGGTGTGCGGGTCCTACAGGCCAATCTCCCTGATTAATGTAGATGCCAAGCTCCTGGCAAAGGTACTGGCGGGTAGAATGGAGGACTGTGTACCGGAGGTGATTGGGGAGGATCAAACGGGGTTCATGAAAGGTAGGCAGCTGCCGGCCAATCTGTGGAGATTGCTCAATGTGATAATGATGCCCCCGGCGGGTAGAGAGGTGGAGGTAGTGGTGGCTATGGACGCCGAGAAGGCCTTTGACCGGGTGGAGTGGGAATATCTATGGGAGGTGCTCGGACGGTTTGGGTTCGGGGAGGGATTGGTGGATTGGATCAAATTATTATATCAGGCCCCGAGGGCCAGCGTCAGGACCAACAGAGAAGTGTCGGAGTACTTTAGGTTGTACCGAGGGACCAGGCAGGGCTGCCTGCTCTCCCCGCTGCTGTTTGCGCTGGCCATAGAGCCGCTGGCGATTGCGCTGAGAGCCGCAGAGGGTTGGAAGGGGATGGTGAGGGGCGGGGTTGAACAGAGGGTTTCTCTTTATGCGGACGACCTGCTCCTGTACGTGTCGGACCCAGTGGCCGGGATGGGAACTATACTGGGAATGCTGAGGGAGTTCGGCCAGTTCTCAGGATACAAATTAAATACGGTCAAGAGTGAAATGTTTGTGGTACAGGCAAGGGGCCAGGAGAACAGATTGAGAGGGCTACCGTTTAGGTTAGTTGAGGAAAATTTCCGGTATTTGGGAATCCATGTGGCACGAGACTGGGGCAGGCTGCATAAGTTAAATTTGGCCAGGGTGGTGGAGCAAATGAAGGGAGAGTTTCGGAGATGGGATGCACTCCCGCTGTCGCTGGCAGGGAGGGTGCAGACTGTAAAGATGACAATCCTCCCTCGATTTTTGTTTATTTTTCAGTGCCTCCCGATCTTTATCCCACAGTCCTTCTTCAAAAGAGTTAACGGGCTGATCATGAGCTTTGTCTGGGCGGGAAAGTCTCCGCGGGTGAAGAAGGCAATGTTGGAGAGGAACCGCAGCGAGGGGGGGCTGGCGTTGCCGAGTCTGGTCAATTATTACTGGGCGGCCAACATCGCTATGATAAGGAAGTGGATGGTGGGTACGGGGTCTATTTGGGAGCGGGTGGAGGCGGCTTCGTGCAGGGGCTCCAGTTTGGAAGCCCTGGTCACGGCTCCTCTACCGCTGCCGCCGGCCAAGTACACCACCAGCCCGGTAGTGGTGGCGACCCTGCGGATATGGGGCCAGTGGAGGAGGCATGTGGGGGAGATGGGGGCGTCTGTCTGGGCGCCAATCTGCGACAACCATCGGTTTGCCCCCGGCAGTATGGATGGGGGGTTCCGAGTATGGCGGCGAGCAGGGGCGGGAAGGGTGGGTGATATGTTCCTGGAAGGGAGCTTCGCGAGTTTGAGGAGCTTGGAGGAGAAATTTGGGTTGGTAAGGGGAAATGATTTTAGATACCTACAGCTGCGGGACTTTGTTCGTAGACAGGTCCCATCTTTCCCGTGCCTCCCGCCAATGGGGATCCTAGACAGAATAGTCTCTGGGAGGGACGAAGGGGAGGGTAGTGTCTCGGGTATTTATAAGGTGCTCATGAGGGAGGAAGGGTCCCAGACAGAGGAACTGAAACTTAAATGGGAGGAGGAGCTAGGCGGGGAAATGGAGGATGGGCTGTGGGCAGAGGCCCTGAGTAGGGTAAACTCGACCGCGACATGTGCTAGGCTCGGGCTGATCCAATTTAAGGTCGTTCACCGGGCCCATATGACGGTGGCTCGGATGAGCAAATTTTTCGGGATAGAGGACAAATGCGCTAGGTGCGCGGGAGGACCAGCGAACCATGTGCACATGTTTTGGGCATGCCCTGAGCTGAGGGGGTACTGGGAGGGATTTGCGGGGGTCATGTCCCAGGTGCTAAAAACAAGGGTGGTGATGAGTCCAGGGGTGGCAATTTTTGGGGTTTCGGAAGACCCGGGCGTCCAGGGGGAGAAAGCGGCCGATGTGCTGGCCTTTGCTTCCCTGATAGCCCGGCGACGAATATTATTGGCGTGGAGGGACTCAAAGCCCCCGAAGACTGAGTGGTGGCTTGCGGACATGTCAAGTTTCCTGGGGATGGAAAAAATTAAGTTCGCCTTGAGGGGATCTGTGCAGGGGTTCACCCGGAGGTGGCAACCATTTATTGACTTCTTTGCGGGAGAGTGAGCGTCAGCTGGGGGGAGGGGGGGGGGGGGGTAGAGTAGAGTAGGAGGGAAAATATGGCGGGTAGTACGGGTGGGAGGGGAGTGGGCTTGTGCAATACGGTACGATGGAAGTATTGAAAGTACGTGGATGTTTGCACATTTTTGCCTTTTTTGCTTCCTTTCTGATGATGTCTGTAACTGTTTATAAAGCCAAAAACTACCTCAATAAAATTGTTTATTAAAATAAAAAAAAAATAAAAAAAGAAATCCTTCCTGGACATACCTGACAAAATCTGCTCCATCCAAACCATTTGTACTAAGGAGGTTCCAGTCAATATTAGGGAAGTTGAAGTCACCCATAACAACAACTCTGTTACTTCTGCACCTTTCCAAGATCTGCTGCCCAATCTGTTCCTGCTGCTGTTTGGGGGTCCCAATAAAGTGACTGCTCCTTTCTTGTTTCTGACTTCCACCCATACTGACTCAGTGGACAAACCCTGTTCAACTACCTCCTTTTCTGCAGCTGTGATGAACTCTAATTAACAGTGACACTTCCCCTCCTCTTTTACCTCCCTCCCTATTCTTCTTAAAACATCCAAACCCCGGAACATCTAACAACCATTCCTGCTCCTGTGAAATCCATGTCTCTGTAATGGCCACAACACCATAGTTCCAAGTGCTGATCCATGCTCTAAGTTCATCTCCCTTATTCCTGACACTCCTTGCATTGAAACAGACACACTTTAACCCATTCCACTGAGTGCAACTTTGCCCTATCAAACGTCTATCCTTCCTCACAGACTCGCTGCATACAATTTCTGCCCATTCAACAGCTACTCTATCCTCTGATCCATAGCTCTGGTTCACATCCCCCTGCCAAACTAGTTCAAACCCTCCCTAAGAGCATCAGCAAAGCTCCCGCCCAGGATATTGGTGCCCCTCCAGTTTAGGTGCAACCTGTCCTTCATGTACAAGTCCCACCTTCCCCAGAAGGTATCCCAATGATCTACATATCTGAAGCCTTCCCTCTTGCACCAGCCCTGTAGCCACGTGTTTAGCTGCACTCGTTCTCTGTTCCTTGCCTCACTAGCACGTGGCACATGTAGCAATCCTGAGATTACTACTCTGCTCGTCCTGCTCTTTAGCTTCCAACCTAACACCCAAAAAACACTTTTTAGATCCTCATCCCTTTTCTTACCTATGTTGTCGGTGCCAATGTGCACCATGACTTCCGGTTGCTCCCCCTCCCCCTTAAGAATCCTGTAGACTCGACCCAAGACATCCCTGACCCTGGCACCCAGGAGACAACATACCTTCCGGGAATCTCGTTCGCGACCACAGAATCTCCTATCGGTTCCCCTAACCA
Organism: Scyliorhinus canicula; assembly: GCF_902713615.1. Taxonomy (NCBI): domain Eukaryota; kingdom Metazoa; phylum Chordata; class Chondrichthyes; order Carcharhiniformes; family Scyliorhinidae; genus Scyliorhinus; species Scyliorhinus canicula. The sequence goes on from NC_052146.1 coordinate 177,874,164, forward strand.
TTGAGTCTCCTATCACTATCGCTTTTCCATTTTCCCCCTTCCCTTCTGAGCCACAGATCCAGGTTCAGTGCCAGAGACCTGGCAACTATAGCCTTCCCCTGAATAATTGAGATGCATTCAAGCATGAAGGGAGATTAAAACAACAACCCAGACACCTGGCTGTCAGGAAGCGAGGACCCTGTCAATTACAGCCTCCTAAAAGCTATTTCTCCTTGAAAGTGAATAGAAGCATCGCGAGCATCCCTTCTGAAAATAGATCCTTTACCCACTCTACCCCTTCCCAATGCCAACTCCCGTACATTGCGCTTATCCCTGGCGGTACGAATCTGTGATTCCCGCCTAGTGAGACCAGCACAAACATTTTTAAAAAAAATCTTTTTTCTTCTCATTTTCACCATTTTCGTCAAATAAACAACAATAGAAAAAACAAACAAAAAACAAATACAATAAAAACCCCCCAAACAAAAACAGCACCCCCCTCAATGGATGGACCAAAACATCCACACATGCGTTCCAGGTAAAAACTTAAGAGCCAGTCAGTAAACAGTGTCATCAAAAACAACAATAACCGCAACACCTCCCCCTAACGTTCAATGGCAGCCAATTCCTGAAAGTCCCCATGAGTTGTGAAAACCTTCCTTCATCCCCTTCAGCTGAGACTTCACCTTCCCGAGAGTCAAAAAAATTTAAGTAGGTCCCTCTGACAAGCTAAGGCATAGGGCGGAGAAGTTGACGTCAATCCCTAGAGAGCCCGCCTCTGGGCAATCAGCAAGGCAAAGGCTAAAACATCTGCCGCTGCACCCGCCTGCAACTCTGGCCGGTCCGACACCCCGAAAATGGTTTCTCGGGGCCCTGGTTCCAAGTTCACGAGCACTATGCCCAAGATGATACTGAAAACCTCCCTCCAATACCACTCCAGTTTCGGACAGGAGAAAAACATATGTTAAATGGTTAAGGGACTCCACCCACAGCGCTCACATACATCTTCCACTCCCTCAAAGAATTGGCTCATCCTGGCCCTCGTGAGGTGCGCCCTATACACGATCTTCAGCTGTATCAGCCCAACCTCGCGCATTACATTGCGGTATTCATCCTTCAGAGCACGTCACACCACAAACCAACTTCCATAACCTCCCCCAACTCTTCCACCCACTTGGCTCTGATCCCCTCCATGGACACCCCATGGGTTCTCCACCCAAAATCCTCCCGTAGATCGTTGATACCACCCCCTTCTCCATTCCCCTTGCATCAATACCTCTTCCAACATTGAGGGGGCCAGCGCTATCGGAAGCTCTGAACCTCCTTCCTAGCAAAGTCTCAGAGCTGCAGGAACCTAAACCATGCCCCTTGTCCCAATCCATATTCCTTCCCCAACTCTTCAAACCTCGCAGAACGTCCCTCCAGAAACTGGTCTTTAAATACCCTGATACCCCCTCCTCCCAGGCCCAAAACCTCCCATCTAGCCTCCCCGGCTCAACCTGGACTCCCAGGGTACTTGCCCAGGGCCATCGAGAGTGGCGCTATTGCCAGTGCCCTCAACCCCGGCCCCCTGCACAGACCCTCCTCCAATTTGACCCGCCGGGACTCCCCCACCCTCCGACCCAACTCCTCACCTATTCGGCATTCACCGCCCAATAGTAATATAATAAATTCGGGAGACCCAACTCCCTTCCTGCCGTCCTCTCTGCAGGACCACCTTCCTGACCTTGACTACCTTCCAAATGAACAAAGTGACCATCCTGTCCACTTCCTTAAAGAATGCCTTCAGCAAACAGACTGGCAGGCACTGCAATAGAAACAGAATTTACAGCAACACATTCATTTTAATCGCTTGCACCCGTCCTGCCAGTGACAGAGGGAGATTGTCCCACCTTGCAAAGTGCGCTTTCACCCTCCTCATCAAGCTAGTAAAATTGCACCTACAGAGCCACCCCCCACCCCCTCAAGTCCCGCGCCACTTGCACCCCCAAATCCCTCAATTGGGTGGCTGCCCTACAAAGTGGCAGCCCTCCCACTCCCGCCCCCACTACCGGCCAGGACACCACAAAATATTCAGTCTTTTCCAGGTTCAATTTATATCCTGTAAAAGAGCCAAATCTTCAGAAGTTCCATTATGTCCACACATATGTACTCAGTTCTGATATATCTAACAATAAATCATCTTGAGTACAGAAACACCCTGGGCTCCGATTTTGAGGCTATGGTCCGAGGAAGTGTCTGGTCTTATGACCAAAAAGTTGGTGGCGCCCCTGCACCGGTTCTCCTTCCGGTGGGGGGCTAGCATCCGCGCCACGTAAAGCCTTACCTGCAGATACGGACGAAGAATGCCCGGGTCCGTGTCCACGCATCACAAGGCGGTGGCGTGCAGCGGCCGTGCCGTACAACATAGCGCCAGCCGTGCGCAGACCCGGCCTGCCAGATAGTGCCCCATGTAACCCCACTCGCTACCCCAGGACCACCCCCACCAGTCCCCCCACTGCCCAGCGAAGCCCTCCCGGCCAGTGGAATGACTCTCTGCCCCCCCCCCCCCCCTCCTGGACAGTGGCGGTGCTGGACACAGTCCACGCGAGGTCCGCGAAAATTGATAGGACACGTGATCGACATCCTCGGGAAGTCGGCCCATCGGGGGAGGAGCATCGGGGAAGGGCCTCAGGTGATGTCATGAGGCCACCCCGACGGCATACGGCGTACTCCTTGAGTATGCTGTTTCTGAGGGGCGGAGCATCTGAAAAGCGCACTGCCCCCAATTTCGGCGTAAAAGAGGATTCTCCAGCCTTTCACCGAATGCTATTTTACCGTCTGTAATCGGAGAATCCCGCCCCCAATGTTCCATCCCCTTCCCGTACTATTCCTTATCTTTCTTTAACAACAAGGAGATTGAGGCCCGCCCCAATGTTTGTGGTAGCAGCCCTGCCCTATCACCTTCTCATACATCCCCACCATCAGCGGCGCCAATTTGTCTTTAAATTTGTTGTAATGCTCCGGTGGGAATGCATCTGGCCTTGCCATCTTCCCTGATTGCATCCTCCCAATAGCCTCCTTTACCTCCCGTTCCCCCACCGACATCTCCAGTGTGGCTCTGTCTTCCTCCTCCAGTCTCGGATACTCCAATCTACTCAGGAACTCCCAGATCCACTGATCCTCTCCCGGTGGCTCCGACCCATGCAATTTTTTATAGAACTCCTCAAAAACCTTATTAATCTGGTCCGGCCTCACCACCACTTTTCCCGTCCTATTCTGCACTTGGACAATTTCTTTCGTCACCGTCGAGTGCAAGAACCTCCACGGGTCCACCCTTCCCATTTCCCTCATAAGCCCAGTCAGCACCTTTGCCTTCTCCCCCATACTCATAGAACACTCCCCTTGAGTGACGGAGTTGGCCCACTGCTTTCCCTGTCATCATTAGATCAAACTCCCTTCGTAACATCCTCCTCTTTGCTAATAACTCTCTGGTCGGTCCATTTCCACAATGGCATCCACCAACCTCTGTCTCTCCACCCTCCAAACCTTGCCCCTGTTGGCGTTATAGGATATCACCTCCCCCCTGACCACTGCCTTGAACGGCTCCCAGAATGTGGAGGGTGAGACCTCCTCATATTGGTTGTGCTCCACATAATCCTCTATCACCAAGGCCATTTTATTGTTGAGAGGGAGTGCATCAGATATACTCCCGAATAGATTTTTTCATGGTGTGAAAATTAATACTTCTGGGATTGTGAGCGGAATATGCAGCTATTGTGATTTCAGATCCACATAATGTGGATTTACTAGAACAACAGGTGCCCCGACCAAAACCTCTCTCACCATCATGTACAATCCTCCCGGGTCATGCGCCTTGCTCACTTCTGTAAATACCACCCTTTTATTGCACAAAATCGTGACTCCTCCCGACTTGGAATCAAACCCCCCCCCCCCCCCCCCCCCCCCCACTTATCTGATACGTGAATACCCCCAGGTTCTTTGCCATTCCCAGCTTTGCCAATGACTCGGGGCTTGATCCATCCATCCTGGGATCTAACACACAGTTGAAATGACCGCCCCATTATCCAGGTCTGGGATGGATGCCAACATCTTCTTAACAAATTCCACATTGTCCCAGTTGGGTGCATTGATATTTACTAGAACAACAGGTGCCCCGACCAAAACCCCTCTCACCATCATGTACAATCCTCCCGGGTCATGCCCCTTGCTCACTTCTGTAAATACCACCCTTTTATTGCACAAAATCGCGACTCCTCCCGACTTGGAATCAAACCCCGAGTGAAACGTCTAGCCCACCCAACCATCTCTTAACCTCATCTGGTCCTTTACCCGCAGACGCCTCTCCTGCAGGAAAACCACATCCGTTGTCAAACCTTTCAAGTATGCAAATGTGCGGGATCGTTTAACCGGCCATTCAGACCCCGCACATTCTACGCCACTATCCTCACCAGGGGCCTCTGAACCCTCTCTCTATTAAGGTCCACCGTACCAATCTAACACTAAACTCTCCCTCCCTGCAGTCCCCTCTCTTATCTGGGCTCACCAAAAGTGGCTGTCCCCTCCATTCTCACCTACACCCTGTCACAAAGCCACCTGCATCACCAGCAATTCCCCTTTCAGTTCCCCCCCACTCCCACACTTCCTCTCCTCCAATCCCATCCTGCCTCTCCCCTGTGAACCACCCCTCCAAACAACCCCCCTTCTTCCTCCCCCTCCTACCTAACTGCTCCCCCCTCTCTCTGGCTACCCATCGCAGCACCCTTCCCCATATTACATCTGTTTACATTATCCCAGCTAGCATGCTACTCCCACCTGGAGAACTACAAAAAAGGACACCTCCCCATCGCCAAAACCACCTCTCCCTCCACTCTGCCTCCCCCACCTTTTTCCTTCAGAAAGCCCCTTCCCAGTCCCCCCCCCCCCAACCACAGCCCACTCCATCCCCCTCTCCAGCCGGAAAAATAGACCCAGGACTCAGAACCATCCCTCCATCGACCATAACTGACAAAAGACCAACATGTGCAAAAACCAAACACTTACAAACATTGGACCTACATATCCAAAACAAACATTCCCACCATTAGTCCCCACCCCCGTCTAACCATGCTCCTTGACAAAGTCATTTGCCTCCTCCAGCTTTGTCAAATGAGGTTCTTTGCCCTTAAAAGTCTCCAGAGCCTGGCCGAGTGCAACACAACCGAACTTTGCTCCGAAAGAGCGCTGCCTTGATCCTGCTAAATCCCGCCCACCGCTTGGCCAATTTAGCCCCAATGTCCTGGGAGATCCAAATCCACTGACCCTCCCAACTACAGTCTTGCGTCACCTTCGCCCACCCCAAAATCCTCTCCTTCTCTTGTAACCTATGCATCTGGACTATCACAGCCCGTAGCGGCTCCCCAGCGCTCGGCCTCTGTCGCAGTGACTGGTGTGCATGATCCATTTCTGAGGGCTTCTTGAAGATCCCCTCCTTGACCAACTTCGCGAACATCCTTGACACAGTCCGTAGCACTCTTTCCCTCCACCCCCCTCTGGCAGTCCTACGATTCATAAGTTCTGCTATCTGGACCGATTCTCCTGATGATCCACCTTCGCCTTCAATGCCTTGCAGGTCTCTCCCAGTAACGCCTCCTCTGTTTCCATCAGCACAATCCAATCGCTGTCATCAGTTGCCGCCATTTCCAACTCACAGATCGCCGTGCCTTGTGACTACAAACGTTTTCTGCCGGGATGGGGAGGGTGTGGATATAAAATAGGGCAGGTGCCAATCCCCCCACCTTCCTGCCCACCCCTGAGTTCAACCCCATAATATGAAATCCATGGAATCCCTACAGTACTGAAGGAGGTCGTTCAGCCCATTGAGTCTGCACCACTCCCCCACCTTATCCCTGTAATTCCGCACATTGATCATGGCCAATCTACCTAACTTGCAATTCTCTGGACATTAACAGGCAATTTGTCATGGCCAATCCACATAACCTGCACATCTTTGGACTGTGGGAGGAAACCGGAACACCCGGAGGAAACCCATGCAGGGAGAACATGCAAACGCCATTGAGGCAGTCACTTAAGACCAGAATCAAACCCAGGTCTGGCTCTGTGAGGCAGCAGTACTAACCACTGTGCCACCGTGCTGCCCTGAAGGCAGGGGGAGGTGGAGGGGAGTGGACAGGTGCCAACATCTACAGTCTACCTGCCATATTTAAATAAATAATCAAGGGTTAATTGGGCTTGTGGATAGTACGTTGCTTGCAACATCATATGGTTGACATGTTTAATCGTATGGGAGTGGGGGAGCCATTTAAAAATAAAACTTCTTAAAAGAACAGGACGATATCTTGTGTGCTCATTAATGCAACCTTGGTGCAATCCAGCAGCTGCTGAGGGCAGAAGTCCTCCCCAGTGAGAGGTGGAAGTTCCAGACTGCATCAATTTAGCCTGCCCCCAGCTCGTTATGGATGCAGGATAGGCTTTGTCTCCAGGGTCTGGGTGGATGGTGGGGGGCAAGCCTTTCGTTTTTCCCACCCTCAGCCTAATAATATTTTGTTCTGTGTCTCCACTAAGCAACTTGCGTGCTGCATAAATGCAACATGTTAGCTGCTGTCCCAATGTCCTTTGCCTATGCAAAATTGTTCTTTTCAAAAAATTCTATTTCCAGCCAATGATGGTATGAATTGATATTCTTTGTAACATCTTCATAAAATAGAGAGATTTGTCAACAATATTGGAAAACCTCATTTTTCTAGAGACCCATGACCTTCTGGCACAAATGATAAAGGCATGTGGCGGCACAATGGCACAGTGGTTGGCGCTGCTACCTCACAGCACCAGGGACCCTGGGGTCATTCCAACCTTGGGTGACTGTTTGTGTGGAGCTTGTACATTCTTTCCGTGTCTGCGTGGGTTTCCTCTGGGTGCTCCGCTTTGCTCCCACAGTCCAAAGATGTGCAGGTTAGGTGGATGGCCATGATAAATTGCCCCTTAGTGTCCAAAAAGTTTGGGTGGGGTTACTGGGATAGGGTGGGGTAGTGGGCCTAAGTAGGGTACTCTTTCAGAGGTCTGTGCTGACTGGATAGGCCAAATTTTCTCCTTATGTACTGCAGGGATTCTATTTGAAACTTGAGTGGAGATGGCATTGCCAGTTAGAGTGAATAAGTTGTATTTATTAGTGGTCATGTGAAGAATGCAAAACTTCTATCTCCTAGAACTTGATTGGCTGTATTGGGAATTTCCCATGTCGTTCCTGAATCTACTCCACATTTAGGCTGTGCTTGCCTGGCGCAACCCGCCGGGGCGGGACGGAAAATTTGGTGCGGCACCCAAACATCTATTGACTTTGGGCGGGAATTTTTCGATCCACCACGAGCAGGATTGGGAAAAGCCCAGCTTTAGTCTCTGGACTCTTGCCTCTCCTAGGAGCTAGTATTTTTAGGGGCTGATGGAGCTAATGTTCAAGGTAAAACAGATGAAGTGGGCTTAAAATGTTAGATTTAAGACCCGTAGTTGGAAATTTAAGATGAAAGGCCTCCATACAACCAGAAAACATACGAGAGCTGTATTTTACAGCCTAGGTGAACTTTGTTAACTAAAGCTAAACTTGTTTGTCTAACCAAAATCACTGAGGTAAACTTTGGGTTACTCACCTTTAGTTGAAACATTTTATCAATAAAATGGCTGATATACTGAGTAAATAAACAGTTGAATTCTCACTTGGCTGTTGGCCTTCACATGGTGGAAGTTTTCCAAAGTATTCTGTTGCAAACATTTCCAACATTATATACAGAATTGCACATGACCTATATTTGAAATGTTCCCAATGCTCATTGTAGGGTTTTTGTAGTCAGTGATCTTCTTGATAATTTGTGACACCCTTTCTACTTGCTTTACAATTAACAAATTAGTCACTTGATATGATTCCCTGACAATATGAACGAGCAAGTAGGAAATTATGTGAGGTAGTGTCGAATAATAGTGCATGCTGCAACTCAGTGGGACATGTTACAGATTTTCTTTTTGTAAATGTTTTTATTAGGGTTTTTCTTTTTACACAATGCAAGGATGAAACTGAACCTACACAAAAACTATATACATCAGTTACGATTCACATTTTTGTTTTACAGGTGCCCATTTTTGACTTGACCTCCTAACCCCAACTCCTCCTATTTCCCAAGTCCCCTTCCCCGCTGGTGTATCTTCTTTGTTCATTGGTTCATCAATCCAGAACTCATTGGGGTAGCATAGTGCTACATATGTTACCGCATGTTAATCATAGAATCATAGAATTTACAGTGCAGAAGGAGGCCATCCGGCCCACTGAGTCTGCAACGGCTCTTGGAAAGAGCACCCTACTTTACCCCACACCTCCACCCTATCCCCATAACCCTGCAACTCCATCTAACCGAAGGGCAATTTGGCATGGCCAATCCACCCAACCTGCACATCTTTGGACTGTGGAAGGAAACCGGTGCACCTGGAGGAAACCCACGGACACACGGGGAGAACTTGCAGACTCCGCACAGACAGTGGCCCAAGCGGTAATTGAACCTGGGACCCTGACACTGTGAAGCCATAGTGTTAACCACTATGCTCACGTGCTGCCCAGTTGCTTTTATTTTGTTGTTCCTGTTTAAATGCGTTCAGTCCGGAGGGAGTGGCACCCTTCGCTCCCCTTGTAGTGATTGGGTTCTGTGACTCCTTGTTCCCTCCCTTTCTCCCTCCCCCCCCCCCCCCCTTCTTTTTGTGTCTGCGGACCCTCTGTGGATTTTCCCTCCCCCGGTTTATTGGCTATTGGCGACAAACAGGTCTTGGAACAAGTCAGTGAATGGCCTCCACATCTTGTGGATGCCTTCGTCCGCCCCCCCGATGGTGAATTTAAATTCCTCCATGTGGAGAAATTCCTTTTTCCAAATGTTTTTGGTGGTATACAAAACCAGGTTAAGCGTGGACAAACAGTAGGAGACAGAGGAGAAAGAAAAATATTTACACATTGTCCAGTTTCAATTATTTACGTACATCGTCGTCCTACTTCTTTCATTATTTACAGTTGCGGTTACCATTTCCTGTTTTTCGATCCCCATTAGCTTTTTGGTCCTGGTTGTTTCCCCCCTGCTCACCTCCCTCTTACCTTCCCCCCTCCCCCTTGTTCATTTATTTTGCCTTCTTCCCTTGTCTGTACTTGTACCCTGCTCCTGTTGTGTTGGTGTGTTACTTTTGTTGTGCATGGTTGGGTTCCATGTCCCCCTGTCCTCCTCCCACTCCCGCCCACCCCCCACTTTACTATGTCATGGCTACCCTCTCCTGTTAGATAGATAGATAGAGATAGAGAAATACAGCACAGAACAGGCCCTTCGGCCCACGATGTTGTGCCGAACTTTTGTCCTAGGTTAATCATAGAATTTTGGACACTAAGGGCAATTTTTCATGGCCAATCCACCGAACCTGCACATCTTTGGACTGTGGGAGGAAACCGGAGCACCCGGAGGAAACCCACGCACACAGGGGGAGGATGTGCAGACTCCACACAGACAGTGACCCAAGTCAAAATCGAACTTGGGACCCTGGAGCTGTGAAGCAATTATGCTATCCACAATGCTACCGCGCTGCCCTTAAGAAGAAATTAATCTACACTCCATTATTCTACCCTAATCCATGTACCTATCCAATAGCCACTTGAAGGTCCCTAACTTTTCTGACTCAACTACTTCCACAGGCAGTGCATTCCATGCCCTCACTACTCTCTGGGTAAAGAACCTACCTCTGACATCCCCTCTATATCTTCCACCATTTATCTTAAATTTATGTCCCCTTGTAATGGTGTGTTCCACCCGGGGGAAAAGTCTCTGACTGCTATAAACAAGTCTTGGAACAACTGAGTGAATGGCTCCCACGTTTGTGAAAGCTCTCCTCCAACCCTCAGATGGCAAATTTAATTTTCCCCATTTGGTGAAATTCCGATAGGTCGGACAGCCAACCTGCAGCTTTCGGTGGTGCTGCTGATCACCAGCCGAGCAAGATTCCCGGCAAGTGGTTAGGGAGGCAAAGGCAAGGGTGTCAGCCATCCTCCCCATGAAGAGATCTGGCTGTTCTGATACCTCGAAGACTGCCACTTTTGGTCAAGGCTCCAGCCTCATCATCACCTTGGACATTGCCTTGAAAAAGGCTGTCAAACCCAACAAGTCTGGGGTAAGACATGTGGGCGTGGTTGGTCGGGCCTCCTTGGCACCATTTGCATTTGTCCTCTACCTCTGGGAAGAACCTGCTCATTCGGCTCCAATCTCTTTCAAAAGCGCTATGATTTCTTCCATGCTGCTTTGTGGGTCTGTGACATAGAGGAACATGGGGCGGAATTCTCCGCACCCGCGCGGCATCGGGAAGGCCGCCGTGAACTCGACTGAGTTTCACGACGGCCTCGGAGGCCCCCACCCCCCCCGCCCGGGGGCTAGAAGCGGCGCTCCGTAAATCTCGGCCACCGGGCCTTGACGCACCGAGAATGACGCGACGGCGGCCAGGTTGGCCGGCTCCAACCTGCGCATGCGCGGTTGCCGTCTTCCCCTCCGCTGCTCCACAAGACATAGCGGCTTGATCTTGCAGGGCGGCGGAGGGGAAAGGGTCTCTTGGAGACGCCGGCCCGACAATCGGTGGGCACCGATCGCGGGCCAGTCCCCTCCCGAGCACGGCCGTGGTGCTCACTCCCCTCTCCGCCCTCCACAAGCCATAAACGAGGGGCGAGATTCTCCGGACTCACGACGGGTCGGAGAATAGCGGGCGTCGGAAATTTTTACGGCGACGCTGTTCCGACGCCCTCCCGCTATTCTCCGAACCCCGCATATTGTCGGAGTCGCGTTTCCCGACAAACGCCTCCTTCCCGCCCCTGACACGACCAGAATCGCCACTGAGAGCCCCCCCGCTATTCACCGGCCCGGATGGGCCGAAGTCCCGACGTCATGGCGCCCTGTTTGGACGTCGTGAAACACACCTGCTTTTTAAATTCGTCAACCAGTCGGCCTGGCTGACGACTGCTTGGAGGAGGTCAGGGCACCACTCTGCGCACCGCTCAGCGCACCGTTCAGCGCACCGCTCGAGTCTGGCCACAACGGGGAAGGCATCCCTGGGAACGGGAGGGGGTCCAGAGCGGGGGCAGTGGGGGGGAGACGGGGGAGGCAGTGGGGGAGACGGAGGGGGCAGTGGGGGAGACGGAGGGGGCAGTGGGGGAGACGGAGGTGGCAGTGGGGGAGACGGAGGGGGCAGTGGGGGAGACGGAGGGGGCAGTGGGGGAGACGCAGGGGGCAGTGGGGGGAGACGGAGGTGGCAGTGGGGGAGACGGAGGGGGCAGTGGGGGAGACGGTGGTGGCAGTGGGGGAGACGGAGGGGGCAGTGGGGGAGACGGAGGGGGCAGTGGGGGAGACGGAGGGGGCAGTGGGGGAGACGGAGGGGGCAGTGGGGGAAGACGGGGGAGGCAGTGGGGGAAACGGAGGGGGCAGTGGGGGAGACGGAGGGGGCAGTGGGGGAGACGGAGGGGGCAGTGGGGGGCGACGGAGGGGGGGGTTAGGTAGAGGGTGAGCCGTCCAACCCCGTAACAAAATGTCTGCCACCATGCCATGGTGTTCAGGTGACGAGGACACGGCCGCTGGTTCCCCTGTGGCTTCCGGCCACAGGCCACTGACGCACCCGTGAGGAGGCCATAGTTTACTGGCCGTTGGATGCAGAAAGTGACCAGGGGTTAGGCTGACCGCGTGTCAGCAGCGCGACCAGGCCACCGGGACACACTGGTATCCCATGGCTGGCGGCTGCCGAGGTGTCGACTAACGTCCGTCTAACATGTCCCGTTTCTCTGCCCCCCACCACCCTTCTGTAGGTTAGCACGATGCATGGGAACAGAACGGCTATGTTCTGCGCAGTGGTTGGGGCAGCTCTACTGGATTTGGAGATGCAGCAGCATCCACACCCACAACCCGCAGTGGCTGCAGGGCCAGCTGCAGCAGCAGAGGGAAGGGCCGAAGAGTTGCCAGTCGTCGAGCAGCATGGGGGGGGGGGGGAGGAGGAGGAGGAGGAAGAGGAAGAGGAGAGAGTGAGGGTGCAGCCACGGCGTCAGAGGCGACGACCAAAGCCGAGGGTGTACCGTGTCCGGGTCTCTTTCCTAACAATGCCGGACATCACCTGCAGGAGAAGACTCCGGCTGAGTAGGCAGACGGTGATACATATCTGCGAACTCCTGTCGCACCTCGCCCCACGTGGAACGGGGGGAGGACACGCGATCCCGGTAGCCATCAAGGTGACGGTCGCTCTGAACTTCTATGCTACCGGTTCCTTCCAGTCTCCGAGCGGGGACGTCTCTGGGATCTCCCAGTCATCGGTGCACAGGTGCATCCGGGATGTGACCGACGCCCTCTATGCCATCGCCGATCGCTACATCACCTTTCCCGAGGACCGAGCAAGTCAAGACTCACGAGTCCGTGGATTTGCCAGTGTGGCCGGGATACCGAGGGTTCAGGGGTCAATCGACTGTGTTCACGTCCCCATGCGCCCGCCTGCTGTGGACAGGGACGTGTTCACAAACAGGAGGGGGACATACTCCATTAATGTCCAGGTGGTATGCGACCCCCACATGAGGTTCATGAACGTCTGTGCAAGGTTCCCAGGGAGTGTGCATGACTCCTACATACTAGCGCAGTCGTTCATCCCTGCGATGTTTGAGGGACGTCCCCCCCGGCTGAGGGGCTGGTTGCTAGGTGACAGGGGTTATCCGCTGAGGTCTTGGCTGATGACGCCTATACGGAGGCCTCAGACCAATGCGGAAACACGATACAACGAGGCCCATGCAGCAACCAGGGGTGTGGTGGAGCGCTGCCTTGGCCTCCTGAAGATGAGATTCAGGTGCCTGGACCGCTCCGGAGGGGCCCTGCAGTACCAGGCCGACAGGGTCGCTCGCATTGTAGTGGTCTGCTGTGCGCTGCACAACATCGCGATGCAGAGGGAAGATGACCTGTTGCAGGAGGCGGAGGGAGAAGCTAGTGGCAGTGGTGCCAGCACAGAGGAGGAGGAGGAGGAGGAGGAGGAGGACGCTGGCGGAGTGGCGGGCGCAGCCCGCAGACACGACCCAGGTGCTGGTGATGTCCAGGAGGCGGCACGAAGGCCCCGCAAGGACGGCGGGCACGCGACGTCATGGTGGCAGCACGGTTCACGCATCGCATGTGACGTCCCCAATGAACACCAAACCACCACCTGCATCGCTAGTCATGCAGAGGGTCACCACACAACTGCCACCACCACAACCCCCCCCTCTCAGTGTACACTGCTCCACTTCGACATGACGCTTATCACTGGGTCCAGACCGAATGGCACAGCATTGATGGCTGTGTCAGCGGGTGTGATCAGTGCCATGTGGAATGATGACAGCCCGCTCTGCGAAGAGCTGTGAGCTCAGAGTCGTTAGAGAGAGTCTGACCCATGGCAATAGCTGAACCATCCACCTTGGTGGCCGCTGAGTTCGTCACTGACACTCCATCACGTGCCCGCGTGGGCTAGCTCTGGGTGGGGGGTAGGGGCAGGGACTGCACACCCGGCACCGAGGTTTCACCACCCGTCACCCCCAGCGACACTCGGTCACCATCACGATTCCTGTGGCTGTGGAACAATCACACGGTATTACAAGTAAGGTGGAACAGTGCGTTTAATATTAACAATTATTTACAGGTGCCCTAGCCCCTACAACTAAACTGTGCCCTTCACCCGTGCCAACTTACTCAGTGTCTATGTTAGTTGCCTTACGGGCCCTACCACTACGTCTAAGTGAATCCCCAGATGATACAGCAGGAGTGGAGGAGGATTGCTGCGAATCGCCCCCCTCAACTCGTTTCTCCTTGGCCAAGCGTTTCCTGGGGCGACCCGGCCTTGATGGGCCAGGCTGCTCTGCGGGCGTCTCGGGTGACATTGTGCCACCCTGCTCTGCCTGCTGCCCACCCGATGCACCAGGGATGGGACGGGGGGAGGCCGAGAATTCCGGGACGTCCCGTGATGGAGTTAATGGGACGGGCCCCGAAACCTCCTCCTCCCTCGGGGAGCCCGGTGGCCCCCGGGCCTCACTTTGGGACAGAGGTGCGAGCGGGGAGGTTCCCCGTCGCACCACCGACACCTGGCGCTGCCAGTCCTGGAGGCCTGCAACGGTATCCACCAGGATCCGAAGGTTTGCAGAGACGGAGTCCAGGGAGTTAGACATTCCCGCCAGGGACTGTGCGATCTCAACCTGAGTGTGCACGACGCCATCCAGCACATGTGTCAGGCGGTTGATGCTCTCGGCGACTGACTGCTGCGACTGGCCAATGACCTGCTGAGACTCGGCCATGGCCCACAGGGCGCCGGCAATGTCGGTTTGGCTCTGGCACATTGCTGCCTGTGAGAGGGCCACCCTGTCCAGGGCCGAGGATGACGCGTGCACATTAACCCCAATGTCTTGCATAACCTGACCCATTGCCTCCACCGCGGATGCCACCCGTGCGGTGTCGGACTGGGTCTCTGCCATGAGCGGCACCACTCCCTGCTCTTGGACGCGGTTCGACTCCTCTAACAGCGTCTGCAGAGTCTGGAAGGAAGCCCTCATCCCGTCATTGTTTCCCTGGGTTTCCTGAGGCATCGGCTGTGCGGGTGGGTTGAGAAACTCCAGGAACTCCGAAAACGTCTGGGAGCCAGCTGCATCCTGGGCCTGGTCTGGCCTCCGCGAGTCCGGGCCCTCTGTTGCTCCGACCTCCACCTGCTGTACCTGCTCATCTGTGATGTGCCAACCAGACTGTGCCCCAGGAGACTCATCACTAAATAGGCCCGCCGGGGTGTGTATCTCTGGGATGATGGATGTGGTGGGAGAAAGCAGTACCGCAAGCCCGACGCTCTCAATGGTTAGGTCCTCGTCCATGGTGTGGGGCTGCTCAGCGACAGGAGGGTTGTCCCTGGCCATTTCTGGTGGTGGTGGTGGACTTCGAACCCTCTGTGCGTCCTGGTCCGCAGATTGGGTTGGGGCGGATAGGGCCGCCCGCTGATCGGGCACCCTCTGTTGTGAGGCCCCGGGTGAGGTGGCGGCAGATTCCTGTCTCCGTCTGCAGCCAGACGGCCCTGGTCGTTCGGCATCACGTCCTAGGGAAGAGAATGAGACGGGTTATTTCGATTTGCTTGGCAGGCCGCTGGACGGTCCCAGTGGGCAGGGTGTGTGAAGGGACAGAGGATGGGGAGGTGTCCCAGTGGGCAGGGTGTGTGAAGGGACAGAGGATGGGGAGGTGTCCCAGTGGGCAGGGTGTGTGAAGGGACAGAGGATGGGGAGGTGTCCCAGTGGGCAGGGTGTGTGAAGGGACAGAGGATGGGGAGGTGTCCCAGTGGGCAGGGTGTGTGAAGGGACAGAGGATGGGGAGGTATCCCAGTGGGCAGGGTGTGTGAAGGGACAGAGGATGGGGAGGTGTCCCAGTGGGCAGGGTGTGTGAAGGGACAGAGGATGGGGAGGTGTCCCAGTGGGCAGGGTGTGTGAAGGGACAGAGGATGGGGGGGGGGGAGGTGTTTGTCAGGGAGGGTTGTCTCACTTGCTGCAGTTCCGCCAACCTCGCATTGCGCGATATCGCGGGTGGCAGACCCCCCAACAAGGTCCAGTGCCCTCTGTTCAAAGGTGCTGAGGGGGTGCATGTTGGGCGAACCCCCTCCAGTCTTGTGCCGCTCACGGTGGTTATGACCGGCCTTGGCCTGTTGGGGGAGGGAACATAGGTAGATCATTACAAAACGGTAGGTATCAGAAGTCCGTTCTGATACTGGCACAGTTTGGGGGGGGGCAAGTTGTCATCAGATGATTGCATCTCTCCTCGGGGCCAGAGCGCTGGGTCTGTGACAACTTTGTGAACCACCCTCAAATAACTCTGCCCCAATCCCTCTCCCCCCCCCGGGCAGTTAAGGGGGAGGGATGGTTGTGACTAGGGGGCACCCTCATGGCACTTACCCTGGCAGACCTGGTGAGGTCGTGTAGCTTCTTTCGGCACTGCTCTGCTGAGCGAGGGGTGTGCCCCACAGCACTGACGGCAGCAGCCACGTCACGCCAGGCCTGGCGTACCGTGCTGGCAGGTTGGCGATGCCCTCTCCGCGGGCGGATGATGCCCCTCCTCTGCTCCACGGCATCGAGCAGCTCCTCGACGTCTGCATCAATAAAGCGAGGAGCAGCTCGCCTAGGCTCCGACATCCTGCCCGACAGATTCTGTGGTCGCCCGCACCTTTTTACGGCGTCGGGCGGCGTCACATGGGCGGGTTCGTGTCGTCGTCGCGTTCCGTCGTCATCACGCACGTAATTGACGCGGCCGCGCTGCTAGCCCATTTCCAGGAAGTGAATCGTTCGGGAAATGAAGCCTTCGCGACCGTCGTAAAACGGTCCCGATTTTTACGACCGTTTGCCGACTTTCCGCGGGTGCGGAGAATTTCGCCCGAGCTTTTGGCACCATGTTCACGACGGCAGCGACCAGGTGTGGTCGGGAACATCAGGCCGCTCAGTCCATCCAGGCCGGAGAATCGCCGGTCGCCGTGAAAAACGGCGAGTGGTGATTCTGTGAGCGGGGGGTGGGAGAATCGCGGGGGGTGCCAGGGCGGCGTGGCGTGGGCCCGGCCCTCCCGCGATTCTCCCACCCGGCGTGGGGAGTGGAGAATTCCGCCCATGTTGTCTGCATTTGCGCTGGATGAGACTCTCTGGTCTCTATCTCCTCTCCGGATCCCCTTCCAGTTTAGGGCGGCACGGCGGCTCAGTGGTTAGCACTGCTGCCCCACAGCGTCAGGGACCCGGGTTGCATTCCAGCCTTGGGTCACTGACTGTATAGAGTTTGTACGTTCTCCCCATGTCCGTGTGAGTTTCCTATGGATGCTCCGGTTTGCTCCCGCGGTCCAAAGATGTGCAGGTTAGGTGGATTGTCCATGTTGAATTGCCCCTTAGTGTCCATAGATGTGCAAGTTAGGTTATGGGATTACAGCCATAGAGTGGAGTGGAGAGGGGAGTGTAAATGGGTTGCTCATGTGAAGGGTCAGTGCAGACATGATGGGCCAAATGGCTTCCTTCTGCACTGAAAGCATTCTATTCTATTCAATTATTTGCCGCTCTGAGCACAATCGCTAGTGGCTCGATCGCTAGGGCGAATAGCAGTGGGGACAACGGGCATCCTTGTCTTGTGCCTCTGTGCAATGCAGGGAAGTCTAAAAGGGAGCTGGTGGTGTTTGTCCGCACGCTTGTCATGGGTGTCTGTGCAGGAGTTTCACCCAGCTGGTGACCCCTGCTCTAAGCCCGAACCACTTCAGTACCTGTATGAGGTATTTCCATTCAGCTCTGTCGAAGGCCTTTTCTGCGCCCAGGGAGATGATCACTTCTGGTGTTCTCTCCCTGGGTGGGGTCATTATCACGTTAAGCAGGTGCCTGATGTTTGACGTCAGCTGTCTAGTCTTAACAAAGCCCGTCTGGTCTTCTGCTACCACCTCTGGTACTCAGTTCTCCAGTTGCCTGGCTAGGATTTTGGCCAGTATTTTCACATCTACATTGAGCAACAAAATGGGTCTGTAGGACCCGCATTCTGTTGGGTCTTTGTCCTTCTTGGGCATCAGTGAGATTGAGGCTGTGTGAGCGTAGGCGGCAGGGTGCCCCATGCCAGTGAATCTGTGAACATCTCCCGCAGGTGTGGGACCTGGCACCAGCCCCATCTTCATTGAGTTGACGCTCTCCATGACTTCTCCCAGTTCTAATGGTGCTTCCAGCTCCCATTTCCTGTCCTCCCCCACGACTGGCATGCCCAGTCCACCGAGGAACTGCTTCATCCCCAAGTCCCCTGAGGGGGCTCGAGGTGTACAGTCCCAGGTAGAAGGTTTTGAATGCCTCATTGACTTTTTCCAGCTCTACGACTAGCTTGCCTCTGCTGTTTCTAATCTGCACTATTTCCCTCCTGGCTGCCTGCTTTCTCAGCTGGTGAGCCAGCAGGTGGCTGGCTTTGTCTCCGTGCTCGTACAGGACCCCCCCCCCCCCCCCCCCCGTGCCTGGCTGAGTGGTGCACTGTTTTCCTCGTAACTTCTTGCCTATTCTCCAGGGCCTCTGCAATCATCTACCTCTGCCAGGGGGAATTCCCAACAGCGAGGTTCACTTTGCTTTTAAAAATCAGGAAACAGGCGCAGTGGCTGATGAGGGAGAGAGAGGAGGTAGGACATGCAGAGGCACGACTGAAGATGGGGATTGGCCAGGGGACAGGCTGTGGGACCGGGCGAACCTGCACGGGACTGGGGTGCCCAGGCATGGACCGCTATTGCCATGGCCTGTAAGGCAGCCATCTTGCTGCACACCCCATTGCCGGCCTCCGTGGCCCCTGGTTCTACAAAATGACACCGGCCGTATGGGTACCCATTCTCTGTCATACCACCCCCCCCAACTGGCCGCCATCCACCAGCAGGGCAGCACGAGGCTCACCCAAGGGCAACATCAACAGCAGCCCCTACACTGGGGGCTGCGGAGCGTACCGCTGGCAGGGCTGCACTAGCCAACTGTACCGCTGGCAGCAAGGACGGTGATGCACTATCAATTACGACGAGATGAGAGTAGAGAGTAATCGAGGCTTTATTACTCAGAGATGTGGAACCTCCCGCAGCTGCTGCTGAAATGGCTGCAGCTCGGAGAGCACACACATTTATACTCCGTCTACTGGGCGGAGCCAGCAGGCAGGGATCTACCCCAGTACCTGTAGAACAGGGGCCTTACTGTAATACCCTAATATGCAGTATACACAATACAACAGTGGTGACGACCACATTCACCCCCTGTTAAAAAAAGAGTCCAGCGGGGGTGGTGGAAACTATTTACATACAGGTTGTTTAAAATTTAATTTAAGAAAGAGGTTACAAATTTAGACGGTCGGGTGCCTTGATCCAGCGTTGTGAGTGCCGCTGTTGTGGTGGTGTTTCAGGTGTCGGTTCGGTCGTAAATGAGGATCCCCGGTCGCTGTGTACGTAGGCGGGGAAACTGAACGGCGCAAAGTTGGTGTTGAGGGCTTTGATGACGGTGGCAGACGTCATGTCGGGGCATGGGATGGCGAAGGGGAATCTCGAGTACTCGTCGACCACATTGAGAAAGTACGTGTTGCAGTCGGTGGAGGGGAGGGGCCCTTTGAAGTCCACACTGAGGCGTTCAAAGGGGCGGGAGGCCTTCACCAGGTGCGCTCGGTCTGGCCGGTAGAAATGCGGTTTACACTCCGCACAGACCTGGCAGTCTCTGGTGATTACCCTGACTTCCTTGATGGAGTAGGGCAGATTGCGGGCCTCTATGAAGTGATAAAAGCAGGTGACCCCTGGGTGACAGAGATCGTCGTGCAGGATGCGGAGGCAGTCCACTTGTGCGCTGGCACATGTACTTCGGGTAGGGCATCGGGGGGCTCGTTGAACTTACCGGGGCAATACAAAATCTCATAGTTGTAGGTGGAGAGCTTGATCCTCCACCTCAAGATTTTATCATTTTTGATCTTACCCCACTGTGTGTTGTTAAACATGAAGGCAACCGACCGTTGGGCAGTGAGGAGAGTGAATCTCCTGCCGGCCAGGTAATGCCTCCAATGCCACACAGCTTCAACGATGGCTTGGGCCTCCTTTTCAACAGAGGAGGGCCGAATTTCGGAGTCATGGAAGGTGCGGGAAAAGAATGCCACAGGTCTGCCTGCCTGGTTGAGGGTGGCTTGGAAGGGTAGTGTCTCGTCGACCGCGTGCATCGCGGCCTTGGCGATGTCGGCCTTGATACGGTTGATGGTCTAGTGAGCTTCGGCCGTCAGTGGGAAAACTGTGGAGTGAATGAGTGGGCGGGCCTTGTCCGCATAGTTATGGACCCTCTGGGCGTAGTACAAGAAGAACCCCAGGCATCGTTTGAGGGCCTTGAGGCAGTGGGGGAGGGGTGTTCCATAAGGGGGTGCATGCGATCAGGGTCGGGTCCTAGAACTCCGTTCTGAACCACATAGCCGAGGACAGCTAATCGGTCCATGCTGAACACGCACTTCTCCTTGTTGTAGGTTAGGTTGAGGAGTTTGGCGGTGTGGAGGAATTTGGAAAGGTTATCATCGTGGTCCTGCTGGTCATAGCCACAATGGTGATGTTATCCAGGTACAGGAAGGTGGCCCAAAGTCCGTACCGGTCAACCATTCGGTCCATCTCCCGTTGGAAGACCGAGACCCCGGTAGTGACGCTGAAGGGAACCCTAAGGAAATGGTAAAGGCGGCCGTCTGCCTCGAACGCGGTGTACTGGCGGTCCGCCTTGCGAATGGGGAGCTGGTGGTAGGCAGATTTCAGGTCCACTGTCGCGAAGACGCGGTACTGTGCAATCTGATTGACCATATCAGATATGCGGGGGACGGGGTACCCGTCGAGCTGCATGTACCGATTGATGGTCTGACTGTAGTCAATGACCATCCTGTTTTTCTCCCCAGTTTTCACCACTATCACTTGGGCTCTCCAGGGGCTGTTGCTGGCCTTGATAATAACTTCCCGCAGCAGCCGTTGGACCTCAGACCTGATGAAGGTCCTGTCCTGGGCACTGTACTGTCTGCTCCTGGTGGCGACAGGTTTGCAATCCAGGGTGAGGTTCGCAAACAGGGAAGGTGGATCGACCTTAAGGTTCGTGAGGCCGCATACAGTAAGGGGTGGTAGGGGCCCGCCAAATTTCAGGGTTAGGCTCTGGAGGTTGCACTGGAAGTCCAGGCCGAGCAGCAAGGCAGCGCAGAGGTTGGGGAGGACATAGAACCGGAAGCCATTGAACTCTATGCCCTGGATGGTGAGGGTGGCGGTGCAGTACCCCCGGATCGCCACGGTGGGATCCGGAGGCCAGGGAGATTCTCTGGTTGGTGGGGTGGACCGTGAGCAAGCAGCACCTTACCGTATCGGGGTGGATGAAGCTCTCAGTGCTCCCAGAGTCCAGAAGGCAGGATTTCTTGTGGCCGTCGACCTTCACTGTCGTCGACGCGGTCGCAAGGTTGTGCGGTCGGGACTGGTCGATCGTGACGGAGGCCAGACGTGGATGGTCGGCGGCAATTGCAGATGTCCAACGAGCAGGGTCCCTGAGGCGGGGAAGATGGCGGCACCTACGGACCGCACATGTCCTGAGGCAGGCAACATGGCGGTACCCACGGGCCGCACATGTGAGGCGAGCAAGATGGCGGCGCCCTTGGGCCACACGTGTTGTGAGGGGAGCAAGATGGCAGCACCCACAGGCCACTCGTAGTCTGCGGCGAGGAAGATGGCGGCGCCCACGAGCCGCACGAGGTCTGAGGCGAGGAAGATGGCGGCGCGCGCGGGTCTCACATGGGGGTTCCGGGGCAACAGCGGTGACCGAGCGGCCTGGCACACAGCAGCAAAATGTCCTTTCTTACCGCAGGCCTTGCAGAGCGTGCTCCGTGCCGGGCAGCTTTGTTGGGGGTGTTTTGACGGTCCGAGTGAAGTAGCACCCGGGGTTTAGCTGCCACGCGACGCAGGCTCAGGGTTGGCTGGGGGAGGTCGCTGGTGAGGTGCACGGTAGCGTGTTCATTGGCGGGGTCCACGATGTCCTGGAGGGGTGGGCCGTGCGGTCGGGGGCATACGCCTCTACATTGCGTGAGGCAACTGTAAGCGAGAGCGCTTGTTTCTTGGTCGCCGCAAGGTCGAGGGTAGCTCCTTCTAAGAGTCGCTGGCGGATGGACGGAATGTGGAAACTAGGGGCTTTTCACAGTAACTTCGTTGAAGCCTACTCGTGACAATAAGCGATTATCATTTTTTCATTCATGTAGGCCGACCCTAAGTCTGTAACGAACGCGTCTCTAAGCAGCAGATCAGAATGTTCAGCGGCCGAAACGGCCTGGCAATCGCAGTCTTTCACTAGGACTTGCAGGGCACGGCAGAAATCTTCCACAGACTCACCAGGGAGTTGATGCCGCGTGGAGAGGAGGTGCCTGGCGTAGATTTTGTTGGTCTGCTGAGTGTAGTTCTCCTTCAGTAGCGCCATGGCCTCAGCGTAGGTAGGCGCGTCCCGAGTGAGGGGAAAGATATCGGAGCTCAGCCGCGTGCAAAGGATCTGGAGCTTCTGTGCCTCTGACGGTGGTTCTGTCGCAGATCTGATATATGCTTCAAAGCAAACTAGCCAATGTGCGAAGGCCGACTTGGCGTTGTCTGCTTGAGGGTGCAGCTGCAGGCGATCTGGCTTGATGCGGAGATCCACCGTTTAAAAATCTCTGCGTAATAAATTGATGCACTATCAATTACGACGAGACGAGAGTAGAGAGTAATCGAGGCTTTATTACGCAGAGATGTGGAGCCTCCCGCAGCTGCTGCTGAAATGGCTGCAGCTCGGAGAGCCCACACATTTATACTCCGTCTACTGGGCGGAGCCAGCAGGCAGGGATCTACCCCCGTACCTGTAGTACAGAGGCCTTACCGTAATACCCTTGTATGCAGTATACATAATACAACAGTGGTAACTACCACAGACGCGCACCAGGGCCAGAGGCCCCCTTCGGCAGCAGGCACTGACAGGTCCAGGGGTGCGGAGGTGGGGGAGGAGGGGAGGGGAGGGGGGGAAGAGAGAGAACATACGTGGGCAGGGTCCGCAATGCCAACTGAGGACGCCATGTAGCCCGATGGACCTGGTTGGGCACAGGGGTACCCACCGTGCTAACATTGTCAGTCTTACACCTCCTGCAGACAATGGATATTGAAATTCAACCAGCAATGGTGACCTTCCTAGTTGCCGCAGCCCTGGGGAATGCACTGAGGCTGTATCAGCTGGAGCTGCCTGAGGAACAGGAGGCAGCTGGTGAGGATGGACAGCCGGCCATCCAACAGGATGAGGAGGAGGAGGGGACGAGGTGTCGCATGTGGCCCTGTGTGTACCGGCAGAGCCTGTCATTCGAGGACCTGTTGGCCGAGTGCTGTCCGGTCCGGGATTAAACAGAGGCCTTATATGCCTGGTCAGCACAATATATCAATTTCAATATGGATCGATGGGATGCATCTTCCCCACGAGCATCAGCAGATAACATGCCAGCCTTCACCCAACCGAAAGAGGTTCCACTCGATGAACGTGCAGCTGGTGTGTGATCATGAGATGCGCATCATGCATGTCTGCGACCGATACCCGAGCAGTGTGCACGACGCCTTCATCCATGCACAGTCTTTTTTTTTAAAAATATTTTTATTAAGGTATTTGAAAGTTTTTATAAAAATAACATAGACAATGACATCAACGTGGTATAATAAACATTTCCCACCCCATCTCAATCTTCACACACTCCAACCATACAACAACAATCTGACCCTCCCCCCCCACCTTGGAATGCTGCAACTGCTGACATTTTAATTTTCCCCGAGAAAGTCGATGAACGGCTGCCACCTCCGGGTGAACTGGACCTTTGACCCTCTTAAGGCGAACTTTATTTTCTCGAGGCTGAGAAACCCATCCATGTCACTAATCCAGGTCTCTGCACTCGGCTCTTCCGACACTCCAAAGATCGCTACCCCCAGACTCGGCACCACCCGTGTTTTTAGCACCGTGGACATTGCCCAAGCAAAATCAAGCCAAAACCCTCCAAGCTTCGGGCATGCCCAAAACATGTGGACATGATTTGCTGGGCTTCCCGTGCACCTCGCACAACTACCTTCTACCTCGAAAAACTTGATCATCCTCGCTGCCGTCATGTGTGCCCGGTGGATTACCTTAACTTGTATTAGGCTAAGCCTGGCACAGGATGAGGAGGTATTAACCCTGCTTAGGGCATCTGCCCACAGACCCGCCTCTACCACTCCTCCTAGCTCGTCCTCCCACTTGCCCTCAAGCTCCTCCACCAGAGTTTCCTCCGCCTCCGAAAGCTCCTGGTAAATATCTGAAACCTTCCCCTCGCCCACCGAGGTACTGGAGACTACTCTACCCTGTATCCCCCGGAACGGGCCCCAGCACCTCCTCCTCCCCCGGAGTGCCCGATGCCCCCCGGGCCTCTACATGAGTCGGGGATGAGAACGGACCGACCATCCGACACCCCCCTGACACCTGGCGCTGACAGTCCTGGAGACTCGCCCTGGTATCGATAAGGGTCTGCAAGTTTGCAGCCATGGAACTCAGGGAGTTGGCCATCCCTGTCTGTGTCTGGGCAACATCGGCCAGCACCTGGGCAATGGCGCCGATGCCCCCAGCGATGGCCTGCTGAGACTGGGCCACTGCCTGCAGAGACTGGGCCATGGCCTGCTGAGACTGGATCACTGCCTCCTGAGACTGGGCCACTGCCTGCAGAGACTGGCCCCTGCCTGCTGAGACTGGGCCATGGCTTGCAGACACTGGGCCACTGCCTGCTGAGACTGGGCCATGGCTGCTGAGACTGGGCCATGGCCTGCTGAGACTGGACCACTGCCTCCTGAGACTGGGCCACTGCCTGCAGAGACTGGGCCCCTGCCTGCTGAGACTGGTCCACGGCGTTGATTGCCTCCGTGATCTGCTGCTGGCTCTGGCTCATGGCTTCCTGTGAGAGGGCAGCCATGTCCTGGACCATAGACGCCGCTCTCATGGAACGCCCCAGGTCTTGCATACTGCTCCCTATGCCTGACACCGCCGCACCCATTGCCTCCACTGCGAACGCCACCCGTGCGGTTTCGGCCTGGGTGGCACGCATGACCGGCACCACTCCCAGCTCCTGGACGTGGGTGCACACCTCCACCTGCGTCTGCAGCCGCTGCAAGCCGGCCGTCACCTCCTTCGATCGTCCCTGGTTCCGTGACTGCATCGGGTCTATGGGTAGGTGTGGTAACTCCAGGAACCCGGGACCCGTCTGGGCGGCAGATGTTTGCTTGCGCCAGGATGCCCTCCGACCTCCCGGCCTCTCGGCTGCTCCTATCTCCACCTTCTGTACCAGTACGGCTGTGTTGTGCACACCAATGAGTGTAACAGAAGCCTCATCACTAAAGTGCCCAACCGAGGTGAGTGCCTTTGCGATGGTGGAGGGTGTTGGAGGTAGCAATGGCGTTGTGTCGTGATTATCGTCTGACCCAGAGTCCATGGTCCCCTGGGGTGGCGGTTCCGGTCCACTCATCCACTGTGTGTCAGTGTCCTGTGTGTCGGTGTCATGTGTGTCGGTGTCCCGGGTAGGGGTGTCCTGGGTAGGGGTGTCCCGGGTAGGGGTGTCCCGGGTAGAGGTGTCCTGGGTAGGGGTGTCCTGGCTCGGTTGCGACGGGGGTCTGTGGCTGCCCCCCTCATCGCTCTCGCACGAGACGGGGGCGTTGTCTCCCTGTTGCTCCAGGCCTGTCCCTGTCTTGTGGCCACCCTGGGGCGTCCTGGGGGCATCGTCTCCCTGTTGCTCCGGGCCTGTCCCTGTCTCGTGGCTGCCCTGGGAGCGGTCGGCATCTGCGGGGATGGGTGCCTCGATGTTTGGTCCTGCAATACACAATACAGCATGCATGGTTAGACACACAGGCGGTGTGATGGGGGATATGGGGCAGGGGGGATATGGGGGAGGGGGGATATGGGGGTTATGGGGGATACGGGGGAGGAGGGATATGGGAGATATGGGAAATGGGGGAAGGGGGACGGGCTGTGGGGGGTCTCACTTGGTGATGCGCCCCCGACTTCTGCCTCGGACCTTGGGTCTGCCTGCCAGTTCCAGGGCCCTCTCCTCAGGAACGGTGAGTGGTCTCTCATCAGCTGGGCCCCCTCCGGCCCTCTCACGCTCCCTGTTGTTGTGTGCGCTTCTCCTGTGGGGGGCGGGCGGGTAGGTGGCAGGGGTAAAGGGCAGCAGTGTTAATCAGGGATATACATGCAGGCCAGCGGTTGTGCGTATATTGGCAGAGGTGCGCAGCACATTAGGATTAGGGTTAGTTGCACCTTGAGGGTGTGCCACACATCGCTGGGGGTGGGGTGGGGGGGGGGGTACTCACCCTGGCTGCCCTGACAATGTCATTTACCTTCTTGTGGCACTGGGCGCCTGTCCTTGGTGTTACAGCCACAGCGCTGACGGTCTCTGTGTGGTAGTCACCACTGATGTACATATTGTATATAGAGGATGTCGGTGTGGGTGTTTTGTGGTAAGACAAACTACAGGTACGGGGGTAGTTCCCTGCCTGCTGGCTCCGCCCAGTAGGCAGAGTATAAATATGTTGCTCCCAGTACAGCAGCCACTTCGCCAGCTGCTGTAGAAGGCCACATATCTTAGTGTAATAAAGCCTCGATTGCATCCAACTCTCGTCTTTGTGCAATTGATCGTGCATCAATTTATTACACTAAGTTTTCAGAAGATGGACCTCCGCATCAAGCCAGATCGCCTGCAGCTGCATCCTCAATCAGACAACGCCAAAAAGGACTTTCAACATTGGCTAGCCTGTTTCAAAACATACATCGGGTCTGCGCCAGACCCAATTCCTGAAGCTCAGAAGATTCAGATCCTCTACACGCGGCTGAGCTCCAAAGTCTTTCTGCTTATTCAGGACGCGCCGACCTACGCAGAAGCCATGGCGCTACTGAAGGAAAACTACGCTCAACGGACGAACACGCTCTACGCCAGGCACATTCTCTCCACGCGGCTCCAACTTCCCGGTGAGTCAGTGGAAGATTTCTGGCATGCCCTGGTTCCCCTAGTTAGAGACTGTGACTGTCAGTCCGTCATGACCACGGAGCACCCGAACTTGCTCATGAGAGACGCTTTTGTCACAGGGATCGGGTCCAATTACATCCGACAGTGCCTCTTAGAAGGGGCCACGCTCGACCTCACGGAGACTAAAAAGCTAGCGCTCTCGCTTACGGTCGCTTTGCGCAACATCCAGGTCTACGCCCCTGGCCGCGCGGCCCACTCCTCCTGCCCATTGTGGACTCTGCAGACGGCTGCCCCATCGTGGACCTCTCTAGCGACCCCCCTCAGCCAACCCCATGACTGTGCCATACGGCAGCCAACCAACCCTGGGGGACCGAAATGTTACTTCTGTGGGCAGCCTAAACACCCCCGACAGTGCTGCCCGGCCCGGAGAGCCCTTTGCAAGGCCTGCGGCAAAAAGGGACACTTTGCTGCGGTGTGCCAGGCCCGCGCAGTCGCCGCTATTGTTCCGAGTGCCCCCACATGCGCCCAGTGGGCGCTGCCATCTTCTCCTCCTCGGACCACGTGTGACCAGTGGGTGCCGCCACCTTCCCCTCCTTGGACCACATGCGGCCCATGGGCGCCGTCATCTTGTTCTCCCCAGGATCACCAGGCGTCGCCATCTTGTCTTCCTCACAGCACGTGTGGCCCGTGGGTGCCGCCATCTTACCAGGACCCATGCCCCCCACGGGCACATCAACGCCTGCCACCATCGACAACCAGCTGCGTCTCGCCTCTGTCACGATTGACCAATCTCACCCACACAACCTGTCAACTGCTGCCACCAACGTGAAAATCGATGGGCACGAGATCGCCTGTCTGCTGGACTCCGGGAGCACCGAGAGCTTCATTCATCCCGATACGATAAGGTGCTGCTCCCTCGCGGTACACCCTGCCAACCAGAGAATCTCCCTGACCTTTAGGTCCCACTACATGGCGATCCGGGGGTACTGCATAGCCACTCTCACCGTCCAGGGCGTGGAGTTCAGCGGCTTCTGCCACTACGTCCTCCCCAGCCTCTGCGCTGCCCTACTACTCGGCCTGGAATTCCAGTGCAATCTCCAGAGCCTAACACTGAAATTCGGCGGGCACCTATCACCCCTTACTGTGAGCAGCCTTGCGACCCTAAAGGTCGACCCACCTTCCCTATTTGCAAACTTAACTCCGGATTACGAACCCGTTCCCACCAGGAGCAGACGGTACAGCACCCAGGACAGGACCTTCATGAGGTCTGAAATCCAGCGACTGCTTCAGGAAGGCATTATCGAGGCCAACAACAGCCCCTGGAGAGCCCAAGTGGTATTGGTGAAAACTGGGGAGAAACACAGGATGGTCATGGACTACAGCCAGACCATCAATCGGTACACGCAGCTCGACGCGTACCCCCTCCCACGCATATCTGATATGGTCAATCAGATTGCACAGTACCGGGTCTTCTCAACTGTGGACCTGAAATCCGCCTACCACCAGCTCCCCACCCGGAAGGCGGACCGTCCATACACTGCCTTCGAAGCAGATGGCCGCCTTTACCACTTTCTCGGGTTCCCTTTGGCGTCACCAACGGGGTCTCGGTTTTCCAACGGGAAATGGACCGAATAGTTGACCGGTACGGACTGCAGGCCACCTTCCCGTACCTGGACAATGTCACCATCTGCGGCCAGGACCATGACGCCAACCTTGCCAAATTTCTCCACACCACCACTCTACTCAACCTAACTTATAACAAGGAGAAGTGCGTATTGAGCACGAACCGCTTAGCCATCCTGGGTTATGTAGTCCAGAACGGAGTTCTGGGGCCTGATCCCGACCACATGCGCCCCCTCATGGAACTCCCCCTCCCCCACTGCTCCAAGGCCCTCAAACGATGCCTGGGGTTCTCCTCTTATTACGCCCAGTGGGTCCCAAACTATGCGGACAAGGCCCGTCCACTCATTCAATCCATTCTGTTTCCCCTGACGGCCGAGGCTCACCAGGCCTTCAACCGTATTAAGGTTGACATCACCAAGGCCGTGATGCATGCAGTCGGCGAGACGTTACTGATGTGTTGGGTAAGCTGGGTCTGTGAGGACTGCGTTTACTGCAGTAGTGAGAGAGACAGGCTTCCAACACTTAGAATCATAGAATCATAGAATTTACAGTGCAGAAGGAGGCCATTCAACCCATCGAGTCTGCACCGGCTCTTGGAAAGAGTACCCTACCCAAGGTCAACACCTCCACCCTATCCCCAAAACCCAGTAACCCCACCCAACACTAAGGGCAATTTTGGACACTAAGGGCAATTTAGCACGGCTAATCCACCTAACCTGCACATCTTTGGACTGTGGGAGGAAACCGGAGCACCCGGAGGAAACCCACGCACACACGGGGAGGATGTGCGGACTCCGCACAGACAGTGACCCAAGCCGGAATCGAACCTGGGACCCTGGAGCTGTGAAGCATTTGTGCTATCCACAATGCTACTGTGCTGCCCCTAACAAAATGCGCTGAACAAATGCAACTCGATTTTATTGAACTCTTAACTATCATACATACTTTAACTGTGGGTTGACACTATGCTAACTTGACTGGAGACCTGAGGCTAACCTGACCAGACTATCTGAATACCACATGGTGTATGTTCTAGTTGCTGCTCACGAGCTCTGACTGTCTCAGAGGCTGGATCCCGAGAGAGCGGGAAAACTAGTGCCCTCTGGCTTTATAGTGATCGTGTCCTGTCTGGTGATTGGCTGTTGTGTTCTGTGTGTTCACTGGTCATCCTGTGTGTCAATCACTGCCTGTCTGTGCACCATCATATACCTGTGTGCATATTATGACAGTTACCATTTCAAGTCGAGAGCAACGCATCAGACGTCGCCCTAGCCGCCTCCCTCAACCAGGCATGCAGGCCCGTGGCATTTTTCTCACAAACCCTACACGCCTCCGAAATTCAGCATTCCTCCGTCGAAAAAGAGGCCCAAGCCATCGTTGAAGCTGTGCGACATTGGAGGTGATGTGTTGGGTACTCTGGATCCGTGGAGACTGCGTCTACCTCAGCAGTAACACATACAGGCTACCAACACTTGAAATAGTACAACACTATTTTATTAAGCTAGAAACTGTTGAACATACTTTCACTGTAGGTCGACATTATGTTAGATTAAACTAAAGACCTATGCCTATCCTAACCAGTCCATGCACTCAGCACATAGTGAAAATCTGTGCTGCAAGCTGTGAACTCTGTCCTTCTGAAAGGCTGCATCCCGAATGAGCGGGAAAACTGATGCCCTCTGTCTTTATAGTGAGTGTGCTCTAACTGGTGATTGGCTGCGGTGCTGTGCGTGTTGATTGGTCTTGCTGTGTGTCAATCAGTGTATGTGTCTGCACCATGATGTACTGGTGTATATTATGACATCCTCCCTTTTATAAAAAAATGTATGTTTGTGGCAATAAATAGTGTGTGGTGATAATGTTCCTAACTACGTGTGGGGTGCGAAGACATATTGACAAGACTATGTACATAAGAAGCAAGCTATTTACATGGGAAGGTGCCTGGTGCAGATAAACAGTATGCAACAAAAGAGTAACTAGATCAACATTTTATACAAATCAGGGAAATGATCAAACAAAGCAACAAAACAATTCAGAGAGTCCAGAAATTCGAAAAGTTCATAAATTTAGTCTCTAAGGTGGGCGACGAATTCTGGTTGACCATAAGGGTGGCACATCACTCATCGTCCGGATCGATGTTGTATACACACAGAGGCTGGATTCTTTGCTTCAGGGACTCCCTGTTTTTGGTAATGATACCGGCTCGGAAAGGCGCCTTCGGGTTCTCGCTGTCAATATCGGGCAGCAGGTCTGAATTGGGTTCGGTGACCGTGGGTTGAATGGCATTACCTGGCCGGCAGGCGATTCACTCTCCTCATTGACCAACGGTTGGTTGCCTTCATGTTGAACAACACGCAGCGGGGCAAGATCAAAAACGATAAAACCTTGAGGTGGAGTATCGAGCTCTCCACCTACAATTACGGGATTTTGTATCGCCCCGGTAAGGTCAACGAGCCTCCCGATGCCCTATCCCGAGGTACATGCGCGAGCGCACAAGTGGACCGACTCCGGACTCTGCACAACAACCTCTGTCACCCGGGTGTCACACGTTTTTACCATTTCATCAAGGCCCGCAATCTGCCCTACTCCATCGAGGAAGTCAGGGCGACCACCAGAGACTGCCAGGTCTGCGCGGAGTGCAAACCACACCTCTACCGGCCAGACCGTGCACGCCTGGTGAAGGCCTCCCACCCCTTTGAACGCCTCAGCGTGGACTTCAAAGGGCCCCTCCCCTCCATCGACCATAACACGTACGTCCTCAGTGTGGCCGATGAGTATTCCAGATTCCCCTTCGCCAT
Source organism: Scyliorhinus canicula (assembly GCF_902713615.1). Classification (NCBI taxonomy): domain Eukaryota; kingdom Metazoa; phylum Chordata; class Chondrichthyes; order Carcharhiniformes; family Scyliorhinidae; genus Scyliorhinus; species Scyliorhinus canicula. The sequence continues at coordinate 177,905,122 of NC_052146.1, forward strand.
CCCATGCCCCCACATGAGATCTGCCACGGTCATCAAAGCCCTCAACACCATCTTCGCTTTGTTCGGTTTCTCCGCCTACGTCCACAGCGACAGGGGATCCTCATTTATGAGCGATGAGCTGCATCAGTTCTTACTCAACAGGAGCATTGCCTCGAACAGGACGACCAGCTACAACCCCCGGGGAAACGGACAGGTGGAGAGGGAGAATGGGACGGTCTGGAGGGCCGTCCAGCTTGCCCTATGGTCCAGAAATCTCCCGGCCTCCCGCTGGCAGAAGGTCCTTCCCGACGCCCTGCGCTCCATTTGGTCACTCCTGTGCACCGCGACTAATGAAACTCGCCATGAACGTCTCTTTGCCTTCCCTAGGAAGTCCACCTCCGGGGTGTCGCTCCCGACTTGGCTCGCAGCTCCAGGACCCGTACTCCTCTGTAAGCACGTACGACTCCACAAGGCGGACCCATTGGGTGAGAGGGTACAGCTACTTCACGCCAACCCACAGTACGCCTACGTAGCATACCCCGACGGCTGCCAAGATACTGTCTCCCTCAGGGACCTGGCACCAGCTGGTTCCCCACACACTCCCCCTCCGACCCGGTGCCACCCTCCCCTCCCCCTGGCGCACCCCACCGCAGCCCCCGCCCTGGGACAATCCGTCCTCCCCTTGCCCACAACCGAGGATGAAGAAGATTTTGACACGCACCCAGAGTCACCAAAGACCAAACCGACACCGGAATCACCGCCAGCACTGCGGCGCTCCCAACGGCAGATCAAGGCTCCGGACCGACTCAATCTGTAACATGACCTGGACTTTTAAAACACCATCTATCTGGACATAATTTTCCCCTCCACCCCGCTGGACTCAATTTTTCTGCTCTCTGTACTTTGAAAAGTCTACCTGTATATAGTTCTCCACCATCCCCGCCGGACTCAATCTTAACAGGGGGTGAATGTGGTAGTCACCACAGATGTATGTATCATGTATAGAGGATGTCGGTGTAGGTGATTTGTGGTAAGGCCCTGTACTACATGTACGGGGGTAGTTCCCTGCCTGCTGGCTCCACCCAGTAGGCAGAGTATAAATATGTGTGCTCCCAGTACAGCAGCCACTTCACCAGCTGCTGTAGGAGGCCACACATTTTAGTGTAATAAAGCCTCGATTGCATCCAACTCTCGTCTTTGTGTAATTGATCGTGCATCACTCTGCCACCTTCCTCCACAGGCGCCGGCTGAGGCGTGGGGGAACCCTGCAGCTGTGTCTGGGGTACAGGGCCTCCCTCCTCTGCTCTACTTTGTCCAGGAGTGCCTCGATGTTGCTCTTCTGGAACTTCGGAGCTGCACGGCAGGCGGCCATCTTGTCGGGTCTCCTGGGGGGGGGGGGGGGGGGGGGGGGGGGGGGGGGGGGGGATCTTTTGTGCTATTGACAGGCGCGTTCGCGGCGGGTGACGCCATCACAAATGCCGTCACGCCGCTACTAGCCCATTCCGGGCCGTAGAATTTGTGCCGTTTGGGGGGGCCCTGACGCCAGAGTGATCCACACCATTTTTGGCGCTGAGTTCCAGCAATTGCACCGATATGGGAGAATCCCGCGCTCGTTCACCCCGTTGGCCCAGGACAGTATTCCTGCCTCTAGTCTTTAGTTCACCTATCTCCCTGGCCGCCTCCCTTTTCCTGAGCTGGTGCAGCAACATTCTGCTTGCCTTTTCCCCGTACTCATAAATCGCCCCCCTTGCCTTCCTCAACTGTTCTACTGGTTTCCCTGTGGTCAACAGCCCAAACTCCGCCTGTGACCTCCGCTGCTCCCTCAGTAGCCCTGCATCCGGGGTCTCCGAGTATCTCCTGTCCACCTGGAGTATCTCCTCCACTAATCTTTCCCTCTCAGCCCTTTCCACCTTTTCTCTGTGGGCCTGTATTGAGATTAATTCCTCTCTGACCACTGCCTTCAGATCTTCCCAAACTGTCGCTGTGGAGACCTCCCCCGTATCATTTGATTCCAGGTAGTTCTGGATGGACTTGTTAACCCGCCTACAGATCGCTTCGTCCACTAGCAACCCCACGTCCAGTCTCCACAGTGGGCATTGCCCTCTCTCCACACTAACCCGTAGATCCACCCAATGCGGGGCATGATCCAACACTGCGATTGCCGAGTACTCAGAATGCACCACCTCCGGTATTAGCGCCCTGCTCAGAACAAAAGTCGATGCGAGAGTATACCTTGTGGACATGTGAGAAAAAGGAAAACTTTTTCGCCCTTGGCCGTGCAAACCTCCATGGGTCTACTCCCCCCCCATCCTGTTCCATTAACCCCTTCAATTCCTTTGCCGCAGTCGACCTCCTCCCTGTCCTGGATTTTGACCAGTCCAATTCCGGATCAATGGCTGTTAAAGTCTCCTCCCATGAACAAGTTATGAGACTCTAAGTCTGGGATCTTACCTCACACCTGCCTCATAAATTCTACATTGTCCCAATCTGGTACATATATGTCCACAAGTACCACTCGCACCCCCTCCAGCTTCCCACGCACCATTATGTACCTATCCCCCCTTGTCTGACACGATTCTCCCTGCCTCGAATGCCACTCGTTTGCTGATCAAGATCGCTAGCCCCCTGGTCTTTGAGTCCAGCCCTGAGTGGAATACTTGGCCAACCCACCCTTTTCTCAATCTCGTCTGGTCTGTAACCTTTAGGTGTGTCTCTTGTAGCATTTCCACGTCCACCTTCAGCCCCCTCAAATGTGCAAACACTCAAGCCCTCTTGACCGGCCCATTCAGCCCTCTGACGTTCCATGTAATCAGCCAGGTCGGGGGGGCTTCCAGCATACACACAACCCCCCCCCCCCCCCCCCCCCCCCCCGCCAACAAGCCATCACCCTTTTTAGGCCAGCCTATAGCTCATGCCCTCCGCCTCCTCGAGCCCCCCCTCAGACAGTCGCTGTCCCCGACCTCCCATTTGTCCCCTAGTAACAGTTCCTCCCCTGTCTGCAAAGCAGCTCCCCCGCTCCCCCACGTCCGCAGGAACAACACTAGAAACCCAACCTCCGAAGTCAAGCTCCAGCTTAACACTGCTCACCCCCCACTGCGCTTCCGAGAGTCAGCTGACCCATGCTGGCTTGATCGCGTCCGCCCCTGGCACCAAACAGTCTGTCACCCCATTGTTCCCTCCCCTCTCCCCCCACATGGATAAACATTTTAAAAGCATCATATTGCCCAGTAAACAAACATCAGAAAAAACAGTGAAGAAACAGCCACTTTAGAAAAATAATCACCCAAAAAGCAGAACCAACCCCAAAGTCCACCCCTTCTCTAACCAGCTCCCTGCAAGACAAAGTTACCTTTAGCCATCCAAACAGCCCCTTATTCCACATAACACTACTTATATTTATACAGCCCAGCACAACAAGTCACTGCTACAGTACTTCTGCAAGGCTTCAGTGTCTTTTAATTCGCCTCCAACCTCTTTTCTTTAATAAAAGTTCATGCTTCATCTGCTGTTGCAAAGTAGAAGTCCCATTCCTCATGTGTGACCCACAGACTGGCTGGGTACAGCATCCCAAACTTCACCCTTTCTTAAAGAGGGTTGTTTTTGCCTGATTAAACCCAGCTCACCTCTTGGCCAGATCCGCGCCCAGGTCCTGATAAATGCGCAACTCACAATTCTCCCACTTGCTGCTCCGTTCCTTCTTGGCCCACCGCAGAACGTATTCCTTGTCCAGGAAACGGTGAAAGCCTACCACCATGGCCCTCGGCGGCTCATTCGCTCAGGGATACTTTGCGAGTGCACTGTGTGCTCTATCCACTTCCAGGGGCCGAGGGAACGCCTCAGCCCCCATCAACTTCTCCAGCATGTCCGTCACATGTCCTCGCATCTGACCTCTCACTGCCTTCGGGAAGGCCGACAATTCTAAGATTCTGCCTCCTGGACCTGTTCTCCAGGTCTTCTAGCTTCGCCTGCATTCTTTTCTGGCGGTCGTTCATCATCTCCACCTTGGTCTCCAGCACAGTTATGTACTCCTCGTGCTCGGAAACCTTTATCTCCACCTCCTGGATCGCTCTCCCGTGGGTCTCTTGATTCTGCACAACTTGATCAATCGAAGCCTTAATCGGGTCCAGTGTGTCCTTCTTCAGCTTGGCGAAGCAATCCTTGATAAACTTCACCAGCTGCTCCGTCGACCATTGTGTCATCTTCCCGCGGCTCTTGCTGTCCGCCATGCTTTCCCGCGTTACCAGCTCTGCTCGCATCTTCCTTTAGGACTTTGTCTTCTCACACGGCCGCTTCTGGTCCAATTCTCCATACACCGGAGGGGGATTTCTCCGATTTATCCCATAAAATCCTGAAAGAACCAGGGGAAAAAACAGTTCCTGGCCTCTATGTGGCACATGCCCCTGGCTGAGGGGTTGGCTCCTGGGAAACAGGGGTTATCTGCTGCGGTTGTGGCTGATGACACCTATCCGGAGGCCACAGACCCACACGGAAACCTGCTACAATGACATCCATGACGCAACCAGAGACGTGATTGGACGATGCCTCAGCCTCCTGAAGATGCAGTTTAGGTGCCTGGATCCATGGCATGGGCCCTTCTGGTGTTCGCCATCCCACCCCCAACCACAACCATAAGCGCAGAGCAGCGATGATGAGGACACGGACAGGAGCCCTCAATCCGCATCCCGTGACACCCAAGAGCTCGGGTCCGGGAAGACACAGACTTTCTGTCACAACTTTCTCCAACGCCCTCCACCATCCCACAGACATTCACCTTGGTTGAGCACTTTAGTGAAGAGGCTCCTGGGGCACTATATGGTGTGCACCACACACATGCTGAGATACTTCAGATGGAGGTAGGAACCCCAGAGGGGGCTGAAGGCCGGAGGGTGGACAACCCGATGGACGAGCTTCAGGTTTCTGGAATGGACGGTCCCATGGAGGAAGTGAGTCGCGGTTCCCCATGGCACGTTTGTCACCGCCCCCCCCCCCCCCCCCCCCCCACCACCACCAGTCCCACCCTTTCACCCACCCCCATATCCACACCCGCAACACCACTCCCAAACCCCTCTCTCCACCACCACCTCCTCCCCACACACACACCCTCCCCCACACACGTCCACCACCCCACACCTCCCTGGCCTCGGATGCAATCATACGTCTTGCCTTGTGCCTTGCTGAAGCTGCTGGTAATCACACCAATCCATCGATTGTGGAGACGCAGACACAGAGCCAGGGACTACATGAGGGGTTTTCAGCGAGCAGCCAGCACCTACAGGTATAGTTGGAAGAGTCCAACCACGTGCAGGAGCAGCAGGTGGTGCCGACCATGCATGCCACCCAGGCCAACAATTGGAACGTATTGACGCCGCTGTCGAGGTGATGGAGATTAGCGATTTGGTGTCAACTCGGTGGCCGCTGTGGTTTTAGTGTGGAACTTATTCTCTGCCCAATCACCTTTCGCAATTTCGGCATCAGCCAACGAAGAATCCCGCCCTTAGTCTCAGAGAATCCAGCCCCTGTTCTTTAAAGATCACCCATTGCTCCATTACTATTTTTCCTGATGGTCTTTAGTTCCATTTTAACATGGCTAGATCCATTCTCATTCCATTGAAATTAGCCCCCTTTCAATTCGAACAATCTACTTAATATGGCAGAAGAACAAAGAACAGTCTAAAGCTTTTGACATTATGATCTCTCTTCCCTACGTGTTCACAGATACTTCATCCATCTTGGGCTAGATACTCCGCCGACGGGATGCTCCATTTTGCCAGCAGCCCGGGGGTTTCCCGACAGAGGCAATACTATGATCGGCACGCAATTAAGTTCAACCACTGGCAAAAGATGACACCATCAGACTGAGAAATCCAGAAGGAGGATGGTCTGCTCCAGCCACAGTCCTTAGGCAAGTGACACCGCAGTCTTACATCGTAAAGTCTGCAGAGGAAGTGCTTTTTTGACATAATCAGCGAGACCTACTGAAGATTTAACTTCAAACACCAGTTTATCCTACATTGAATCTGAATGAGTCAATTATTCGACAGAACTTACTTCACAACAGGACGACAGACGACATTCACAAAGGCATTAAAACATTGACAGCACCACTGCAACAGTTGAGAAGATCCAAGAGAAGAAGGAAACCAAACCGACTAAATTTATAAAGAATGGACTCATAAATATTAATTGGCTTTGTATAAGTAACAATATCCACAACTTGAACAGATATACACATCATAATTTATCTACCTATTTTGTACAATTTTCTTTAAAACAGTACAGAAAATATGTGAAAGAAAAAAGAGGGATGTAGTGATCTGCAGATCTGTATGTCCACACGGGGTTAATGTATAGACATAACAGATAAGTAATCACTAAATGGCAGCAGTAGAGATGGGTATAAAAAGACAGACTCAAGCCAAGATCTGTCTCTTCGTGTGGATAGTGACCAGAGACCTGAGGTAGAGAGAGACAGCTCAGTGTGTAAGTGTTGTTAATCATAGTTAATTCTTATTCAATCTTGTTTATTTAACATCTAGTATAAATGTTGGAGAGAGAACAAGCTTACAGTTTATTTGTTAAAGCTACTCAATAAAGTATTTGCTCTAATTGGAAGACTATGAGTGTTAACCAACATCGAGTTAAAGATCATCCTGGCAAGAAGCAAATTAACATATACTGCACAAAGTAATACAGCATTATGGGCTAACTTCACCTGCAGGGACGAAGAGAGGGCATCGTAATCCACACACTTCATGCATCGTTGGGTGAGGGTGGGGGGCAATGGCAGAGGCCAGGGATGGGCAACGCTGCTGCGCATGGCCACAGGCTACGCATAGCTGTGCAGGTGGGTGCCAGGGTGTGCTGGGGCACAGTCACGGTATTGTGCTGGGGGGGGGGGTGCGGTGCCAACCATAGGGCCGGATGTCGGGGAGGGTGAAGGGGTAGCAGGCGGGACTGGTGCCAGGGGGCCAATGTCAACTCATCTATATGGCCTGGTGGAAGTTGTTTAGCTTCTTACAACACTGGGTGACGGGCTGCCTGGTTACAATTCCTGAGCTGACAGCCACTGCCTCTGCCTCCCAGGCAGCAGCGGCTGCCTGTGGCTGACCCTCCAAACGTCCTCTGGGGAACAGGGTATCCTGCCTGGAGTCCACCACATCGAGCACCGAAATGTGGGGCTTCTCTGTACAGTGGCATGGCTGCGTGCTGTCTAGGGTTTGCTATGTGGGATCGATTTTGGAGCTGCCCCCCCTCATTAGCAGGGAGTTGCCGAGCATGGTCCAGATGAATCAGTTGGCAGGACAGTAATTTCCATGTGAAGCCTGGAGGCATCATTAAGTGTCCTAATTAACGTTAGATATGGGTGACAGGCTCACCGGGTCGGCTGTCGAGGAACACCCAGCAGTTTCCACTCGCCACCACTTTTTAAAACGTTACCGTTAGATCATGCTTGTTGTTAAAGATATCTTGATATAACTTGCTTTGAAACCTTAAAAGCTGACATCCTGAGCATTGAATATGAGAGTCTGTATGAATAGATCAGTTGACCTCTCTTATACAATGACCACCTGCTTGTTTTGTGAAGTCTTGATTAATAAGGGGATCAGAGGTTATGGGGAGAAGGCAGGAGAATGGGGATGGTGAACATATCAGCCTTGATTGAATGGCGGAGCAAACCCGATGGCCGAATGGCTTCATTCTGTTCACATGGGTTATGGTCTAAGTTCTAAATTAAACTGGGAATTATCGAGTCAAGAAAAATAGACTTTTTTCAAAATACCATATGAAATAAGAGAAAAAGTTCCCAATTAACATAGACAAAATAATTTAAACAGAGCTCATATTCAAACTACAAGTGTATGAACAGAACAATGTGGTTTAACTGCAAGTCAACAATTGTTCCGATAAATTTAAAGATAAGTGCTACTTGGTTAAGCCCATCAATATGGCCTTCCTATTTTTGGAGAGATTACTTCGTCCAGTTTCTAAATCTACCTCCACTCCACCACGTAATCTTCCCTGTATCTTGACAGCCAGAATCCTAGCTATATTTATAGTACAATAAGCTACAACTCTGTCACCAATCTCTTCTGTGTTCTATGGAGTCTGCAATAAAAGTAAAATACAGCAAATTCTGGAAATCTTAAATAAAAATAGTGCTGGAAGAACTCAGCAGATCTGGCAGCATCCGTGGACTGAGAGACACAGCCCAAAGGGTGGAGTGCCACCAGAAATTGCATGGAAAAGGGTCAGGAGAAGGCACCATTACCCAGCAGGTGGAGGGTAGAGGCAGTGATCATGCCACCTGGACAAGAAGCTTCCAGGGACTCTATCTGTGACATGATCGGCCATGAAATTTATTTTTCATTCATTCATGGGATGTGGGTGTTGCAGGCTGGGCCAGCATTTAGTGCCCATCCCTAAAGGAGGGCATTTATGAGTCAACCACATTGCCGTGGATCTGGACTCACATCAGGAGCCCAGACCAGGTAAGGTTGGCAGATTTCCTTCCCTAAAGGACATTAGTGAACCAAATGGGTTTTTTGGACAACCGACAATGATTTCACGGTCACCTTTAAACTTTTAATTCCAGATTTTTATTGGATTCAAATTTCACCATATGCCATGACAGGATTTGAACCTGGGTCCCTAGAGCATGACTTTGGGTCAGTAGTCCAGCGACAATACCACTACACCACAGTCTCCCCTATTGCCTCCAGCTGTTTAGCTGGCTGCTTATGCCAGTAGCTTTGAAGGAGACCGTGGCCTTGAACCTTTATACCTCAGGTTCTTTCAAGGGGTCAGTGAAAGATCTTAGTGGAGTCTCGCAATCCGCTGCTCATAGCTGCATCAAGCGGTTCACAGATGGACTGTTCAGACGTGTCAGCACTTTCATTAACTTCAGGACAAACGACGCCAGCCAGGCAGCGCAAGTCAGAAGCCCTATTGCAATTACAGGATTTCCCTGAACTCAGGGAGCCATTGACTGCACACATGTACCCATAAGGTTGCCAGTGTGGGAGTTGGCTGCTTCTGTCAACAGAAAGGGCATCCATTCTCTAAACGTTCAGATAGTGTGTGACTTCAAGAGTCAGATTCGGCAGGTCTGTGCCAGGTATCCTGGAAGCTGCCATGTTGATGACATCCTGCATCACACCCAATACTTTGGAGCTTTTTATGGCTCCAGCTCACTTGGATGGTTGGCTCCTGGGGGACAAAGTCTATCCACTGAAATGTTGACTAATGAAGCCTCTGAAACACCCATAGAATTGCAGTTGGGGAAAGCTACAACCACAGTCATGCTTCCACAAGGGTAATAATTGAAAGGACCATAGGATTACACAAGGTGAGGTTTCACTGCCTTGACCAGTTAGGAGGTCCACTTTGATGTTCTCTGGGGCATATTTCCCTTATCGTTGTCTGTCGCGCCCTGCATAATCTGTCTCTCTCAAGGGGGGCACCCATTGGAGGATGCAGACAGCGATGGTGTTCCAGAGGCCACGAGGATGGTTGAGGTCTGAGGAGGAGCCTGAAGAACCCCAGGGTGAGGAGCAAAATCCTGATGTGAGGATGCTTCTGGGAGGCAGGGAGACCAGGAAGGCCATGATCCAGACGACTTTCAGTTAGAAATCTAAAGCAAGGAGTCAAGGAGATGATAAGGGAAATGTCACCTTACTGATCAGTGCTAATAAGGCACCCCTGTCACCCTCCACCCTTGTCCCGACCTCTGAAATAAACTTTGCAGCCTCTTATGTGTGACACACGATTCCCAGGCCTCTTTTCTAACATTTGCAAGAAGTACACTAAGGATTGCAGATTATCTCACTTATTAAAATAAAGTGTGAGATTTACATGCACCGTTATATATGTGCCACTGAAAAATTATTAACCTGCGAGACCAATTATATGATCGTTGTGGCTTACATTTCAACTTACGAGTGATAATTCTTGTTGTTTTCCCCTCGTCGGCAGCTGGGTTAGAGGCAGGCTGCAGCCCCATTGGCGTTAATAACTTTTGCAGCCTATGCAGGCCCCATCACCATAGGCTAGGCACTCCGCAGTCATTGTGGTCTCCTCAGATGTAACGGTGACTGGCAGAGGGGTGGAGGAGTGCTGTCATCATCAGCCCTGAGAGATGCAAGCTGCAGATCATCCACTAAGATGAGGTAGGTTTGACCCTCCCTGTTCACCAGAGATAGACGGGCCACTAGCAAAGTCACTAAGTGCCTCATCCATGCCTCACATTGGCAGTGACCAGCTAAGGTCACAGCCAGTTTGTAGGCTTGCAGATTCATCCCCAGAAACCCCTGACTCTGTTCCTGGAGCTGCCTCTTCATGAGAGACACCACTCTCTCTCTGGAGGAGGCTGTGCATTCAGAGCTCTGGGCCAACGTAGTGCTCACACTCTACAAGGACTCATCCAACACTGAAACCATAGCATGCAGGCCTTCAGGGACCTCTGCCAGATATCGCTGCGCATCCTTCAGGACATCAAGCATCTGCGCCTGATAGATGACTCCAGAAGCTCATCATCTGCCGTGGGCTCAACATCGTCCTGGTACCCTGCAATTCCCCGAATGCCAGCACACTGGGGCTTCTCAGCTCCTCAGACAGAGATAGATAGGTTCTTGATTAATAAGAGGATCAGGGGTTATGAGGAGAAGGCAGGAGAATGGGGATGAGAAAATATCAGCCATGATTGAATGGTGAAGCAGACTCGATGGGCCGAGAAGCCTAATTCTGCTCCTATGTCTTATGGTCCTATTATGGTCTTATGAAGTGCCTTCAAAACTGTGCGCTACCATCTGCCCCAATACAAATATGTCCACTGACGTGCCTGTATTTGCGCTGGTACAGAGGAATAGTGTGATGTGGGTGCATCTGGCAAGTGGTCAATCTTGGAGGTCAAGGAGAGGGCGTTTGGGGTGCTTCTGCAGTTGTGATGATGTTCCATCTGAGGAAAGATGTTAGTATCGAACAGCATTATGAAGTCAGAGTGTACACAGTCTGGATATCTCTCAGAAATACTGTTGGCTGAACAAATTTGTTCCGAATGGACGAGCAACAGTGACAAATTAATTTCACACGTCAGACTTACAACCAGTTAGTTCCTACTTCTCTTATACCCTCCCCAATCTCTTCCTTGTTCACATGACTCTTAGCCTCATCTGAAACACCTGCCTCTCCGCGACCAGAGTACCTGGCTCTAGGTTTGAAGGCCATCTCCAATGCTTGCTCCAGTGTCTGACTTAAGAGAAGTAGCTTTTGAACCCTACCACCCATCCGTCCTCATTCCTGTGCATTGTGACTCTTTTCTCCTGTAAAGATAAAAAGTACTTTCAAAAGTCCCCCTATTGAGCCTGTCTCAGTTTCATGCTGGCCAGCAGTTAATTGGGCAGCCAGCGTAAAATTGATGATGGGAACCAATCATAGCCGGGAGCAAATTTCACATGTGCTTCTGCTGCTGCTGATTGGACTTCCCGGACGAGCTTTCAGGCCATTAGCTCGGTTTCTTTCTTCACAGATGCTGCTAGATCTGCTGAGTTTTCCCAGCATTTTCTATTTTTGTGTGCTAAGGAATCTGATTGCTCAAACCAGCTGAAAGGCTCATCAAAGGTTTGTCCTTTGTCCCTCTGGCTCAATGATTTACATCTGAGACTTAAATCCAATTTTAACTCCTTATGGGAATTGGCAAGTGGCAAACTGGCCTGGACTTGGCAGCATGCACCTCCAGGAAATATTAACTCCCAGACCTCATCTGCACGCTCGCCTCTCCTCTCAACTGGTCACTTTCCCACCAAAACCGGAGAAAAATGATAGCTGGCAAGAGAACCATATCAAGTGGCATGAAGCCACCAGGGTGGTTGGGGGGGGGGGGGGGGGGGGGGGGGGGGGGGGGGCAGCCACTAAGAATGCATTGCAGTAAAGAAATAAATAAGTCACATGAGATAATGATTTTTTTAAAAATGTTCATGGGATATAAACATCGCTAGCAAGGCCTGTATTTTTATCACCCATCCTCAATTGTCCCTAATGATCCGCCTTCTTGAACCAATGTGGTCGATGTGGTACAGGTCCAACCACGGTCTTGACAGGGAGGTTGTTGCAGAGTTTTGACGAACGACAGCGAAGGAAGGATCAAATTACAGCTAGGCTGCCCACGTTACCATCACTAACACTTAGAAGTTAACAGTATTAAGCTACTGTTTTAGAATTCAATTTTGTTCTCTCCAGTCCAACATATGTCCTCAGAGCTGAGGGATATCTGCAGTTCCATAAACTCAAAAGTTGGGGGAAAGATAATAAAACTCCCTTCTTTGAACAAAGCAATTCTTAGTTGTGAGATCCATTGGTGAACGTTGAATCAATCAAAGCTTTAAGATGTGCTTTGTTGGAGTCTGAAATCAAATGGCTTTCAACGTGAGTGCGGAGGTAATAGACACTCTGTAATAGATACCCCATTTAATAATTACGATGAATTGAATTTGTAATCCAATGTTACCCAAATAACCTTTCTGAAAATTAGGGTTGGTATATTTCAGTCAAAATGTTTCTATTCGCATTGGTTTGTGTACAAACCCCATTACAACACCTACTTTTCTGCTGGGAATGAACAGCGGTATGTGGGCAATGAATTGTATAAGTGGACATGGGCAAGTTTATCATGGGGTCATCCATTGTTTTTAATGAGCATGGTGATGCAAATCTTGTCTACTGTCTGAACTTTGTGATATCCAGAGGATAAATTGATCAAATCACAGAAAGGATTGTGGAGAGATTGTGGTACATGGTTAACCCATGCCCATTAACTGCACTGCAGACAGGATGTTAATTGTGTTGTCCACTCTTTAAAATGATTGTTGTATGCAGCCTGGGGTACCATACTATTTATTAGCTGCAGCATCAGCAGGGGACCTGGTATCCTGATATCTTGAGTGACTACCCTACTTAAAGACAGCCTGCACCTCTTAAAGGGGATATGCGTTGTATCTGGAAGGATAGTTGACAAGTTTTTTAAAAGCGACCTGGACCAAGATACTTTGTGGAATGGCTAAACATATGAAAAAACTTTCATTAAAGTCTCTGACAACGCAACTGGAGATCTAGGTGAAAGAGGTGGAAATAAAAGAGGGACATCCTGGGCGCGATCCTCCACAACGGCCGACGCCGGAGTGAAACCCGGAGTGTTTCTCTCCGGCGTCGGAGGCCGCTCCTCCCCCCCTATCTCCCCCCCCCCCCCCCCAACCAGGGGTCTAGGAGCGGCGTTGCCCGTGGTGCTCGATCCTCTCTCCGCCCCCCACAGGCCCCACACTTACCTGTCGCGCACTGTTCACGCCGGCAGCGACCAGGTGTGGTTGACGCCGGCGTGAACAGGTCGGGGTCATCAGGCCGCTCGGCCCATCCTGGCCAGAGAATCGCCGGTCGCTGTGAAAAACGGCGAGCGGCGATTTTCCGAGCGGCGTGTCGCAAAACGCAACACGCCATTTTGGGGTGGTAGGAGCATCGCGGGGGGTGCCAGAGCTGCCCTCCCGCGATTCTTCCACCCGGCGTGGGGAGTGGAGAATTGCGCCCTCTCTATCTGCTGGGGATGGAGGCGGGGGGTTCAAGGAGGGGCAAGAGGTTTGTAATAACTTGAAAGACTGGTGACCACCAAGTAGATTAACAAATTAGTAGTTTATCAAGGCAATAAAGATATTTACAGAATGAGATAAAGGCTATTGTACTCCACAACTCCAAACTCCTGACTAACAGTAAAACCCATGCTTTGCTCCAGGACTCGCACGCTTTAGCCCGATTGGCCCTATGAGTCACATGACCCTCCAAGAACTTAGCCCCTTAAAGGGGCGGGCTACCATAACCCTCCCCCTTTAAGCCCATGATTAACATATTATAACAACAATGGAACTATTTACAATATTAGATAACAAATGGATCTCAGCACAGTGCCTTTTAAGGTAAGTCGGTCCGGGGAATTCCTGATCCTTTGGGAGCGTCATAATTCATGAGCAGTTGCTCATGAGGTAACTTTGGTTTGAACCATTGACTTCCTAAGATGTGTCCGGGCAGATAATTTCCCCAGTTCCCCCTGGAACATTACTGGGCCTCTGCCTCAGGGTGGGTTGCTGCAGCATTACCTCCATCCATACCAATATCACTGACAGGCATATTGGCGTCAGGCTGCCCCACAGTACGGTGTGCGGTCTCCCCTTTTCAAATGTTTCAACTCTTGCTCCCACTTGAATTAGTCCCCTTCAAGGATACCTTATCCTCCCCATAAACCTCCCACAGATCGCCAACACCACCCCCTTCTCCATTTCCCCTGCCGTCAACACCTCTTCCAACAACATGGCGCCGGCACTATCGGGAAGCTCTGAACCTCCTTCCTGGCAAAGTCCCGGAGCTGCAGGTACCTAAATACTTCCCCCGCCCCAGTCTATATTTCTCCTTCAACTCCTCAAGCCTCGCAAAACGACCTCCCCAGGAACAGGTCTTTTAATATCCTGACTCCCCTCTCCTCCCATCTCCGAGACCTCCCATCCAGCTTCCCTGGCTCAAACCTATGGATCCCCTTAATCGGCATCTCTCTTGATCCCGCTCACACCTTAAATTGCTGCCTCAACTGCCTCCAAATCTTCAGCATTGCCATCACCACTGGACTCCCAGAATATTTACCCGGGGCCATCGGGAGCGGTGCTGTTGCCAACGCCCTCAGCCCTGACCCTCTACATTGACTCTCCTCCATTCTAACCTACTGGGACCCCCCTCCCCCCAACCCAACTCCTCACCTTTTCGGCATTCGCACACAATAATTGTACAATTAATTTGTGAGGGCCGGGCCACCCCCGCCCCCCTAGATAAACAAGGTAATCAACTTCACCTCCTTGAAAAACGCCTTCGGCAAAAGAAATCGGCAGGCACTGAAACACAAACAAAAAATGTGGCTGGGCTGGATTGTTCGATTCTGGGGCTATGTCCCCATGCCGGCGTAGCAACGAATGGCGTAAAACAGCCACTGATTCCCCGTTTTGCTGGGGACTAGCATGCCGGCAGCATAGAGCATCCGGCTCTAGCTGCCGATACAGCCTGGAGAATTGTCAGGTCCACGCATGCATATGGGGGTGGCCTTCAGTGCTGCATGGCGGAGGCCGCTCGCAGACCCTGCCTGGGAAATAGTGCCCCCCCCTTTGGCTGGATCATGTGCACCGAACCACCCCCCCCCCCCCCCACCCCCCACAGTGTCCGCAGCCTCTAATAAATTTCCCCCCTGCCCGTGGATCGACCCTCCTCCAACTGTGGCGGCACTGGACTGAGTCCGCAGTCGCCGAGCTGAGTTCCTGACGGATGAGACCACACACTACCACGCCATCGGGAACTCGACTGGTCAGGGACGGAGCATTGGGAGGAGGGCCTCAGGCAACATCCTGAGGCCGTGGATATGTGGCATGGTGTACTCTGTGAGTATGCCGTTTTAGAGGGAGTGGAGCATCGCGAAAGCTGCACCGCCCTCGATTTGGTCAGGAACTGTGATTCTCTGGCCGATCGCCGAACACGATCGGCGTCAGCGACCATGGAATCCCCAGCCCCCAATGCTCCACCCCCACCGCACTATTCCCTTCCACACCCCTGTGCTCCTCAGCGCAATGGCCAAAGGCTCTATTGCTAGCGTAAATATCAGGAGAACATAGGACACCCATACCCGGTCCCTCGGTGCAGAGCAAAGTACCCCAAACTCAGATTGATTGTGTGGACATTAGCCCTTGGCCCGTGAATCTTGGCCCAACCTCTCTAGCATCGCAATTAAATACCCCCACTCGACCCGATCACATGCCTTTTCTGCGTCCAGCACAACCACCAACTCTATCTCCCTTCCCTCAGCTGGCATCACAACTATATTTCGCACCCTCCTAATATTCGAGAATAGCTGCCTCCCATTCTTGAACCCCGTCAATTCAGAACCTTCGCCAATACCTGTACGGCCCACACACTGTATGGCCCTCACTCTGTACGGCCCACACTCTGTACGGCCCACCCGGATCCTATCCCTCTTCGGCAACAAGAAAATTGAAGCCTGCCCCAAAGTCAGTGGCTGCACCTCCCTCCCTATCGCCTCCTCAAACATTCCTCCCACCATCGGAGCCAACATGTCCTCAAATTTCTTATAATACTCTGCTGGGTGCCCATCTGACCCTGCTACCTACCCCGACTACATCCTCCCAATTGTCTCCTTTATCTCCTGTTCCCCTACCGACCTCTCCAGTGTAGCCATATCTTCCTCCACCAACCTCAGGTACTCCAGACTGTCCAGGAACGCCCACATTCCCCAGTCCTCCCCCGGTGGCTCCGACCTATACAACCTCTCGTAAAACTCCTCAAACATCTTATTAATCTGGTCCGGGGCCACCACCAATTTCCCTGCCCTACCCCAGACCTGGACAATTTCCCTCGCCGCCACCTCCCTCCGAAGCATGCCTTCTCCCGATATTCATAAACTGCTACCCTCGCCCGCTTCAATTGGCGCACCACCTTCCCCGTGGACAACCGATTAAAACTAGCTGCAGCTTCCTCTGTCTATCTAAAAGAGCTCGATCTGCATCCCCTGCGAACCTACTGTCCACCTCCAACATCTCATCTATCAACCTTTGCCGCTCCACCCTTTCCCCTTTATCCACCTTAGCCTTAAACGTTATCACCTCCCCCCTCACCACTGCCTTCAGGGCCTCTCATACCACAGCCTGCGATACTTTCCCCGTGCAGTTAAAGCCCACATACTCCTCAATCACCCTGCCGATCTTCTCACAAAAACTTTGGTCCCCCAGCAACCCCACGTCCAATCTCCACCCAAGCGTCTATACTGTCCCCTTCTCCAAGACCAGGTCCACTCAATGTGGCGTGTGATCTGAAATTGCTATTGCTGAATATTCCGACCCCTTGACCCTGGCCAACAGCGCCTTTCCTACTACAAAAAAATCTATCCTTGAATAAACCTTGTGACCGAGGAGAAAACAAAGGGCGCGATTCTCCGCACTCACGATGGGGTGTAGAATAGCGGGCGGTGCAAGTTTTTACGGCGACGCTGGTCCGACGCCCTCCCGCTATTCTCCAAACCCCGCACAATCACCGAGTCGCCATTCCCGCCAAATGCCTCTATTACGCCCCCGACACGACCAGAATCGCTACTAATTGCCCCCCCCCGCTATTCACCGGCCCGAATGGGCCGAAGTCCCGACTTAATCGCGCACTGTTTACACGGCGTGAAACACACCTGCTTTTTAAGTTTGTCAACCAGTCGTGCTGGCTGACGACTGCTTCCAGGAGGTTAGCGCACCGCTCAGCGCACCGCTCAGCGCACCGCTCGAGTCTGGCCACAACGGGGAAGGCATCCCTGAGAACGGGAGGGGAGGCCCCAGAGCGGGGGAGAGTGGGGGAGACGGAGGGGGGAGTGGGGGAGACGGAGGGGGGAGTGGAGGAGACAGAGTGGGGGGGATGGAGGGGGGGAGTGGGGGAGATGGAGGGGGCAGTGGGGGAGACGGAGGGGGGAGTGGGGGAGATGGAGGGGGAAGTGGGGGAGATGGAGGGGGAGTGGGGGAGACGGAGGGGGGGAGTGGGGGAGACGGAGGGGGGAGTGGGGGAGATGGAGGGGGAGATGGAGGGGGGGGAGTGGGAGTGGGGGGGGGTTAGGTAGAGAGTGAGCGAGTGAGCTGTCCAACCCCGTAACAAAATGTCTGCCAGCATGCCATGGTGTGCCGGTCACAAGGACAAGGCCGCTGTTTTCCGTGTGGCTTACAGACACAGGCCACTGACGCACCCGTGAGGAGGACATAGTTTACTGGCCGTTGGATGCAGAAAGTGACCAGGGGTTAGGCTGACCGCGTGTCAGCAGCGCGACCAGGCCACCGGAACACACAGGTATCCCGTGGCTGGCGGCTGCCGAGTTGTCGACTAACCTCCGTCTAACATGTCCCGTTTCTCTGCCCCCACCACCCTTCTGTAGGTTAGCACGATGCATGGGAACAGAACGGCGATGTTCTGCGCAGTGGTTGGGGCCGCTGTACTGCATTTGGCGATGCAGCAGCATCCACACCCACAACCCGCAGTGGATGCAGGGCCAGCTGCAGCAGCAGAGGGAAGGGCCGAGGAGTTGCCAGTCGTCGAGCAGCATGGGGGGGAGGAGGAGGAGGGGGAGGAGGAGAGAGTGAGGGTGCAGCCACGGCACCAGAGGTGACGACCAAGGCCGCGGGTGTACCGTGTCCGGGTCTCTTTCCTAACAATGCCGGACATCACCTGCAGG
Organism: Scyliorhinus canicula; assembly: GCF_902713615.1. Taxonomy (NCBI): domain Eukaryota; kingdom Metazoa; phylum Chordata; class Chondrichthyes; order Carcharhiniformes; family Scyliorhinidae; genus Scyliorhinus; species Scyliorhinus canicula. The sequence continues at coordinate 177,923,390 of NC_052146.1, forward strand.
AGGAGACTCCGGCTGAGTCGGCGGACGGTGCTACATATCTGTCACCTCGTGGCGCACCTCGCCCCACGTGGAATGGGGGGAGGACACGCGATCCCGGTTGCCATCAAGGTGACGGTCGCTCTTAACTTCTATGCTACCGGCTCCTTCCAGTCTCCGAGCGGGGGTCTAGGACAACTCATCGCCGCCGACTCATCGCCGCTGACTCATCGCCGCTGACTCATCGCCAGCCCAACTCATCGCCAGCCCAACTCATCGCCAGCCCAACTCATCGCCAACCCAACTCATCGCCAGCCCAACTCATCGCCAGCCTAACTCATCGCCAGCCCAACTCATCGCCAGCCCAACTAAAAATTGAAATTCATGGTAATTCATGGTAAAAGCTGTCGGCGGCGGGTAACTTTTGAACGGCCCGCAGCCTGCAGCCAGACAGTTTTTAAGGGTGGGCCCGTCGTGCTAGGAAATCTCCCGACTCTGAGCACCAACCTGGGGATAAAGATCCAGGCCTTGGAAACCCGACTAAAGAAATAACAACCACCTGAAAGATTCACGAATTATCTTGAGAGGGAGAGGTCAACAAAAAGGTCTTATTTCTAATCCAGTTTGCATCAGTACAATGCTGCTTTTCATTTTTTTAAATGACTGTGGGAAAACTTACAAGGCATCTCTCAACTTATTTTTAAAGCACTTGACGTTTCTAGGTGTGGTTAGCATTAATGTTTAAGACCTTGTGCACAAGGATAAATAGATACTTAAGGAGACTCTTGACGGTTCGAATATTGCACTGGACTCAAATATTGCACAACGGTTTTCTTCTCCAGTTAGTGGAGTGAGCTAAAACAGGACAAACAAAAAAGAATGATTTTGAACGTAAAAGCAGTGTTGGTGCCGCCGACAGCTTTTACCATGAATTAAATTTGAAATACCACCGGTCTGAACTGTGATATAACTTGGTTCGCCGGCCGGTCTATCTATCAAATGCTTGGTGCGGGCCGTTCAAAAGTTACCCGCCGCCGACAGCTTTTACCATGAATTACCATGAATTACAATTTTTAGTTGGGCTGGCGATGAGTTGGGCTGGCGATGAGTTGGCTGGCGATGAGTTGGGCTGGCGATGAGTCAGCGGCGATGAGTCGGCGGCGATGAGTTGTCCCATTCCCCCGAGCGGGGACCTCTCCGGGATCTCCCAGTCATCGGTGCACAGGTGCATCCGGGATGTGACCGACGCCCTCTATGCCATCGCGGACCGCTACATAACCTTTCCCGAGGACCAAGCAAGTCAAGACTCACGAGCTTGTGGATTTACCAGCGTGGCCGGGATACCGAGGGTGCAGGGGGCAATCAATTGTGTTCACGTCCCCATGCGCCCGCCTGCAGGGGACAGGGACGTGTTCACAAACAGAAGGGGGACATACTCCATGAATATCCAGGTGGTATGCGACCCCCACATGAGGATCATGAATGTCTGTGCAAGGTTCCCAGGGAGTGTGCATGACTCCTACATACTGGCGCAGTCGTTCATCCCTGCGATGTTTGAGGGACGTCCCCCCCGGCTGAGGGGCTGGTTGCTAGGCGACAGGGGTTATCCGCTGAGGTCTTGGCTGATGACGCCTATACGGAGGCCTCAGACCAATGCGGAAACACGATACAACGAGGCCCATGCAGCAACCAGGGGTGTGGTGGAGCGCTGCCTTGGCCTCCTGAAGATGAGACTCAGGTGCCTGGACCGCTCCGGAGCGGCCCTGCAGTACCAGCCCGACAGGGTCGCTCGCATTGTTGTGGTCTGCTGTGCGCTGCACAACATCGCGATGCAGAGGGGAGATGGCCTGCTGCAGGAGGCGGAGGGAGAAGCCAGTGGCAGTGGTGCCAGCACAGAGGAGGAGGAGGAGGAGGAGGAGAGGGAGGAGGAGGAGGAGGAGGAGGAGGAGGGAGGAGGAGGAGAGGGAGGAGGAGGAGGAGGCTGGCGGAGTGGCAGGCGCAGCACGCAGACACGACCCAGGTGCTGGTGATGTCCAGGAGGCGGCACGACGGACCCGGCGAGGACGGCGGACACGCGACGCCTTGGTGGCAGCACGGTTCTCGCGTCGCATGTGACGTCCCCGCTGAACACCAAACCACCACCTGCATCGCTAGTCGTGCAGAGGGTCAACACACAACTGCCACCACCACAACCCCCTCCCCCCCCCCCCCCCCCCAACCCCCTCTCAGTGTACACTGCTCCACTTAGACATCACCCTTACCACTGGGTCCAGACGGTATGGCACAACATTGATGGCTGTGTCAGCGGGTGTGATCAGTGCCATGTGGAATGATGACAGCCCGCTCTGCGAAGAGCTGTGAGCTCAGAATCGTTAGAGAGAGTCTGACCCATGGCAATAGCTGAACCATCCACCTTGGTGGCCGCTGAGATCGTCACGGACACTCTATCACGTGCCCGCGTGGGCTAGCTGTGGGAGGGGGTGGGGGGAGGGGCAGGGACTGCACACCCGGCACCGAAGTTTCACCGCTCGTCAACCCCAGCGACACTCGGTCACCATCACGATTCCTGTGGCTGTGGAACAATCACACGGTATTACAAGTAAGGTGGAACAGTGCGTTTAATGTTAACAATTATTTACAGGTGCCCTAGCCCCTACAACTAAACTGTGCCCTTCACCCGTGCCAACTTACTCAGTGTCTATCTTAGTTGCCTTACGGGCCCTACCACTACGTCTAAGTGATTCCCCAGATGATACAGCAGGAGTGGAGGAGGACTGCTGCGAATCGCCCCCCTCGACTCGTTTCTCCTTGGCCAAGCGTTTCCTGGGGCGACCCGGCCTTGATGGGCCAGGCTGCTCTGCGGGCGTCTCGGGTGACATTGTGCCACCCTGCTCCGCCTGCTGCCCACCCGATGCACCAGGGATGGGACGGGGGGAGGCCAAGAATTCCGGGACGTCCCGTGATGGAGTTAATGGGATGGGCTCCGAAACCTCCTCCTCCCTCGGGGAGCCCGGTGGCCCCCGGGCCTCACTTTGGGACAGAGGTGCGAGCGGGGAGGTGCCCCGTCGTGCCGCCGACACCTGGCGATGCCAGTCCTGGAGGCCTGCAACGGTATCGACCAGGATCCGAAGGTTTGCAGACACGGAGTCCAGGGAGTTAGACATTCCCGCCAGGGACTGTGCGACCTCAACCTGTGTGTGCACGACGCCATCCAGCACATGTGTCAGGCGGTTGATGCTCTCGGCGACTGACTGCTGCGACTGGGCCATGACCTGGTGAGACTGGGCCAAGGCCTGCAGGGCGCCGGCAATGTTGTTTTGCCTCTGGCACATTGCTGCCTGTGAGAGGGCAACCCTGTCCAGGGCCGAGGATGACGCGTGCACATTAACCCCAACGCCTTGCATAACCTGACCCATTGCCTCCACCGCGGATGCCACCCGTGCGGTGTCGGCCTGGGTCTCTGCCATGGGCGGCACCACTCCCTGCTCGTGGACGCGGTTCGACTCCTTTAACAGCGTCTGCAGAGCCAGGAAGACAGCCCTCATCCCGTCATTGTTTCCCTGGGTTCCTTGAGGCATCGGCTGTGCGGGTGGGTTGTGAAACTCCAGGAACTCCGAAAACATCTGGGAGCCAGCTGCATGCTGGGCCTGGTCTGGCCTCCGCGAGTCCGGGCCCTCGGCTGCTCCGACCTCCACCTGCTGTACCTGCTCAGCTGTGATGTGCGAACCAGACTGTGACCCAGGAGCCTCATCACTAAATAGGGCCGCCGGGGTGAGTGTCTCTGGGATGGTGGATGGTGTGGGAGATAGCAGTGCCGCAAGCCCGATGTTGTCGCAATTTAGCGCCTCCTCTATGGTGTGGGGCCGCTCAGAGTCCGGAGGGTTATCGCTGGCCTTTTCCGTGGCTTGTGGTATCGCCACCCTCTGGGCGTCCTGCTCCGCAGATTGGGTTGGGGAGGATGGGACTCCCCGCTGATCGGGCACCCTCTGTCGTTCGGCCCCAGGTGAGGTGGGGGCAGATGCCTGTGTCCGTCTGCAGCCAGACAGCCCTGGTCGTTCGGCATCACGTCCTAGGGAAGAGAATGAGACGGGTTATTGAGATTTGCTCGGCAGGCCGCTGGACGGTCCCAGTGGGCAGCGTGTGAAGGGACAGAGGATGGGGGAGGTATCCCAGTGGGCAGGGTGTGTGAAGGGACAGAGGATGGGGGAGGTATCCCAGTGGGCAGGGTGTGTGAAGGGACAGAGGATGGGGGAGGTATCCCAGTGGGCAGGGTGTGTGATGGGACAGAGGATGGGGGAGGTATCCCAGTGGGCAGGGTGTGTGAAGGGACAGAGGATGGGGGAGGTATCCCAGTGGGCAGGGTGTGTGATGGGACAGTGGATGGGGGAGGTATCCCAGTGGGCAGGGTATGTGAAGGGACAGAGGATGGGGGAGGTGTCCAAGTGGGCAGGGTGTGTGAAGGGACAGAGGATGGGGGAGGGGTGGGTGTTTGTCAAGGAGGGTTGTCTCACTTGTTGCAGCTCCGCCAACCTCGCATAGCGCGACATCCCGGGTGCCAGAGCCCCCAACAAGGTCCAGTGCCCTCTGCTCAAAGGTGGTGAGGGGGTGCAGGTTGGGCGAACCCCCTCCAGTCTGGTGCCGCTCACGGTTGTTGTGAGCAGACTTGGCCTGTTGGGGGAGGGTACATAGGTAGATCATTACAATACGGCAGGTATCAGCAGTACGTTCAGATACTGGCACAGTTTGGGGGTCAAGTTGTCATAAGACGATTGCATCGCTCCACGGGGGCCAGAGCGCTAGGTCTGTGACAACTTTGTGAACCACCCTCAACTAACTCTGCCCCAATCCCCCTCCACCCCCCGTGCCAGGGGGGGAGGTGGGTGATTAAGTTAAGGGGGAGGGATGGTTGTGACCAGGGGGCACCTTCTTGGCACTTACCCTGGCAGCCCTGGTGAGGTCGTGAAGCTTTTTTCGGCACTGCTCTGCTGAGCGAGGGGTCTGCCCCACAGCACTGACGGCAGCACCCACCTCACGCCAGGCCTGGCGTACCGCGCTGGCAGGTTGGCGATGCCCTCTCCACGGGCAGATGATGCCCCTCCTCTGCTCGACAGCATCGAGCAGCGTATCCACATCTGCTTCAACAAAACGAGGTGCAGCTCTCCTGGGCTCCGACATCATGGCCTACAGATTCTGTGCTCGCCCGTGCCTTTTTACGGCGTCGGGCGGCGTCACGTGGGCGTGATCGTATCGTCGCCACGTTCCGTCGTCATCGCGCACGTGATTGACGCGGCCGCGTTCCTAGCCCATTTCCCGGACGTGAATACGTCGGGAAATGGACCCTTCCCGACCGTCGTCAAACGCGCCCGTTTTTGACGCCAACTTCGCGATTTTTCGCGGGTGCGGAGAATCACGCCCAAATAGTCCCACTCCCTCAGGTGCAAGAACCTCCAAGGGTCCACTCCTCCCATTTCCTCCATAAGCCCAGTCAACGCCTAACCCCCACCCTCCCAACTGGGCAAGCGAGCGCGGCTGCGACCTGTCCAGCCTTGGCTACTGTACAAAGTTCCAGTTCCCGTCCACTATCAGTTTGTGTGAATCCAAGTCCAGAATGGCCCTCCATACCTTCCGCAGGAACCGTGCATCATCCCAGTTAAGGCCATACACACTTGCCAATGCCACCAACCTCCCCTCCAATGCCCCTGTTACTATCACATATCTACTCTCTGGTCCGCCACCATCTTCTCCATCTGGAACCTCACTCTCTTACAGACCAACTCCGCTACTTCCCTTGTCCTCACTCTCTTACAGACCAACTCCGCTACTCCCCTTGTCCTACTGTCAAACCCTGAATGAAACACTTGGCTTACCCAGCCCTTCCTAAGCCTCACCTGGGGCTGGATTCTCCGCTCTCCGACGGCGAATTAGCGATAGGGCGGAGAATCCGTTTTGACACCAAAAACGGTTTCAAATTCTCCACCCCCTGAAAATCGGCATATTCATGGAGTATGCCACGCCGGGTATCCACCGCCTCAGGTGCTCCGTCCCCGTGGTGCTCCGACCCCGAACGGACAAATTCCCGATGGCGTGGACCTCTCAAGGTTCCACCGGCCGGGATCCACATGTGCTGGCTGAGGACTCAGTCCGGGGCTGCCACAGTCGGGGGAGAGCCGATCGGTGGGCAAGGGACTTCATTCGGGGCTGGGGGCAACGTGTGCGGCCGGTCGTGGACTCCGAGGCCCATCGAACCCTGCTCAACAGGTTCCAATGTTCACAGCCCCTTCCCCCACCACACCTCCGTTCACTAGCTGACTTCAGCTTGCTAGCGCGAGGGCCCCTAACCAGGCCGCCCCTCCCTTCCCCCCTGCCTGATCCCAGGAAAAACAACAAGAAGACATTCCTCAAACAAACATATCCAGTGCAAACATACAGACCCTCCAAAAACCGTCGCTACAAAAGGCAAAGAAATAAACCACCCCCCTTACCAAAACAGCAACTTTACTCCATTTAACCCATATAACAGCATTAAGTAAAAAATAGAACTATATACACTCTTCCCACTCTCCTCCCTTCAGTCCAAGACCAGTCCTCAAACCTACTCCTCATTTCTGCCCCAATCCTTCTGCCTTCACATACGCCTCTTCTGCCTCCACCGTCTCAAAATAAAAGTCTCTGGAGTTGTAGATCACCTTAAGGGCAACACGGTAGCACAAGTGATTAGCACTGTGGCTTCACAGCGCCAGGGTCCCAGGTTCGATTCCCGGCTGGGTCACTGTCTGTGCGGAGTCCGCACGTTCTCCCCGTACCTGCGTGGGTTTCCTCCGGGTGCTCCGGTTTCCTACCACAGTCCAAAGACGTGCAGGTTAGGTGGATTGGCCATGATAAATTGCCCTTAGTGTCCAAAAAGGTTAGGAGGGGTTATTGGGTTACTGGGATAGGGTAGAAGTGAGGGTTTAAATCGGTCAGTGCAGACTCGATGGGCCAAATGGCCTCCTTCTGCACTATATGTTCTATGTTCTACTACCCTCAATTTCGTTAGGTACACTACGTTGAACCGTACACCACAGTTATACAGGGCCGTCTCACTCGGCTGAAGGCAGCCCGCTTCCTCGCCAGCTCCACCGTTAAGTCCTGGTAAATAGATACACCAGCTCCAGCCCACTGCACCTCCTGCTTCAGCTTCGCCAAACTCAGGACCTTCTCTTTCACATGGTACCTGTGGATGCAAACAATCACTGCTCTTGGCAGCTCATTCGCCTTTGCTTTCGGCCTCAAAGATCATGAGCCCGCTCCAATTCGAACCGGGAGGGATCCTCTCCCACCCCACCAACTCTGCCAACATCTTGGCAAAGTACTCAGTTGGCCATGGGCCTTCCACTCCCTTGGGCAGGCCCACGATTCTTAAATTTTGCCGCCTCGATCGATTTTCCAGATCCTCCAATTTAGCTCACAGCCCTTTGTTGCCCTCACTCTGCAGCTCCTCCCCCATCATGCTGTGACATAGCTTTCTCCACTCCCTTCATTTTCTCACCCTGCTCCCTCAACTCGGCCGATCCCTTTGATATAGTCTCCTTCACCGCGGTAATTGCCTCCTCCACCAACATCTTCAACGCCACCAACATCTCAATCCTCCTCACCTCCATGTGCTTTGCAAACTGCTTATACACTTCCGAAACCATCACCTCGGTCATCTTTTCTGTTGTAAGCAATGCATCCCACCCGGCAACCCAGCCTCTGCCATCTTGCCAGCTACCAGGCTGGTCTTTCTCTTGACGGAGAACCCTCACTCACTCCCTTCTTCACTGTGGTTTTCTTCTGCTTTTTCAACATCTCGCTCCTCCCTACTGTCTTCCTGCACTTGATTGTCAAAAATTTGCCCCTGGGACTGAACATTAAACTCCAAAAAAAAACAAGCCTCGAGCAGGAGCCACCCAATGTGCGACTTTCTCCTCCATGCCGCCATTGTAAGTCATCTACCGTACATGTCAAGCTACAGTTCCAACATTTGTAATCTTATAAAAGAAATAATAAAACAGTCAAATCATACGATGTTTAACAGGGCATAATGCATTGAGCTACTATTCTTCTCATCAGTGTCCCTTTAAGTTCACTGGCTCTAATCATCAATTAGAATTTGTGAATGTTACCCTTTAAAATGTGCCTGGTAAATTTCAAGTTCAAAGTTAGAAACATCTCTCACTAATTAACTGGATTTTTAAAATTACAATGAGAAAAGATTAATTTGAGGGTGCTAATCTTTTGAATCGCATGTCAGCATAATCCATATCACTGGCCTTGCTTTTTTTTAAAGTATGACACAGAAATGAAATTTACATTTGAACAAGTTTGACTGGCAATGGATGTACTGTGCATACATGTGTGATTATATGTAAATGCAGGTGTGCTTATATATATGTTCGTGCAAATCTGTGTGTGTATGTTTATATATTTGTACAAGTACATGTTTGTACGTGTGCATATATGTGTGCAAGCACCTGTATGTACCTATATGTATGTGTACATGTGTATACATGAATGCACACAGGAGTATATGTGCGTAAGTGTGCATGTGTGTACATGTATGTAGCTTTATGTGTAAACATCAACTCCTACCTTCATTTGCCTCGCACAACCAAGGCCCCCAAGACGTTGAAGAATATCAGTACACGAGTGTTCATACATGAGTAGGTATACAGAGGGTAAGTATAACATTTAAAAATCAGAATTATACAGCAGATTTACATCTGAAGGCAAAAGACAAAATAACCTATTTGTTGGAGTTTTTCATAGGTATCCATCTTTTCACCTTCATCTTTACAGGATCAGGAATGCTGGGTCTGAATTTCATGGGGCACCATGGTACCTGTGTCTCCCAGCTAAAGGTTTGGGGGTACTTGGGTTGGGGGGATTGTTGGGTTGGAGGTGGCACAAGTTGGGAGTGGTTGGGTTGGTGGGGTTAGCTGGATTGGGGGCGTTAGATGGGTTTGGGGCATTGCCTGGTGGGGGGTTGTGGCGGGACAGAAAGTTGGGTTCGATTGCTCAGAGGGTAATTGGTCCTCAATTCAGTTGCAGTGGGGAGGCCCGTGGCTGGTATTATAATGCATACAAATGGGGTACCTGAGCTTTCATGGCAGGAATCCCATTATGTCATTGGCAGGAGGGAGACTATTGCTCCGGGGAATCACACCGGCGCAAACCCCGTTCTTTTGGCTCTCATGAGATTTTGCCTGCCTACTGTCATCTACGTCTGCGGAAAACAGGGCGCAAAATCCCGGCCATAGTTTCAACACTTATAGATATTTATTGATTTGATTTATTGTCACATGTACCGAAGTACAGTGTTTTTCTGTGGCCGAGGGAACGTACACAGTATAATCAACAGAGTATATTGACACATGGTACATCGACAAATAGTGATTGGTTACAGTGCGGGTCAAGAGGCCAAACAAAGCAAATACATGAGCAAGAGCAGCATAGGGCGTCATGAATAGTGTTCTTACAGGGAACAGATCAGTCCGAGGGGGAGTCGTTGAGGAGTCTTGTTGCTGTGGGGAAGAAGCTGTTCCTATGTCTGGATGTGCGGGTCTTCAGATTTCTGTACCTTCTGCCTGATGGAAGGGTCTGGAAGAAGGCAATGCCTTGGGTGGGAGAGGTCTCTGATAATGCTGTCTGCCTTCCTGAGGCAGCGGGAGGTGTAGACAGAATTAATGTGGGGGTGGCAAGCTGGTGTGATGCGTTGGGCTTAGTTCACCACACTGCAGTTTCTTGCGATCTTGGACCGAGCAGTTGCCAAACCAGGCAGTGATGCTCTCTATTGCACAGCTGTAGAAGTTTGTGAGAGTCATAGAACATACAGTGCAGAAGGAGGCTATTCGGCCCATCGAGTCTGCACTGACCCACTTAAGCCCTCACTTCCACCCTATCCCCGTAACCCAATAACCCCTCCTAAACTTTTTTGGACACTAAGGGCTATTTAGCATGGCTAATCCACCGAACCTGCACATCTTTGGACTGTGGGAGGAAACCAGAGCACCCAGAGGAAACCCACGTAGACACGGGGAGAGTGTGCAGATTCCGCACAGACAGGGACCCGGTAGGGAATTGAACCTGGGAGCCTGGTGCTGGGAAGCCACATTGCTAACCACTGTGCTACCGTGCTGCCCTTCGATGCAGACATGCCAAATTTCTTTAGCTTCTGTAGGAAGTAGAGACGTTGTTGGGCTTTCTTGACTGTTGCATCAACGTGAGTGGACCAGGACAGACTGTTGGTGATGGTGACCCCCAGGAACTTGAAGCTATCGACCATCTCCACTTTGGAGCCATTGATGCAGACGGGAGTGTGTGTCGTGCTACGCTTCCTGAAGTTGATCAGTTCCTTGGTCTTTCCGACATTACGAGAGCGATTGTTTTCGGTACACCATGCAACCAAGTGATTTATCTCCCTTCTGTAGTCTGATTCGTCGTTGTTTGAGATACGGCCCACCACAGTCGTATCATCCACAAACTTAAAGATTGAGTTGGAATTAAATCTTGTCATAGAGTCATGTGTGCATAGGGCAAATAGATGGCAGAATAGAACTGCCTCTCAAACAGTCTCTATCCATAACCTCTGGTGTCAGTGACAATTTTTTAAATCCCCCTTCCTGAAATAAAAGCCAGACTTGTAATAGTGAAACAATTTAATACTTCACTTCTGGAATTTCACATTCTGATTGAAAGGAAATACATTTTATATTTTTGACTATTACAATGAGTTATATCTTTCTTAATCATTCCTCATGGTATTTTTAATCCAGTCAATAAAAAATGAAACTCAAACATAACTTCATTCATCTTGCACAACCAAGGCCCCAAGATGTTACTCCTTGTAGAACATAGCTGCCTTCGGAGTTTGGACATACCAAAGGGCCTCCACTGTCACCCTAAAAAACAGCACAATGAAACGATCAATAAAGGAACAGTCATAGCTTAAACCCATTACATAGCACTCATATCAGATAAATGGTTGTCAGGCATTTAACCACTGTGACTTTGAGTTACGCTTGTTGAAAGTGCTCATTTTTTAAATTAAGAAAATTGGGCACTGGACCAAGTCTGTTTTAAAATAATTTTGGGGATTTGTGCATTTTTTGCTTACCCCCTCATTGCCCTGAGAAGGGATTTCTTATAGAACCATTGACAATTCTATACATCTAAGTGACTTAATTGACTAAAAACCCTGGCGAAACTCAGCAAGTCAGGCAGTATCTGTGGAGTACGACAGAGTTAATGGGTGGGATTTTCTGGTCTTGCCAGCCCTGGGAACGGAAATTCCTGTCTGAGGTCAATGGGCCTTTGAATGGTCCATTAAATTATCCATCCCGCCTCCGACGATTCCCGCAGTGGCCTGGACCGGAAAATTTACCCCTGAAAATTGGGGTAAATCTATCGGTCATTGACCTCTCATCAGAACGTCAGAACCCTCCAGGAATTGAAGATTAATCTCCAGGACCCTGCTGTGTTTAACCCTGAAGAGGTATCATAGGGACATTAAAAAAGATTGTTTTTCTTGTCATTTTCTTTGTCATTTTCTTTACCAGATACAAAAAAATTGACAATTGAAAAAAAGGGCTCTTTGGCTGACAGTCAAACATTATCCAACTGGGATAACAAGACTTTTTGCTTCCCCATTGGTGCAGGAAGGCAGTGTGTCACTTGGACGGATGTGTTGGTCAACTAATAGCTGGAGCAAGGGGGTAAGTCATATGGTGAAACCTCCTGGAATACATGTAATCACAGTTGACAACCCTAAGTTCTGATAAAAGTTCACCGGCCTGAAATGTTAACTCTGTTTCTCTCCACAGATGCTGGCTGACCTGGAGAGGTTTTTTTTTTGGCCTTATTTCAGATTTCCACCATCCGCAGTATTTTGCTTTTAGATGAATAAACTACTTCAGTTAAGAGTGAAACCTGTTGGTGTGGACCTGAAGTCACACATAAGCCAGACTGGGTAAGGCCGACATGAGTCCTTCCTCAAAGGATATTAGTGAATGGACCATAGAATAGAACCATAGAATTCCTACAGTGCAGAAGGAGACCATTCGGCCCATCAAGTCTACACCGACCATCTAAAAGAGTACCCTACCTAGGTCCACACCCCACCCTATCCACCTAACCTGTACATCTTTGGACTGTGGGAGGAAACCGGAGCACCCGGAGGAAACCCACACACACACACGGGGAGAAATTGCAAACTCCACACAGTCGCTCAAGGCTGGAATTGAACCCGGGTGCCTGGCACTGTCAGGCATCAGCACTAATCAGTGTGCCACTGTGCCACCCAAATGAATAGGAGTTTTACAACAATCTGACCGTGTTTATATCCAGAGATTTAAAAACTGAATTTAAACTCTCAACCTGCCACAGTGAGATTTGAATGTCAGTGATTCTGATTCCAGTTTTCTGTGTTCCCAACCTCCGACTATTAGAATGGAAACATATAATCGTTACAACACAGAAGGAAGCCATTCAGCTTGTCGAGTCCATTGTTAGAGCAATTTAACTGGTCTCACTCCCCGACATTTCCCTGCAGCCTTGAAAAGGTTCTTTCTTCAGATTCTTATCTAATTCCCTCTTGGTGACCAAGCTGTCAACTGCTTTGGTCCGGCTCTTTGAAACTCTCTGCTGCAACCTCTGCACTTGCTCCGCCTTTCAAAAAAGCTTACAACCTTTGGATTTGACCACACTTTTGGTCACCCTGCCTAGCTTGCTCCTTGCTTGCCGAGTTTTCTGTACAGCACTTTGTGAAGACTTATCGGGTATTTCTTTATGTTCATGGCACTATGTAAGGAGTAAGTTGTTCAATTAAACAGCAGAGGGCGATGACATTATCTGGGGAAGTGCAGGGCTATCTCCATGGCGGAGGTCAGCATGCGACAACCAAGTGAACCCCTAATGCAAAATGCTGTCCCTACAGCAAATGAGTCACCCTTCTACTCCAGACCACTCCTTCCTAAAACGTCATCATGTGTCCTGTTTTTTTGTCTTGCATGATCACCATTAGACCATGACGGCCCTTCTGGGGTACCTCGCCCCCAGCCGCAACCCCAGCAAACCCCGGAGGACTAGTCGGGAGACGACACCAACGTCTCAGAACTGCTCTCACCTGCACCCTCCACCATCACAAAGACTATCACCTCAGTGGTGCATTGTAGTAAGGGTTCTCTTGGGTCACCTTCTAGTGAGCACACATGCTGTAGCACATCAGGTGGAGGTAGGAACTCCCGAGGGAGCAGGTGGTCAGAGGGCTGCCTGATCCTGGGAACCAGCTGTAGCCTGGGCAGGTATCACTCTGTTGGAAAGTATGATAATGTTACTGGTGGAGATGCAGATGCAGAGCCAGAATCTGCAGGAAGGGGTGTAAGCAACTCTCGCGAGTTTCACCAGCCTTCTCCCATCACCAAGTCAGAATAATGAAGCCGGTAAATTGTGCCTGTAATGTTGTTTATTTCAAATTCCCCTTCCCCACCTATCCATTACATTCTCCATCAATGATAATAATTTATTTGTATATTGCAAATGGATGTTAAGGTGGTCATAACTGTTAATGTCTGACCATTCCAGCTAATGTTGGTATCTGCACAATGTAAAAATGCACACAAATCAAGGTTACCATTTTCTGAACTTGTGTTCAGGGATGGGTGAGCAAAGCCTTGCATACCAATTGGATATATCTGTAGTTGCTATGAGAGATGGATGGGAAAAGTGCTGATGCATCAGGTGAAGCTTCCAAGCAACAGAGCTGTCTTGGTCAGGTAGTGATCACATTACTGGACTAGCAATCTACAGACTCTGACGAATAATCTGGAGGACATGAGTCTCTAGATTTTTACATCTAGAAATAATGAATAAACTGAAAAATGGCTATGAAACTGCTAAATTGTTGTAAAATCCCAACCAGTTTTTTAATGTCCTTTATCAAAGGAAATCTGCTAAGTTTATCTAGTAGATGATATGTGACTTCAGTCCCACACCAAGTGGCTGACTCTTAAATGCTTTTTAAAATGGCCTAGCTAGTGTAACATAATCATAGCATCATAGAATCACTACAGTGCAGAGGGAGGCCTTTCGGCCTATTGAGTCTGCACCAATCCTCTAAAAGAACACTCTACCTAGGCCCACGCTCCCACCCTTTCCCACTTAAGCTTTTAGACACTAAGGGGCAATTTAGCATGGACAATCCGCCTAACCTGCACATCTTTGGGCTGTGGAAGGAAACCGGAGCACCCGGAGGAAACCCATGCAGACATGGAGAGAATGTGCAAACTCCACACAGATGATCACCCAAGGCTGGAATTGAATCCGGGTCCTTGGCGCTGTGAGGCAGCAGTGCTAACCACTGTGCCACCGTGCCGCCCAATAATGGATTATGTTAGACTAAGTTCCACAAAGGGTTCACTTTAATAGTTAATAGATTCATAAAGGAAGTGACTTCGAAATTTTTTGGTTGAATTGCACCCTACATTTATATGGAAGAAAATAATAGACCAGCCTTAACTGGTTTCTAAATGAGCAGGATTGTGACCTTCAAACCTTCATCAGTTTGTAATGTAGTTTCTTTGGATTTGGGTCAAGACAAGCCCGTAGGAAACTACATGTGAAGATGTGCACCACATGATGTGTTGTAGAGTTGAGAAGATTTTTACGGATGCTGAAGGTCATTCAACCCATCTATATTTGTCCAGAGGTTCTAAAGTCCACCCCTTCATTCTCGCCACAGAACCTGGGCAATGAGTAAGAAAGGATTGATCAATACAGGGTGAAGTACGGTGGCATTCCTTATGTCCTGGGCCACTTCAGTTATTGTGAAAGCCTGTGGCAGAATAGGCAGAGGAAGATGTGTCATCTGAAATATGGCAATATGTTCTCTCGGATGAAGGCTGGAGTAGAAAGAAACATCCAATCATCTTCGCTCCTTTGCCATTGGATTATAATTTCATTCTGTCAGGACTTGTGTGGAAGTTGATGTGCAATGTTTCCACAGTAGAAAATGTCACATCCTGGCATCTCTCTTTCTGAACATATCTCCCAAGCCCTTCAGCGACTAGTAAATGGCAATGGAAGCAGGATTATGTCGTCTGGAAACTTCTAGATATGATCTGGCAGAGAAACAACAGTTACAAAATGGTTGTCGAGCACTCGGAAGAGGCAGGGGTGCCTTTCAAGAGCTGTGACAGAGCTGCCCTCTTTAGCATCCAATTAGCTCATGCCGTATTGGGGAGAGGGCTAGAAAAGGTGCCCTCAACCAGGGCTTTTCAAAATGTGAGTCGCGACCCACAGGTGGGTTTGTTGGTGGGTGTCGGGAGGGTCATGGAGCATTCAGCTGTGGCGTTCCCACAGTGGTGCAAATCACGGGAAAAGTGCCCATAGCCGCTGCCACCATTTAAATTGAGAATGACGGGCGCTGCATGCTTTAAAATGAGAACAAAATGGTGTGTTCAGTCAGTTATTAACTTAAAGTTGACTCCAAATGAAAAGACCAAGCAGCTGTACCTGACCTGTAACAGCACATTAAAAACACGGCAAAAATCCCATGAAGCTGTTAGCATCTGGAGTTGCATCTCCCAGGAATTTCTATGTGCAAAGTTGGATTTTCCATTCTCACAATTATGAAGTTGGCACAATGGAACTCTGCACCTGATATGCTCATTGCCCTCTCCTCCTGTGAACCTGATTGGAGTGTGATCATGAGGACCAAGCAGTCTCCCCCTTCACATTAAAGGTAAGTGAATGTGTTGTGAGTCGCGAAGGTCAGCCGACGTGGATTGCGATGGTCACCTGGTGTGGGTCCCGAAGGTTGGCCAGTTTGCAAAAGTGGGTTCTGGGAAACAAAGTTTGAGAAACGTTGCCCTAAACATAGTCTGCCTCACCTCTCCCAACTGGTTAGCGGTGTATAAAGGGGTCACTTTCTGTGGCAAAAACACGCAAAAGACACAAGTAGTAAAATTAGGGACCTGGAACAGTATGGACACACCCGCGAGTGAACGACCAGAGCATCTCACTGCGTTTGACACCTGATACCTCCGGCAATATCACAGAGACCCAGTGAGCTGGAGAGGAGCAGCTCAAGGAACTCCAAGGTAGCTGTACTTTCTTCCAGAAAGGATAATCAGACGAAGACAGAGTTCACTGAGTTGGATTTGCCATCAAGAATTAACATGTGAATCGGCTTCATGGGTTCCTTCTTGGAAGAAATGAGCAACTCATGAATCTTCATCTCAAGTTGTCAAGGAGTCAGTTTGCCACTGTGGTCAGACACCAATGATGAAACCAAGGAGGTTTTCTGTACCAAACTTGACCATGTTCTCTCTGGTGTTCCGAAGGAGAACATGCTTATTTTTCTTTGAGACTTCAATGCCAGGGTTGGAAGAGATTCCAATCTCTGAATCGATCTATTCTCAGGAAAGGAAATTGAAATGTCAACTCCCATGGCATTACTTTCCTTACCAAATGCGCAGAACTTGGGTTTATCATC